>NW_020664413.1:57531379-57590541 GCF_002925995.2 Terrapene triunguis | reverse complement strand
ACCGGGTACGGGTAGAGCGCGCCCCGCCCCCCCGTGGCAGTTACCGGATAGAGGTAGAGCACGGCCCCCACCAGGATGAGCAGGAAGGTAACGGCGAAGATCGCGAAGTCCAGCATGGCCCAGGCCGTGCGCGCCGCTCCAGGGGCTCTCCACGTCCCCGCACAGGTCGATTGGCAACTAGGCGGCCTGGCCGAACAGACCAAAGCAATCGAGCCCGGCGTGGTGCCCGGGTTCCCTCCAGGCCCCGCCCCGCAGCAGCACGGGCCGGACTCGGCGTGCGCTGAGAGCCGCAGAGCTCCGAGGGGCGGGGCCGAGGTCAGAGGCAGGACCGCGCGCTGGCTTCCGCCCCTGCTCAGCGGCGCTTTACACCCGCCTGCGCTGATGGGCCCCCCCCGGCGGCTGCTGCTGGTGTCCAACTCCACCCTGCGCGGCGGAGGGTACCTGGGCCACTGCCAGCAGCAAGTCAGGAGCTTCTTCGGGCAGTAGGTGCCAGCGCCCCGCGACCCCGCCTGGGGAGGCCGCATAGGGTGACCAGACAGCAAGTGTGAAAAATCGGGATGGGGTGGGGGGTAATAGGAGCCTATATAAGAAAAAGACCCAAAAATCGGGACATCTGGTCACCCCTAGGAGGCGGCTCTGCTCTCGTGACTCGTTGTGCCAGGGCACGGCCCGGACAAGCCTTCAGCCAGACTCCGCTGACCCGCCGGGCTAGCGCCTGTGGCGTGTGCAGAGCCAGGGGGCAGCTTGTGCCCCCAAGTGCTGTCCTCGTCTCTGGGCGCGGCGCTTGCTGACGCCCACCAAGAGCTGGAGGGAGGCGCGTGTGCTGGCCCAAGTGGAGAGTCTGTGCCTACTCTGCAGTGCCTCCCTCCCGCGAGACCCCCGAGCAGGGCTTCCAGTGCTGCCTCCTCTTTAGCACTGTGCCCAGCCAACCAGCAGCACCTTCCAGTTGTACACCAACGCTGGCGCTTTTCAAAGCTGCCGCTGGTGCTTGGGTGCCCAGTTCCCGATCATTTAAATGGGAATGGGGTTGCCCAGATCCCTTGGGTAGTTTTAGGGTGTAAACTCATGGCAGCCGCCTGTCTCTGTCTGCTAAGCACTGACGAGGTGTGCTGCCCCGTGCACTTCATAATGGTGTAGCTCAGTCTTGGATGTTCTAGCGAAGAGAACATAGTGGTTACATTTTAAGCAGACATATCAAACAATGTGCTATAAAGTGTGTGTGAGAGAGTATGGGGCGGGGAGGCTAGTGCACTAGGTGGAAGGGCTGCCTGGACCATGAGGCACAGCTGGATTCCTGGTATAGACAATGGTGTTGCATTGGGACTGGGGCCCTTCTAGGGACATATGTAGAACAGGACAAGATACTGGTATGCTGAGAAACAATGCTGCAGTGTTTAGTTTTCTTCGAAATTCATAGGGCTGAACACAGACTGATAGAAATGGGAGTGTCACACAGCAGGCGTAAGTTAGTCATAGCCTGAACTTTATTCATTTTAAAAAGATTGTTGGTACTTATTATCAGCATTGTCACTGAAGGTTTGGTGACGTTCAGGTCTTTGGAAATCAGATGTTGTGGATGGAAAAGTAGGAAAAGCAAACAGTTTCTTTTTTAAAATAAAAGGAAGGAAGAGGAAGGCTACTTTATCTTAGGCCTTCTTAAAACCTCTTCTTGGTTGTATCAGGAAAAGCAGCCCTTCCCTTTCACCCCGTTAGCGTGCAACTTTATGTCCACTCAGCAATACGAAGCTTTCATCACCACTTCTGATCTCTGCATTTAACTCCAACTTGTTAGGTCACAAGGAAAGTTTAAATGGGGGTAGTGGAGAGAGAGAGAAACCAAGTAGGTTAAACTTTGGGTCTGCTGTTACAACTAGTTACGCCCATATAACAAAGCTGATGAAGCCCAAACTATTTGCCCAAGTTGTGATCATGTTATCTGTCTTTCCTAGGAAGGTGAAGAGAGTTTTGTTTATTCCCTACGCTCTTCATGATCGAGATGCCTATGCCAAGACCGCAAGAGAGAAGTTTGAAAGTTTAGGTAAGACAGCATCCTGCTTATGGACCTGGAGTTTCTGTAGGGGGAAATCAACATGGTGACTTATTAAAATATTTTGCATGAACTTTAGTTCTGTGGGTTTTTTCTGGTGAATAGACATGCTAGCTTTTTCAAGTGGCCAGTATCAAGGAATAGAGGCTGTTGCATGACTTCTATATCTGTCTAACTGGTGTACAAGATCTAGTTAAACAATTCTGCCCTTCAAAAATAAAACAAAATCCCCCCTCAACAGATAACAGCAGATGTTATCTTTGAACTGTCCACAATGACACCTAACAGGCCACTTTCCTGTGTGGCTCCAGATAACCGAAACCTCAACAGTGTAATATGAATAGTTCATTTATTCATTCCAGTGTGTGTTTGTCTGAATAGTGCAAATTATTCCTTGCCTTGCATTTTGCACTGTATTGGCCAATCCTGTGTCTGTTAGGGCTCTCTGGTAATTTCCACATTCTCCCTCATCCTGCTTAGCATGAATAGTTTTGCCTATTCATCTTTAAACTTTGCCAGCTTCCTTTTAATCTCTTTTTCCAGTTCACCCATAAATCTAATTAACACCACCATTGCTATAATAATCCTGTGGTGCACATACCTCTTCACCTTTTGCCAGGCTGAAATTGACCTTCTCCTCCTATCTTCTGTCTCCTAGCCGGCTTGTACTGTATGACAGTACTTTGCATCTCAACCTCTGGCTGCTATGTTTCCTTAGTAGCTTCTTGTAAGGGGTTTTGGAAAATAGGTGCGACTTCTCATATCTTTATTTAAATAGAAATGGCAAAGGTAGATAAACAAATGTTTTCTTATAGGATATGGGTTAGACAGTATTCATGAATCTTCAGATCCTGTAGAAGCTGTAAGGAAATCTGAAGCAATATTTATTGGTAAGTGTTAGTTTTTGGACCTTTTCCCCCCTTAAGTATAACATAGAAAAATTAGTGCAGTCTCACCCAACACTTATATAGGAGAAACGGGAGTGAAGGACCTGATTCTGTCCAAGAGGGCTGGTCATTAAAAACAACTCAGATAAGAAAACATTTCTAGTTCACAGTGGCAATTAGGAGTTCCCTTTCTAGTTAAGATTAGGAGTGTATATTGGGGTGGGGGCTACATGTTAAGACCTGATCTTGCAGAGACTTAGACATTTCACTGTTTATATTGTTGTGTGTCATATTGCATTTGAACAATGAAAACTGACATCTGTTTCAGGGTCTCATGCACTAGTGGAATGCTGAAATGTTGGGAATACAAAAATTCTATGAGGGTTTGATGTCTGTGTCAAGATCTCTCAATTTTAAAGAGAATCAATTATATTTAGAAACCCCTATAATTTAGGTCTAAACTCTGATTGGCCCTCCTAACAACATACTACACTGTCATGGCTTGGATTTGACATCTAAACTAAAAATACACTTGAGGAAAAGGCAGAACAAAAAAGGTTAGTAACAGAACCTTGGGGGGGGGAGGGATAGCTCAGTGGTTTGAGCATTGGCCTGCTAAACCCAGGGTTGTGAGTTCAATCCTTGAGGGAGCCACTTAGGGATCTGGGGCAAAAATCAGTACTTGGTCCTGCTAGTGAAGGCAGGGGGCTGGACTCAGTGACCTTTCTGGGTCCCTTCCAGTTGTAGGAGATAGGATATCTCCATTAATCAATATTGCTTTAAAAAACCAAGAGAATCCAGGCTGTTTCCCCATTTGATGGAGGCAGAAATAATAATGTGACTTGAATTCTTCTGGCGTTCAGGTACTGTATCTATCTACACCAACCCTTGCTGAGCATAACTTTAGACTGTAGCCCATAAGACTAGCTTGTCTTTATTATATTCTCTGCCTTGCCTTCATTATATTCTGCCTTCATTATATTCAGCACTAATACAGCGAACTGACAGGCTTGTATCCTTTAAGACATTGGCTTCAACAGTTAGCTGAGACTTGAGGCCTATGAACTTTGGCACAGATAAACGGCCCGAGAGTAACCCCTAAATTTTGGGGAACTGGAAAAAGAGTGTAAGGGGAATTTTGTCAATATTGACATCAGCCACCCACAGAAACATGAGCTAAACACCATCTTTTGGAAAGTTTTGGAAAGAACATCCAACCACAAGAGTGCCATGGCAACGAATTAACACATGATAATAAATTGAAATGGTTAATATACTAACTTTTATATAAGAAGGACACCTCAACATTAGTAGGGATGAGGAAATACAAATAAGGAAGAGTGGAGAAACCCCTACTGAATATACATTAGACACAATGGTGTCAGCGTAACCTATTGTAAAAGTTACCTCCCAGCCTGTGGGCTACATCTCTCTCCCACTGCCCCGGGGATGTGCCAGAATGATGGCCACTGGTGATGAGGAGGAAGAGAACGGCTAACATTTCAGGTTGTTCTGCAAGGGATGTAGCAAGCATGGATACTCAGATGTACTTTCTGTATTATCTCTATCTACCTTACTGAGTTGGAGGGTTTGACTGTGCTAAATGTATTAATAAACTATTTGTAAATATAGAAGAGTTCCCAACCATATAATAATCTAAATAATACTGGGGCTGAGCTTGGGACAAGAACCTGTCGATCCTCAAAGTGCTAACTGAGGATTCTTAATATAATTAATCAATATAATTAATACGTAATCTATGGATCAGGCTACAAGACCTAGTTTTCAATTTATTTGTAAACGCTTCAGAAAATGTTCTTGCTCTCCATAAGCGCACAAGGTGTAGTCAAAGCATGAACCTTGACCAAGAGGGTCTAGTCTGCTTCTTGTACAGACATTAATAAACTTCTTCTAATGATGACGGTCCAGAGGAGTAAGTGCAGTTGCTACATTGGAATCAATTTGCCAGTAGGGAATCTAGTTGTAGTCAGAGCACTGAGCCCGCTAAATTCACCAAGCGTTAATAAAGACACTTCTCAGAGTGTCAAGTTCCTACCAGTTAGATCCAATTCCTGCCACCTTCTCTAAATTCTGTGTCAGCGTAGGAAGGAATTATCTTCTGTAGTTTGAATAAACAGAAGATTGAGTTTTGGATTCATCCATTCTTTCTCAGACATCAAATCTTCCTAAAAACTGGAATGAGATCACGTCGCTATAGTATAGGATTGTGTTGAGACTAATAATTTAAAAACTTTACTCATGTGCATATTAGACTGGTATCTTCAATTACATTAGCTGCGGTAAATGTGACCGAGATTCTCTAGGGCATAAACTGACCCTCAGCTGAGGTCAGTATTCCTTTGAAGCAGCTGGCTTTACCTACTGCTGCAGGCAGGATACCAACTAGATGGCCCACTGGGGTCTTCCAATCTGGCAATTCTTAGTCTGAAATAAGGCAAAGCTACACTGTTTTCCTGCAGGTGGTGGAAACACATTTCGGCTCTTGAAAGCTCTTTATGACAACAGTCTGCTCCAGGAGATCAGGAAAAGAGTTCTTGAGGTAACCTAAATGATTCACAAACTAAATTACAAAGGGCATGGATGGATATTGTTCAGCTTGTATTCCTTAGTGTTTGGAGAAGCTTTTTTAATTGCTTATACATGGTTGCTACACTTTAGAATACCATGGTTCAAGCCTGAAGGCTTTATGCAGGAATTACTGGGTGAAATGTTATGTCCTGTGTTATACAAGCAGTCAGACTATCATAATGATCCCTTGTGGCCTTACATTTTATTGATGTCCATATCTTCAACTGCAGTCTTATGGCCACTCAACAAAATTTAGTAATTCATGCTGTAATCTAGTAATAGCTGCCATATGTTTCTCCCAAGGAGAAACCACTACCCCCATACTTGAGTTAAATCAACCATTATCTCTCACATAGGCGCCGACTCCGTGGGTGCTCTGGGTCTGGAGCACCCACGGAAAAAAATTGGTGGGTACTTAGCACCCACCGGCAGCTCCCCGTGGCCCCGCCCCCCTGCTCCAGCTTGCCGCCGCCTCCTCTCCTGTGCGGGCTGCCGCATCCTGCTTCTCCCGCCTCCCTCCCAGCGCTTGCGCGGCGACACAGCTGATTCGCGGGGCGGAGGGAGAACACGACGCGCTGGGGAAGAGGTGGGGCCGGGGCAGGGATCCAATGGGGGCGGAGTTAGGGCGGGGACTTTGGGGATGGGGTTGGAATGGGGGCAGGGCCAGGGGCAGGGATGGGGTGGGGCCAGGGGCGCGGACATCCACCGGCGCCAAGAAAGTTGGCGCCTATGATCTCTCCTTTAAGAAACTCATGTGGGTAGAAAGAAGAGATGGACTGGCTCAGGGTACAGATAGCAGGAGAGAGACACTTAAAGGTCAGATATCCATCATGTCCACTGTAAACACAATTGAAACAACCACTCCTTTCACATGTAATTCGACTTAGAAGGATTAGCTTTATCAATAAACATCCATTTCACCATACACACATAAACCAACAAAAAATTAATCATCAAAATGTACAGATATGCAAAGTAAGAAATGCTTGAGAACTTGTTTGTGTGATTTAAGGTTGTTTATTTTGTATATTTTTGACACGATGATACTGTGTTTAACGGTTATAAAGCTTTAACTTTTTGAATTGCAACGTCTGTCATTAAATATTTTCTGACCCCTCTGTAATCTCCTGCAACTATGAAAATGTAAATAGATAAAAATTGAAAAATACTCAAAACCCATAATTTTGTGCAACTGAAAATTTAAATTGAAAATGCTTAAAATTGATATCTATAGAAATGATTAAAAATAAAAACTGACTTCTGCCAAGCCCACATATAGTGTAGAGTAGGTGCCAGATGCATGTACTTTAGATTCAAGCCAGTGCCCCAGAAGTGAGACTCTGATTCTTAGTACCAATCCCCCAAGTCCTCCAGCTCCCTTAGCTATGCTTGGGTGCATGGACTCAGGCGTCTCAGCAGCAGAACATCATCAAGGAACTCTTCTTCCATGAAGTAACATAAGTGTTTCATCTCTGACTTCAGATTAGTCTTTGTAATGCAAGATTTCTCAAACACTGCCTGGATGGGTTGACCAGGCCCAGGAAGACCAACTGACTAAAAGGCCTGGCTGCCTGAAGACAAGCCCTGAGTAGAAGGGCTGGGTCCGGCTGAAGACTCCTCAGACAACCATGGTTTTGAGTTTATGGTATTCCTTTATTTTTGGATTTTAATACCCCATAAGAGGCGGGACTCAAGTGTGCCTTAGCTAGAGGGCCAAAGCACCATGGCCCTAGCCCCTGTGAAAGGCAGCAGCCGGCTGTCAGAGACCCTGCAACAGGGTGAGTAGTGCCTCTTTGGGCCACGAGATACCACTGAGGCAGGCCCTGTTGTACCCAACTAGTTAGTCCATCACTGGAAATTTTTTAAGAGCAGGTTAGACAAACACCTGTCAGGGATGGTTTAGATCAGGAGCGGCCAAACTTACTGACCCTCCGAGCCACATACAATCTTCAGAAGTTCGAGAGCCGCAAGATGCGCAGAATCTCCCTCACGGGCCGGCACCTGCCGGGCCGTGTGGCTTCTGCCCTGACACCCTCTGCGGGGCTAAAGCCCTTAGACCCTCTCATCCCTGCAGGGCAGAAGTACCTAGTCCCACCACCCTGCTGAAGAGCAGAAGCCCCCCGCGGTCGGACGGAGCCCCCCCCCCCCCCCCCCCGGGAAGGGGGACCCCCCCCCCCCCCCCCCCCCCCCCCCCCCCCCGCCAAGTCTGGTAGGTGGAGAATGTGTGTGCGTGGGGTGGGGAGGGGGCCTCCATGAGCTGCACTCTAACCGCAAGAGCTGCATGCGGCTCATGAGCCATAGTTTGGCCACACCTGGTTTAGATAATACTTAGTCCTGCCTTGAGTGCAGGGGACTGGACTAGAAGACCTCTTGAGGTCCCTTCCGGTCCTAAGAATCTACCCATGTACATAGCCCATGCTGAGATGTCACTAAACTGGAATATCAGGAGTGTTGGCCATAATTGGCAAGAGTATTGCTGAGGCTCATGGGGCTGGTGCATGTGTCTTTGGTGGTTCTCCATTCTGGTTTTGAGAGTCATAAGGACAACTCAGAAAGATGAATCATGGGTTGAAAAGGACAGTTGGCAACGTGCCTACGTTCTGCATTTTGTCTACTTTCATTTTGCTTTATGCTACTCACAGGGGATGCCACAAGAAGGCAGTAGAAACGTCTCCCTTACATCCACTTGTTTGCAACCTGGGACGCTAATCTTGGATTAGGTTTAAGCGGTTGCTGATTGAAATGGCCGGAGTGGCTGCCACACTGCATAAGTTTAGCTAAGCCCAGTCTTCACAGTATGACGGTGGGACAGCAATGCAGACTGTCAAACGTGGTGGTGGAGAGGCACAGTTAGAAATTGGAAGGTGGACTGCAACACCTTGCTACCCTTGATGTTCAGCCAATCTAGATATTGTGATGCATAAGGAAGATGATGATGAGTTAGCTTGGCAGTGTCAACACTAACCTCCTTCAGTTGGCTCTACAAATTGCACAACAGTGTATGGCACATACCATTGCAGAAGATTTTATCCTTAGGTGTAATAAATGTTACAAAAAGTAAGGCCTGAAGGAGCTACCAAATTGAAAAGAGGGCTTTTATCAAAAGAGCTGTTATCAAATACCGCTGACTTGGGCCATATTAATGATGTGGCTGAGAGTAATTGAGCAACTGCTTTCAACCCAGCAAAAATAGCTACCTAGCAAATCACTTGGATCAGTCAATTGATCTCTGATGCTGCACAGCTTCTAGTACATTTGAAGTACACTTAACATCTCTACTGAAGACATGCAGGAAGAAGCTACAGATTTTCCACACTATTTGGGGTGATTTACTGCAGTCCATACAGATGGAGCCTAGGTGATGGCGGATATGAGCTATGGTATTATGTTGATCCAAATAGCCTCATCAGAATGCTTCCTACACCAAGCTCTTGCTGTTAAGAAAATTCCTGACACCCCACACCAGGTCCTTGTTAGAACAAGGAGCTGTTTTAAAAGGTCTAACATTCTCCGTGCCTTGCATTGGTCTGGTGGCATAAGCTCCCTTGAACTATTCCTTTTTACCTTCAGAGCTACTTCACTTCAGCGTGACGTTGGTAGCTTGACTCTTCCCTGAATTATTGGCACCCTCCCCTTGCTGGTACTTTTGGTAACCCATCTTGGGTGGCACACTTAGCCCACATTAGCTAACATCTCTGGGCACAAATGAACTCAATTCTTTCCTTCCCGGGTGGAATACAGATATTCTGTCCATGCAGAGCAGTAGTATTGATAAGAAAACTTGGACATTGCTCTTCCCAAATGTGAAGAGGAGGGTGGCATTGTTCCCTCTTGTCTTGGAGTCTGGAGGAACTGAGGAGCCAGTTGGGAGCCAGCACAAACTCAAAATTGGCATTCGGGGGAACATGAGACCCAGCTGCTGGCCTGTCTTCTTGATGACACTTTCAAAGGGAAGGGATGAATCAACACCCCAAACTAGATGCTGTTGATGTGACAAAGCTGACTGGAACTGTAAGAAACTGAAAGATGTGGCCTTTTGAAAAGAGCTTTTTACTGATACTCTAGGCAGGAACTCAGCACTCTGACTATCAAAAGGAGAACCAGGCTTTAGTTGTGAAAACCTTGACCTTCTCAGCAATTTTGTACACCTATTTCTGTGAATCAAAGGCCAGATTTGTAAAGGTTTTTAGGTGCCTAACTCCCATTTGAAATCAGTCTGATTGGGAGCTTACATACTTTCAGAGATATGGTCCTAAGTAAAGTGGTGATTTAAAAACCAATACACAGTAACCACTTGTCTCTCCATTCAAACCAGCATGAAACATTTTTCCAGCAGGGACCTTCAATAATGAACGTATCTCAAATTCTGTACTTGCATTATAACAATATTAACTTCAGATGGTATGGTTAGGATTGCAGCACTCAGCTCACAGGTTGTTTAGATTGATGCATCTCCACGGACTTCACTGGAACTTTGCAGATTTACACCACCAGAGGATCTGGCCCTTACCTGTGTTTAGGGTTAGAAGTCTTGGGGCAAAAAGGTCTTAGCCTCCAAAAGCACCAGCGGCACCAAAGGTTTAGGCTATTTTGAACAGGATGAAAATGAATTCATAAAAATGTAACAGGCAGACACTTGCTGTGCTGCCAACAGAAACAACCCCGGGACATGCTTGGTAAATAACCCTGAAACAACATAAGCATAATGTTGTCTAAAAGAATATGCCTGTTTTCTCACCAGTGAGTATTGTCAGAACATATGCACTATCATTTCCCTACAGAGTCTGACACGTTAAGGCACAGGATTGAGTTTATCTGGATTCAGTTTCAGCTCTGCCTCAGAGTATGTAATTTTGAGGCAGTTACTTCACCTCAACTTCCCCCGTCTAGCATTAAAGATATTATAGTTGGGGAGTTTGACTTCACCAATTTTTTTACCTTACTTTTTACATCCCTTCTCTCAGACAGTTTCAAAAGGCATCAGTCTCATCTCCGGCATCAAGAACTAAGTTTCTTGCAGCAATAACCTTTCCTATTACAGTGCTGCTTTATCTTCCAGGATGGAATTCCATACCTGGGGTCCAGTGCAGGAACTAACGTAGCTACTATCAGCATCAACACAACCAATGACATGCCCATCGTGTACCCACCTTCTCTGCAGGCCCTTGGATTGGTTCCTTTTAACATCAACCCCCACTACTTGGATCCAGATGTTAACAGCACTCACATGGGTGTAAGTAAAGTACCTCTCCGCCAGGTGCAGAGCTAGTACACTAAAGTCTGAGTACAATATGCATATGCTGTGACTTGTAAAGCTTGCTGCTGTCTAGCAGCTGCCTGCTGGAGTTGTTTGAAATGTAAATGAAGCAAAGGAACCTTTGTTACTGCTAGCCTCCTCTTGGAAGGTTTTCCTTGGGAATGGGAAGATTACTTGGCAACAGTATTACTGAGGTGGAACAAATTTTGATGGCTAACCCAGGCTTTTTGATGACTAATACAGTTAATATTACTGCTGACATGTACTGCTTAGGTGGGCAAGGGAGAATACTAAAGGGCAAACTTAAAAAAAACTTGAATAACGATACCTGCGGCATTAGGTAAAATGCAATATTTCTGGAAAACTTTCACCACAGACTGTCTAACTTGCTGGTCCACTGTGACATTCCATCTAGAAATGTCTTGAGGCTTTATACACATCTACAAGAGTTTGCGTTTGAGACTTTCAGGTCACGGTGGAGCGAAGGTCATCTAAGAACCTCTGGTTTATGGAACCTGTAAGGGATATGGAAATTACTACACCCACCCCAAGGCACTTCAGCAATAAACCTTAAGTTCTCAGATAAAGTGAGCCCAGATTGTAAATGGAATTCAGAGGGGAAAATATTACATCAAATAGAGAGTCCATATACATAGACTAAGGTGCAGAGCTGTGAATTTAGGTCTACTCAGTAAGAAGCTGGGATAATTTAAATTGTAATAGCTGAACAAACCACCTATAATTTGCAACTAGTTAACTCCTAAGAGCACAATTCCTGGGAATTTTGCTCCTATGATACAAAGTACTTCAGCCTTTTATTTACAAGGATGGTATCTGTCCGCACACAGGCAGTTTCTTGGAGACAATAAAAGATACTCTCCACCTCAGAACCATGGAGAAATGGAGGACCCGGACCCAAACTTTTTAAATGTAGGTCTGTTTTAAGATATGGATGTACAGGTACACTTTAATCAGTTTTGCAGGGAGAAAAAAAACTGTCTGCTGCTCTAGAGGCAAGCTAACAGTTATTATTTCTTACTGCTCAATTTTCTGCAGAACTTCTAGGGGGAAAAGCTGTGTGGGATATAAATGCTTGTCTCTGTCCTTTGTGTTCCTCTGACCTTTTCATAAATCCTTCTGGCTTTCTTCTTTCCCTTTGTGTCCTTCTATCCCTTCTTTGCGCTTGCTTATTTCTGTCACTCGGCTCACCAACAACTCCAAGGGAACGTGGTTACATGGCAGAGTTCTCTGCCAAGGAAACCTGATTAGGGCTTTAAATGTCATTTCTATTAAGGAGAAATATGTAGCTAATTCATGGTGGAAACCTTGTCCCCTTTCTCTGGAGACTCCTATCTCCTTCATTCAGAAATTACTTACAGAACTACCTCCAGCAGTATGAGGGACAGAGCAATATTTAATCAAATAGTTCCTTAACCTTAAAATAAATTGAAGTGGAACCTTTCTGGGTTTCCAAATTTAGATTTTTTTTGTTTGCAACATTTTAACAAAAGGTTAGTATTTGAGATACAGGGTGAACTCCTGGCCCCAGTGAAATCAGTGGGAATCTTGCCATTGACTTCAGTATGGCCAATATTACACCCATAAGCTTCAAGCAAATGAAGTTTTTCAGTTGGGAATGATACTTGCCTACCTCATAGGAGCATTAGGAAACATTATCAAGTTAACATTTCTTGAAGTGCTTTGTGATATTTAGCTAGAAGGTTCTAAATTCTAAGTACTCCTATAGCAGAAATTACTTAAACCTAGACTCACACTAGATCCTACTATTCCAGGAGACTCGTGCGGAGAGGATACTTCAGTATCATGAGGAACCAAACACCCCTCCAGTTCTGGTGAGTAATACATCCCACTCAAACTCTCATCTCCAGAACTCAAGTCATATGAATGCACCCTCTCCAATCAGGTATTGAATTTTAGATGTCTTAATCTTTCCCATAGTACTGTAAGGCTTTTCTATCCATCTTCTACCATGGAGACGTTTCACTGCTAGCTTCAACCTTGTTCAGGTTGGTCTAATCTGCATCCTGTATATTCAAGGCCTCTTGTTCTATGCAAGAAAAACCCTGTATGCAGCACTGCCTCTGGCTGCAGAGAGTAGAGCAGTGGTGCCCAAACTCTACCTGTCACACTCCTCTTACCAGTAATGGAATCTGTCCATGCCCCCCCTCCATTACAGCACAGTTGGCTCAGCAGAGGAGCTTAGGCTGATGGCAGAACTGGGGCTAGAGGCAGAATAGGGGACGGAGTGGAGCTGAGGGGCAAAGCATCTTTATCACTAAACACTTGTTATGACAACACACTGCTGTGTAGGAGGTCAGCATTCAGACGATTTCCATCCTAGCCAGCATGCCCAATCCCTGCTGTCTGAGAAATACCTAGTTGTGGTTTCTAACAAACTTCATTGGTTGCTGTATGGCAATCTTGACAAACTAGACTTTGAGAATGATGGTAGTTAAAGCTAATGAAGGATCCCAAGGAACCATTTTATTTCCCCTTCACGTGTTTTAAAGACACAGTGAACTGATTGTAAAAAGTGAAATCATCCTCGCAACACTAGCTTTGATTTACCTACTTTGTCCTAGTGCCATCATCTTTGAAGAAGTGCCATCCTTATTAGGCACAGGTGATGGAGTCAGCATATAGGCAGTAATTGCTGTCTGTGCCCAAATAATGCATCTTGGGGATTGCTCATCTGCGACCATACTCTTCACTGTGAGAACTACTAGTTAAAATAAACACCAGGTTGCCAGAGATGAGTCAAATGCTTTAAGCGAGCTGAAATAAAATAACCCTTAAGGTAACTTGTGGTTAGATGCTCAACCAGAGATACTTTTTGTATTATCGCTATCTACCTTACTGAGTTAGTGTTTGTGACTGTGCTAAATTTATTAATAATACTTGTAAAGACAGAAGAGTTCCTATAGTTGAGTGTTGCAACTGTGCACATCGAGATTCCCAACGATATCATAATTTGAATAATACTGGGTCTTGGGACAAGAACCTGTCAGTCCTCAAAGTGATCAATTCCCAGTTAAATTAAGAATTCCCAGTTAACTCGGATCTCTCGTGTTGGAGCTCAAGTGACAGCTTGGGGTTTTATTTCTTGTCAATCCAGGGTTTGCGCGAAGGAGCAATGTTACTAGTGGAAGGAGACAAAGCCACCCTGCAAGGAGTAACTGGAGCAAGGCTGTTTTTGAGGTATTCAATTTGCATTCAATTCTGTGCAGCTTTTAATCAAAGTTTGTGTTTTTCTTCAACAGCAGAAAGGATGATTGTAACTGCCCCCTTGTGGGGTGCTGCACCCATTCACACTTACTGGGCGACAGCGTGCCCTTTCAAAAATGAGTTGCAGCTGTGTGTACTGGTATATGAGCCTTACTCACATGAAGAAAAACTATGGATTGGAGTAATGGTGAAGGACTAGGCCATAAGGTTCAATACCTAATAGCAGGTAGCCCAAGAGTTCCACATAGCTTCCAGGACCCAGATCTGATAGTAAAAGGAAGCAAAATAGACTGTTCACCTTTGTACTTTGACTGCCAAGTTTACAGCATGGTTCTTGTCTTCGTTCCAGAGGTGAGAAACCAACTGAACATGAGCCTGGAACAGATTTCAGTTTCCTCCTGACCGATAGTAACTCCCAGAAGCCCTGACCTTTCCTGCAGTGAAACACCAGATCCTAAAGGAAGATAGTGAAAAGAGGAGCTCCCAGGTCTGGAAAAAGTAAATTTTGTAAATAAAGCAGGATTTAAAGAACCCATTACTCACCATTTTTATTTCTGTAGGAACTGACTAATCTCAAACATTTCCTTGCAGCACTAGGGGAGAATACCCTCCTGAGGCTAGTTTATACAGGTTGAATCTCTGTAGTCCGGCACCCTCGGGACCTGACCAGTGCCGAACCAGAGAATTTGCCAACCCACAGGAGGTCAATGCAGAGTGCCAGCAGGTCTCCATGGGCATGGGAAGTAGGGGTGCGCTCAGCCGGCCGCTCCAATGCCGGCCGCAGGTCCCAGCTGCTGGCCCCAGGTCCTCCCCCTCCCTCCCAGAGCTTGAACGCCACGAATCAGCTGTTCTCGGCGCTTTGCAAGCACTGGGGGGGGAGGAGGAGGAGTTGGTAAGTGTGGGGCCGCCGGCGTGCAAGAGGAAGGGGCAGAGGGGGGAGCTTGGCACCTGTGGATGTTCCGCACCCACTGATTTTTCCCTGTGGGTGCTCCAGCCGTGGAGCACCCACGGAGTCAGCGCCTATGCCGGACCACGGATGTTGACGGACCAGGGAGTGCCGGATTAGAGAGGTCCAACCTGTAGTACGGATTTAGTAGTTTGTGTAGTGGGGGCATGAGAGAAAGCAGCTCCCTCTTCTCCGCTTAGCTGCTGAAATAAGGATTTGCCATGGAAGGGAATCTGAAGATTTTATGGTTCTCCAGCCTTTCCTGACAGCACCTTACCTGGAAGCAGAAAGACTCCCCTAATTCACTTGCTTGCTGAAGGGAGATCTATTCCTTCCCCACTAAAGGCAACGGGAATACTTCCCCCCAAAAAAGTTTCTTGATGTTAGCAGATTAGGAGGCCAGGTCACATTGGTTCATGCTGCCTAGCCTAGGTCCCCCCCCCCCACTTGTTATTCCCCCTCCAGAGCCTATTATTTATTACCTGTCTTAATAAAACGTGCAACAGACTAGTAATAGTTCCTGTCTTAAACACACCAACCCTCTTGGTATAGTTATAAATACCTGGACCACACCATGAAAAAAGCACAGAGAAATCACACATCTGATTATTATTTATTTTCTCCAGCCCCAGCTGTTATATACAAAGCTAATTTAATAATCATTATGTACAAAATAAGTGTGCATTTAAAAATTTAGATTACAAATTTGCAAATACTAGAAAAAGTGCAAAATTTTAAAACATCTTCCATCATGCTGTACAGAAACAAATCCAACATTAGCCAATATACACACTTAAAATTATTAAAACTTAGCCATTGGAACATAATACATATTAAAATAAGACAAACAGTATATACGAAACCTTAAAAGCACCCAGAAGGGATGAAGGTATTGCACAGAAGACTAACAGCAAATTCATTACACTGCTAGAAGGCTATTAGTGTTGAATATATCTAGTTTCAACTAACTAAAATTTGACTTTATTTAAAGGCATTTTTGGCATTAAATCCATTCGTAATCATATAATTGCACAATCATAATTACTAGAATTAAGAGATGGTTAATTGTCACACTATAAATAAGGCTTAGTGTTCTGTTTCCACCAAAAGTTATAGCGATTTAAGCAAATGCTGAGGCACATCTTAGTGAGTCTCATTTTCCACTCTAAAAACTCCTTAAGAAAACTTTGTTTTAAGTAGCAGCACTATCTCCAAGAAATTGATCAGAGAGGGTGGCTCTTTACAGACAGCCTGGCCCTAACCCTTCACTGAGCAATGCCTGGACTGCTCCTGCAGAGCTCATTACAGGAGCAGAACACAAGGCAAACTTTCACTACTTGAGTCCTTGCAATTACTTTCTTTAAGTTAGGATACCACGGAACACAGCTCTCATTTGTTAATGACTAAAGAAAATACTCCTAGTTAGATGCACATGGGATTCCTGGTTTTAAGGGTTTGTTTCTAGGGAAATTATGGTTTCAGTTTAGGAATAAAAATTCATTATTGGTATTTGAAAATTTTGCTTGTTATATTAAAAAATTGGCCTCTGCCACTCCCTCCCCAATGGCAAATTTTATTGGATATTTAATCTCACACTCTTGCTTGGGTGAGGTTATAGTTTAAAACTGGAAACCCTGTATCTATCCTCGCCACATGGTTTGGAACTATGATTGGAACAGGAGACCCTCCCTGCCCAGCATTTTGGAAGGATGGCTAGAAATAGCGTACAGTAGATTAGACATGAGTTTGCAGTGTCAGAAAGAGCCAGTAGGATTTCTATACACTAGTAGCAAGACCCCATAGAGCATTCAGATCTGAGCACCAGAAATGTTTAAGAATCCAGATGGGAGCAACACATGAATGGAGCTAGAGGAACTGGGTTCTGAGGAAAGATTGAAATAACTATACATGCACAGTTTGGCAATTAAATATAGTATGTGAAAGACTTAGGTATCAAACAGAAAGAAAACATCCCCAGTGTTCCAAGGGGATACAGCTCAGTGTGGAAGATGAAATTGAACAAAGGAAAGTCTAGATTAAATATCAGCACTAATTCCTCAAGCATCAGGTTTATTAGACTGTAGAACTATTTTCCAAGAGTAGAAATGGAAACCCTAGCACCTGACACATTTAAGCTACACCAAGCACTCTACATTTAGTGTAAGGAACAATTCTGGACTGTCACCTTGGGATGGACAAAATAGACCTTTTAGGTTATCTTGCTTTCGTGTACTCAGTCCCGAGGTCAGTGATGCTAAAGTGCTTAGGCTCCAACGGAAGGGGTCAACCCTATTGTACTATCTGTACAGCTCCTGCTACCTAGTTTGAATCGCAGTAGCCTGGCAGGGGACTGCAGACCTTTGGAAGAGTGGGCTAACAAGGGTTATTAGAAGAGGTGAGGAATATAGAGTGAAACTGGGTTCCTCAGAATGCATGGACTCACCCACTGAACTCCCCGCCTGTATTGCCTCAGATGTGGGCGTCCAGAGAGGCAACGTACAGATGGGTATTGGAAAACTCTACCACCAAAACAAGGAAGGAAGTTCACTTTGTAACACTGTATGCAACTCTTGAGATTCAGCAGAAGAAATGATTTTAAAACTACATCTATAAATCATTACAATCTGTCATGGGAGCACTTGATTAAGTATCTTCCTTGTATAATTATTTGTTACATAGCCACACATGACTGCACTTCTACAAAGAATGACAGACTCAATAAAATGGATTAAAAATAGCCCAGTTTGTACCATTACTGCATAGCAGTATCGTGAAGTGTAAATGATCTAAGAACAACCTCTTTTAAAAACTTCTTAACCCTCTTAATACTTAGCTTGTGTAGAACTATTGACATTTCAGTGTATAGTTAGTACATTCTGTTAATCAAATCTGAGATTAGAGATTTGTTCAAGATTCCTGATTTGTAGAATTTAATCTGATGTTTACAGAACTATGTGCCCAATCCTCTGAACACTAACAGATGTAGTGCTCACAACTGCAAGTCACTCCTTTGCTGTCATAGTAGTAAGCTCAATGAGCTGGTTCAAGCAAGCATTCCCCTCCAGGACAACACTTGAGTGCTTTCCAGAATTAGGGCCTTCAGCTGGTTCACAGGATCAGGCCTAACAGTATATTTAATAAAGAGTCTTAGCATTTCCTCCAAATAAAAGATCAGATTTTTAATATAGCCCTTGAAAAGAAAAAAATGTAACCTAGTTTCAAACTCTCTACAGTACTGCAGGCCATACACAAACATACTTCTTCAACTAAGTAACCTACAAGATGAAATCTTTTTCTAGTGGATGATAGCTATATATGAACTCTCAAATAAGAACATTTAAAGATAATGGGTAGCCTAAGAGAGTTAGAGCCTAAGGGAGTTAGATGGCCAACACCCACTGAATTCCATTAAGACACAACCAGAGTAATGGGAGATCACTCACTGGCTATCCCGTCCTAGATGGTGGGATTTTATTTTTTTAAATGGGGCGGAATATTATTGTTTTAATCCTCTGCATTGCAGGAGAACTCTGTTTTTAAGACATTAAAGAGACTCCTTATCAAAACAATCAATTCAATAGGCTACTTAAAAGTCCATATGCCATTTAAATTTAAAAATGTATAATACTATTTGTAGTTAAAGCAGGTATTGAAGAAAAGCTTTGCTTAGATGAATTATCTAGATTAATCAAAGATCATACTGGGTGCTTTCTGAATTAAGACCCCGCCCTTCCACAAATATTTTAAATAAGAGGAAAAAGATGGTTTAAACAGGGGTTTTTTTTGTGTGTGCTGGTGGTGGGAAGATAGGTGGATGATGGAAAAGATAAAGTTTCAAAGATTGCACAAGGTGAGTATGATACACAGAAAATAAATACGCTGATGCAATATTACCCACGTGTTTTGTTTTGTTTTACCTTAACTTGGACAATGAGTGTATAACTCTTTGAATGCTGGCATTTCCCAAATGAACACTTAGTATGATATTAGATAACATTCTCCACAGTACATAAAAATAAGACAACCAAAAAGAATTACCACCACTGAGGCTTGCAACATAAATTGATAACATTGATAATCTAACACAAATTTTATTGGAAACAAAATTATTCTAAGCACTTCCCCAGACTGTAAGTGAAAGTTACTGAATACTGCTAACTGGTGAATCCAGTTTATAAATTACTAGGCGGAAATGAGTCAATATTCAGCGCTTTTTTTTTTAAATACATATGTTTACAGTGCTGACTTAGCTTTTCTTTTAAGTCCACCTCACAGGTAAGCAATATTTTTTAGTTTCCATAGATATCACTGTGGCCTCCAATGGTTAAACAAAAGACAAGAACACCTAACAAAAGGGACTTAAAAATTCTTAGTGTTATAAAGCAACTGTGTATTCAGACTAGCCTGATCTGAATTCATAGTCAGAACTGCGTCATGTCACAGCTTTACTTTCTAAAACAAAGTTAAATAAATAAATCTTAGTGTAAAAAGACTAAAGAGAACTTGTATTTTGATAACTATTTTCACTCTACGAGAAGAGCAGAGGGGATGGTATCCAAGAGCACTATTAGCTTGAAGAGTCATCAAAAGTAAAAATTTAAATCTTAGAAGAAGTGCAGTGCACTAATTCAGTGTCCACTGCTCAATGTGGACTGCAAACCAGCCACAACTCATACAACCACAAAAAAATTGTATAATTAATTCAAGAAAAAAATGAAAGAAAATAAGTTAAACAAAAACAAGTGGAACACCAGGTAAATTCTTCCTTACTTATAGCTCTCACATACAAACCGCATCTTTTATTTACAGCTTCCTTTTACAGATTAAGCAAAGT
Organism: Terrapene triunguis; assembly: GCF_002925995.2. Lineage (NCBI taxonomy): Eukaryota > Metazoa > Chordata > Testudines > Emydidae > Terrapene > Terrapene triunguis. The sequence goes on along the minus strand of NW_020664413.1, from coordinate 57,570,735 downwards.
ATAGTGCTGCTTGCAGACAGACACTGTTGAGTAGTTGAGAAAACTGACTGCTGCTGGTGCATGAAAAGATGACAAATTGGAATTTAAGTAGCACCTTTCATTCTCAAGGGATCAGATGCTCAGCTATGGCCAATCTGCACAAAATGCAAGTAGTGTGTAAATGTGATTTAACACTCACCTTTGTACTCCCATGATCCTGTTGCAGGTTTGGGCAGGGTTGGTCCCTTAGCGCCAAGACAGAGCATTATGAGGGCAGCTCTAATTTATACCAGTAGCTAACATTCGTGAGGCTTAACTAATGCTTGTAAAGCACCGAAATCTTGGATTAAAGTGTTATATATTCAGATTATCATTATTATAATACAAATGCCCGCATCTCTCCAATTTCTAAACCTACATTACATTTTGTGGAGGTTGACCAATTTCCCTGATTTTCTTACATGGATACAAATGCTAAAATGTTCACGAGTTCAAAAATTAAAACTTTTGCATAAAATACCTAATACGAATAAAGATGCTTTCAAAAACTCACATGTGAACCTCTCTGCACAAATGACAACAGAAAGACTTGTGTTCTGGCCAAGCATTACACAGAACATTAACTTTCTAAATTTCTCCACTTTGATTCTGCTAGTCAAACAGTCTCATAGTTTTAAAAAAATCCAAATATACACATTTAAGATCTTAAATGTACAGTTATAAAACCATCACCACAGTATCCCCAAGCAAATTCATTTGAAAATTCAATATAATCCCACTTAACTATAATAAAATCACACATTCAAAACTGTGATTCTTCTAAACTTCTGTCTCAATAACTCTTCAAAATCTCTTACTTTTGAAATTACAATAGACAAACCTACTTCACATTCACATACACTTGATACTTCCAGAGTATCCTTGGTATTGTTATTGTATCAGTAACTAGTTAATATATTTTTTTTCATGTAGACTTTCTTCCCATGTCCATAACCCATTGCAAAGTGGGGAGGCGAAGGGGAGAGGGAGTGAGTGACAGAGAGAAATGGGGTTAAATACCATACTGACAAGTGCCACAGAGAAATGTTTCCATTTCCGCATAATTTTCAGATGATTTGATCTGTCACAGTGATTAGTTAGTGTTATAGTTATACATAATCTCGTCTAATTTGTTCACTGATCAGATATAACTTGATGTAATAATTGATATAATTTGAAAGTAACGGTTAAAACAAGCAACACAATTCTTTTTAGATTAGTAAGTAATAAGGACATTACAAATATTCAGTGTATAAAAGCATGATATAGGGTCATTATTTTCTTTATGAAATTAAGACTGGGATGTTGGTTTAAGAAAAAATGTGTCTTGGAAAGAGTGATTACTACTTCTTTAGACTATCAAGAAATATTGCACTACAGTGAATGAAATTAGATTATACTGTATGGGGTGCCTCGGTAGTTCAACAACTCTCCAGTGCTAGGGGAAATCAGGCAATATTTAGAAAAGATACAACACATCCTCACCTCCATAAGTAATAAAATAAGGAAGAAGAAGGGAGAGGTGTCTGAGAAATATTAACTAAATCAATTCTGTATCTGCACTGGCTACAGGGACATCTTGTTTTCAATTATTACCACTTCCACAAAAGATGTAAGGGAACAATATTTTCGTCTATTTACATACAGTCATATTCCCACCTAAAAAATTTTACTCTTTGCCCTGAAGGTAAGGTTTTCCCAAGAGTACTTGAGCTTTTGAGTACTATTTTTGTTGTTTACAGTATATGCAGGGCTGTGATGTCTTCCTCTCCTACATATGCATATAGTATCTGGATTTTTCTACTTACTTTTCCAGCAATATGAATATGGCTAAACCAGGTTACTTGTCTGACAAATACAGAGCCAAGAAACAAGGTATGGTAAATGTAAAATTATGATGCAAAGTTTTTCAGGTGATCTTAATGTTGAAATTAGACATTTTGGTTTGTAGTAATTATGCTATTAATGAAGAACAACTCAATCTTGACAGACATGGAAATGTGATTCTCATTCCCTCTGTATTAATACGAGACCTTAAAACATGCAAGGGATTTCTAAATGTGTGTGTTGCTTTGCCAAACAACATAAAGAATGTTCTGCAGCAAATATTCACTCTACCCAATTCCTACAAGGTTATAATTCATTGTTGTATGTCAGTTAAACAATTTCTGACAATCAAGTAGTGCCATTGAGGTGCTCCCTGCAGAACAGTCTAAAAGGGATTCTCTCAGGAGCCACGCAATAGAGAATTATTAATAATCATTTACAGTAGTACACAGCAAGCTGATTGGTCTGAAGAATATATTTGAAGTCATAACTCTCAACTGTCCCAATTTTATCAGTATATCTGCAACTGAAGGAATTTTAAGTTTATGATCCTGGAATTACAAAGATGTAAGATGAGAATGGGATATTTTCCTTGAATTTGAGTTAATATCTTCCAAGCAAGAGAGGAACATCTAGCATTATTCACTTGTATATATCATTTGTGTTTTAATGCACTTGGAGGTCTTTTTTTGAAACTCAGTTCCAGCACATAATCTAGAAAGAGTTCTACTGCTACCAAATCAATGTGATTAGGAAAAAAGTAATAAAAGCAATTGTGGGCTAATTTGCATGTGTGCATATGTAAATTACTGTACCTCTACCATATGTTGGTCTTCAACTGACTGTCAAGGATAAGTCCCTGAAACACTCATCAGAAAGTTGAGAGATATGTTTAGAATGACCAAAAGACTAAACAAATTTCTGGAATCCATGAGAGAATTCAGGAGCAGCAATCACTTGGAATCTTGAGTGTTATATTCAGTCTCTCCCGATGAAATCTGGCTGAGCCGTTTGCTTGATCCCCACAGTTTTCGGGAAAGCTGACCTGAGCGCATCTGTTTAAAGTAATCCAGAGAAACAAAAGGAGGGGGAAGGGATAAGGTGGATAAATTAAAAAAGGAACTTCAGACGCTGATTCTGGAGAAGTGCAGACAACACAAGGTACTGCACAAACACAAAATTATACCAACAGAAATTATTTCAGACAAACAAACAAAAAAGGTAACATTTTGGGATGATTCTTCGATTGGCACAAAAGAACAAAAAGACAAATGTTGATTATCTTTTCCATTTTTGAACAGTTAGAGGGACACTGTCAGGCAAGATAGGTTTAATACTTTACCTACTTTAAAATTGTTCTTATTTTGTGGGGAGTGGGTTCTGGATTCTAAATTGCTATTTTGTTAAAAAGAAAAAATGATTGCCAAGTGGAAATGAACAAAATTAGTAGGAAGAGCATTTTATATTAAGAGGGAAGTACTAGAAATGAAGAGTAAAAGATAATTAAAAAGACTACTTGACAATGTCCTGTAAGTGATGGACTATTGCAGGTCAGCGATGGCAAAATGGGAGAAAGAGATAGAGAAGAGTTCTCATGATGCCAAATTTCTAGACTTCCACTGGTCCTGGGTGAAGTGTTCAGTGCAAGAATTATTAAACAAATGTAATCTACAGTGAATATTCCATAAGTAAAGACAAGTAATAAGCTGTTCACAGTGACAAGTAACCAAAGGCAATGTTAAATCATGGATTTAGTGAATTTGTATCATATCTGAATACCTGACAGTATTCTGTCAGAAACTGTTTTAATTAACTTCATAACTACCAGACCTGGGATTGACCAGTGGTGATCCTATTCTGGCAATAGACCAGAATATGAAATCCCTTATGGTTAAAGAAAATCATCCTTTAATGGCACAAAGTTCAGAAAAAGTTTCTCGTCATAAGTCTGGCACTTTGTAACTATATATTGAGCAGCTAAACAGAATCCAGCAAGTCATCAGTGGTGTCAGCTCAAACAGGGAACGATCCTGCAGACTTCTGCAGTGTTCTAAGCAACTATATGGTTTTCTAAACCAGAACACAAATTCATTATTCTCCATCTCTGATTGTACTGTCAAAGCATAAAGGCAAAAGGTCAACCTTAGTCTCAACAGCACTTTACTATTATGTTTAATAAAATATTTAGAAAGAACCTCCTTTTGTTCTAAGGCTAAATATAGCATCACCACTGAAGCCCAACTCGTAACAGAGATTACCTTCTGTAGGAGGAATTTGAAAGTCCTTAATTTCTTATCTCCATATTTTACTTGTCAAACAAAAAAGTTAATACCTTTTAAACACAATAAAATGATTTTTACAAATCAGAGGAAACAGGAAAATATGGGATAAATGTTGTCCCTACCATTATTGTTTTTTAATCGGTTTATACAGATATTAATCCTCCAAATGCTCTGAATTATAAACTGAACACACTGATAAAGCTTGTGGAAAAACCTGCATATCCTTAGGAGGAATCCAACCCTAGGAATGTAGCATAGTGGGGAAGTCAGATTTCTTTGTTCTTAATTAAATTTACTTTAAATCTCAAATAATGAATGACAAATTCCAGCCTAGCAGAGTTTTTCTAAGACTGGAAAATCTTTATAAAACACTGGTGATTTTTAAAAAGCTATCACAAGAGTCTCTTTTATCTACAACACAAGAAGCTATCCATTAATTCTAGAATAGAAAAAGTTGTTTAATTTGAAATGGATGGAAGTTTTGCCACTGATTTCCATAGAAGCAGGATCAGGCTCTCATTCTGCGAAGATCCTAAGCAGGATATATTTCAGTAAACTATGTTCCCTTAACTAGAAAAATGTCAGACACTTAGAACTAAGATGCCAGTATGTTTTCAAAATTAATAAAATATACATTACTTTAATACATACTTTTCTAGCAAATACTGAAGGTCAAGCAGACCTCAATTTAAAGTCACCCTTCTGGCTGTAATAGTTAATAGTAGGAACTTTCAACTTAAAATATACTGTAGCACTCCAGAGATTCAGAAAGCCTAACCCTGCCTCTCTTCATAATATTGGTGAAATACTTTGACAGAGGTGTTACAAGTAGTTACTGTGAAACCCCTGTTTTGAACATGACAAAGTGGGTATTGCTATTTTACATAGGGATGCTCTGTAACTGATAGTGCATATGCAGTACCTACAAATTTACATCCACCGTAAGGAGCACAGAGTAGGCTACACAGGGTATCTTTGTGCAGTTACAATGAGAGATTCTGAATGGTGAGAAATACGGATTTTTTCAAAAAGGGAGGCAACATATAGTAAAGGGTGTCTGACAAAAGCCAAAATTTAAAAGAGAGTAGCTCATTCTTTTTTGTTTCCAATTTTCTTCTGGGAAGTTACTTCATCATTTATAACGAAGGTATCACATTCTATTCAGAACTTGTTTCTGAGAAGTGACAGACAACACTAGCACATTCAGAAAATGTTAGTTACTCTGACCTCTTGCTTATTCGACTATGACAAAGTCTGCAGGTTAGTCCAACTGAGTCTTTTTCCCATCTGCGTCCCCTATATGCTCGTTTCTTATAGAGAAATCTCTATGCATAGAGCCGTCTCAAAAATTATTTCTTCCCCACTGAAAACTCAAACTTGCTCTTAAGTTTGCCCTGCCATAGAGGAGACCTCTTGCTCAACTGGAAAGCAGAAATAAGTGAATTTCCCACTGTTCGGTAGACAAAGTTCTTGATGGTGGGTTTTACCTCAGCTGGCTTGCCAACACCAACGACAATCAACTTGCCATCCTCCAAGCCTACAAGGATGTGGCTGTATTCTTTGGTAACAGAAATGCAGCGAATCGGCAGTCGCATGGCTAAGGGGGAGATGCTGAGATTCAGGCTGAAATAAGCAAAACCATACAAAAAATACATTAAATATTTAAGTGCTATACATTATACATAATGGATAGAGCCATACTACACCTGAACTCACTGAGAGTGAACTCAGATGCATTATAAAATAGGGTTTCACTGTAAGTCCCAATCTGTTTCAATACACTATAATTCAAGTTATAGTGAACTTCTACATAGAGCAGGGGTGAGCAAACTTTGCCCCAAGGGCCACATCTGGGTATAGAAACTGTATGGCGGGCCATGAATGCTCACAAAATTGGGGTTGGGATGCAGGAGGAGGTGAGGGCTCTGGTTGTGGGTGTGGACTCCGGGGTCGGGCCAGAAATTAGGAGTTCAGGGTGCAGGAGGGGGCTCTGGGCTGGGGAAGTGAGGTGTGGGGGGCGGGTGAGGGCTCCAGCTGGGGATGCGGGCTCTGGGGTGGGGCTGGGGATGAGGGGTTTGAGATGTAGGAGGATGCTCCGGGCTGGGACCAAGGGATTCAGAGAGCAGGAGGGGGAATCAGGGCTGGGGCAGGGGGTTGGGGTGTGCATGGGGGGGGTGGCTCAGGGGTGCAGGCTCTGGGCGGCGCTTACCTCAAGCGGCTCCCGGAAGCAGCAGCATGTCCCCCACTCCGGCTCCTATGTGGAGGCACAGGCAGGCGGCTCTGCTGCGCGCTGCCCCGTCTGCAGGCGCCGCCCCTGCAACTCCCATTGGCTGCCCCTAAGCATAGGAGCTGTAGGAGAGACATGCCGCTGCTTCCAGGAGCCATGCGGAGTGGCCCCCCGACCCTGCTCCCCAGCTGGAGCCCGGAGCAGGGCAAGCCTCAGACCCTGCTCCCCAGCGGGAGCTCAAGGGCTGGATTAAAACAGCTGGCGGGCCGGATCCATCCCGTGGCCCGTAGTTTGCCCACCCCTGACATAGAGGGTCAAATCCCATCACCAGGCTATAGCCTTAGTAACAGGGTTGTGCACTGGGGACAGAATCAGTAAAAAAAGAAATCCTCTCTGCAGAGTGACAGGAGAGCAGACTTAGTGCTGCAGTTACCCCTGGAGCAGGTATGTTTCCTCCTTCTGGGGGCAAAGGCCAATGAATCTGCACAGCGGAAAGAAGAGGGGATTTTAAACTGAAGTTACAGCTGCTCACCATGGGCTTGATTCTGCCAGGAGCTGAGCCCACAGCTCCCACTGACTTTGATCGGAGTCACAGATACTCAGTATTTTGCTGGATCAAGCCCCAAGTCTGCATCCAACTCTGTCCCTTCCCAGATATTGAGGAGGACATTCCCAGTATTGGGATAAGGGCTGGGTCAGTGCAGTCATGCACCAGAAGTGGCATTCCCAGCTGACAAATAGGTCTTTCCTGCCCTTCAGAAAATCCAAATAGGAGCATAAGGGACCCGGTTGTAATTTTGGATTTCCTTTGCAAATTGATTTTCCAGTATCAGGGGACAGGGCAATGAGAGAATAGCCATCTATGACCTCTTTTGAAAAAGAATGACAAGTCACACCCTTCATGATCTCCACATGATACACCAATACCTATATGTAAATAAACCACCATGCTGGTGCAGTACATCTTATCTGCAGTGATAATCTACTGATGCTGGTCTGTTACCTATAGAGATCTCGTATGGAAAGGAATCCTTGTAAGCTCCCCATCACGATATATTCCCCAGTCACACACATGTCTGACACTTCCTCCTTTAGACTCTCAGAGCCCAAATACTTCCCGTTCACAGAATAGAGATGTAATGCATTCTTATCCTGAAGAGATTAAAAAGAAATTACTCATGGAGGATTGAACGGATTAAGGATTTATTACTTATACATTCAGCTTGTTAATAGGAATTTAGCCAAGGTTGGTAGTAACTAAAGCTGTTAGTATCTGATGGCAGCTTGTAGAATTAAATACAGGTTGAATCTCTCAAATCTGGCACTCCCTGGTCCGGCAACATCCAGGGTCCAGCATAGGCACTGAATCCATGGGTGCTCCGGGGCTGGAGCACCCACAGGGAAAAATTAGTGGGTGCAGAGCATCCACTGGCGCCAAGTTCCCCCCTCCCCCTGCACCTCTTGTGCACCGGCCCTGCGCTTACCAACTCCTCCCCCTCCCTCCCAGTGCTTCCGGAGCACTGCGAACAGCTGATTAGTAGTGTTCAAGCTCTGGGGCCGGTGGCTGGGACCCTGGAAGAGGGGCTGGCAGCTGAGGCCGGCATTGGAGCCCCCGGGCGGGAGGCCGGCGGCTGGGACCCCAGGTGGCAGCGGGGCCCCCACTGGGTGTGTTGCAGCACCCTCTGCACCCCCACTTCCCACGCCTATGGAGACCCGCTGGCACTCTTCATTGACCTCCTGTGGTTTGGCAAATTCTCTGGTTCGGCACCGGTGAGGTCCCGAGGGTGCTGGACTAGAGAGGTTCAACCTGTATTTATTTATATTTTTACCGCACTACAATCTGATCTACGGGCATGCTTGACAAACTTAAAAATACATTCATACTTAAACAGCCTCTGGCACTCACCCACAGGTAGCACGACCCCAGCAGCAACACGAATACAACAAAAAATTAATAAGCCCCACCAAACAAACCAGAGTCCCCCTTCCCAGCCTCACCCACCCTCTCAAATCCTACAGGGCAAGGAGAAAAGCTGGGGCTTGCAGCATGTCCTGAAAGTTAACAAACACAGACTGTTAACATTAGGTACAAGCCTCTTTCCAATTCTTGGCGCAATTACACAAGCCTTCATCAAAAGAGACATCCCTACACTGAATAGGCAGCGAGAATGAATTACACCATGAACCCTAAAGGTTGTCCCGCTAGGTCAGGCTGTCCCTCTCAATGTTTGAGAAACATTGGTGCATCTGTGGGGCAGCTTGCACACAGAATTTCCTAAGAAACTAGCTCTACAAAAAAACCCAGGTACATTTATGTTTAATGTTTACAGCAAAACACACACCAGCATTCTATGACCTTGGGTTGAAACTTGTGAAGTACCTTGAGAGTAGTCTTTCCTTCTATACTGGTGTGGACAACGATGTGTCCTTCCCAGGATACAGCCAGGTTGGGAACAGTCAGCAGAAGGGAACTCTCACAAGGTGGTCGCAAAGTCCTCATGTACTGACCTTTCCGAATAGTATGAATAATCACAGTGCTATCCTGTTAAGACAAAAAACTCAATGCTATTTCTTTACGGTAATATTCACATAAGGTAATTATTTGGAGCAGGGGAAAATAACATTTTAAAAGATCTTAAGGTGCAGTAGTAGTTCTTGAAGAAGGAATTACAGGTACCAGACAGAATCAGGGCCCCACTGTGCTAGGCACCTTACACAGATAGTGAAAAAAAACAGAGTCCTTCCCCTTAAGAGTTACAATCTTAGCATATGAGGAGACAACAGGTGGAGAAAAACAAACAAATGCGGGTGGGGGAGGAGGAAAAGGTAGCAGTGAAACAAATCGTATTTCACACAGAAAGGAGCAGTCACAGGACACCCCTGCGTAGCTGTTATCAAGTGTCTTGGAGGCATCATGGCAGAGCAGCGAATTTGAAGGAAGACCAAAGAGTGGCTTTGCAGATCTTTTATGGGGAGCCTCCTCCCATGCCTGAGGGGTGGAATGGGACGAAATGCGAAGGTGCTTGAGGTAGAATTGGGCTATTTAGTGATGAAAGTGGGCCATCATAGGAGTGGAAACAGAGGTCAACAGCTTGATAGAGCTGGTAGGTAGGGTGTGGCTAAGCTGTGGAGAGCCTCAGAGGTAAAGACAAGTAGTTTGTGTTTGCTGAGGCACAAAAGGAGTTCTGTAGCATGAGTATTCCTACAGGAAACTGGATTTCTTCAGATGGTTATACACACTTCAGACATTCACCTGTGCAAAAGAGCTGTGGCCTACTCTGTGAGAGCAGTATGAGAGTAAGTGAATTATGCAGTGTGTGTGTTGACATGGTGCAAGACTTGCTCCTTACCCAAAAGGGAAAAGAAGAAACAAGGAAACAGTAATGTTTTTTCCAGCTACACTAATCCTAGTAGTAAATATCACTCCTTTGAAGGAAAATCATGAAGATGCTTACCCTGGCTCCAGATACCACCATGTCCAGTTCAGTGCTGATGCTAACACTGGATACCTCATCAGTATGTCCATACAGAATCTGCAAGGGTTTAGGTGCCAGGCCTACAGGAACTCCTCCCTGATATCAACATAAAATGATACATTTATAGATTTTCTCACAGTTGAAGAACACATACAGGATATCTTTAACATCATATGCACTGGGTGTACTGGATGTAGGCCAGCCATCACACTTTACTTCTATTGTTGCTCACATTTAGAGCCACCTAAGTCAGCATCCCTTTTTGTGACTCAGTTTATTAAATCACAAGGATGAATTAAATTCCTTTGATATTTGTGTTCACTGTCTTCTTCAGAATGTAATTAAAGAGAGTGAAGACTATTTTGCATAAAAATTATATCAATTTTGTCTCATATCCTGAGGCAATATAGAGAAACAGCCAATCTGATTCTGCTTTGTGAGAGATATAATGGATCTCTTACAATATTTTTCACAAAACAACTTCTTGTAAGGGTACAGCTTTCATTAAGGGAACTTCACCACTCCAAAACAATTTGGTACTTCCATTTCACTTTTAACATAATGTAACTATATTCAAAATCACTTTAAGTGGGGTCTGTTGTTGGCACGCACAGTGTCTAAAGAGATGGGTATGAAAACAATTTCTCTTCTGCCTTACAGTATGGAGAAATGAATGCCAACCAAAACTTTGAAAATATGAGGCACATGTGACAGTGCTAAGCAGCAAGAAAATATATCAGAACACACGACTGGATGAGGATCCAGAAAAGAATTTGGCAATGCAGAGCAACGGAGTGATCAAGTAGCAATAGGCAGGACATTTGTCCCACTGCTTTCATATTGGTGGGGACAAAAACTCTTGGCAGCGTAGAGGGGTGCTAGCAGATGCATGCAATGGGACACACCATGGCAACAGGGACATGGGTTCAGGGAAAAGCAGCATGATCAGTTCAGAATCCAGTGAGTGCTAATACTGAAATACACAGCAAGTGCAAGATTTATTGATCTGTCTGCCATGGGTATTTATAGAGCACGAATCCCCATAATATCTAGGCACTGAACACACACTGGGAACGGGTCATATTGCACCAGTACAGCAACTGAGAAAGTGAGTGTGAGCTTATGGTTGTAAGCCACCTTTGCATTGCCCTAGTCGTGGGGCCATTAAGCTTTGGTTCAGTCCCCAATTCCCAATTAAATGTCTATGGCCCTCATGGCGGCAGGGATCTGGCGGAGATTGCAGCTTCTTGGCCACACCCTATTTTCCTGACAATGACCCCTACATGCTCCCTACACTGGACACTACGAGGAAGGGAGTCAATTACACGGGCCTTAAACCACCCCCAGATTCCCCCAAACAAAAAGTGGCTTAACTGGTTTCTGGGGATTCCTTTGAATGCTGCTTTGCACTGTTGGGGTAGGGCAAAAGAAGCAGTCTTAGCAGGGGCCTTAGTCTGACCAAGTAAAATAAATAAGTAGAGCTCGTCAGGACTTTCCCACTGGAATGATTTTCCGATGGAAAATGCAGTTTCTGCAAAACCAAAGTTTTCCACAAGAAAATTTTGATTTTGCCCAACATTTCAATTTTCCATAAGGAAAACCTAAATGAAATATTTCATTTCAGGTCAGTTCAACTTAGATTGGAATATTCTGATTTTCTTAATTGACCAGAAACAATTAGTTTTGAGTCAGTTCAACAAAACCTTGAACTGCATTTCCCTATCAGCACATTGTCTAATGGGAGTTGTAGTTCAGGCCCCCGATTGTCTCCTATGGCTGGGCTCCCTGGAGGACTCCATCTCCCACAATGAAATGCAGATTTCTCTGCCTGAGCTGCATGGTGAATCATGGGAGTTACATGATTACATGCATTACGGGAGATGTAATCCACCCAAGGATCATGACCCGTATGGAAGAATGCGTGCATCTGTCTCCTATCAGGTAATGCATCACTATGGGAATTCACTTCAATCAATAATGTCAAAATCTTGACACACTAATAAATTTTTTTCATAATTTCTGTACTGACAAAATTTCAAAATTTAAACTTTTAGTCCCAATTTGGCACAAACAAATGCTAAAATGTCAGAATTTCTTGTGAAATGGAAATTCCAAATTTCAGTTAGCTCTAGGCATATGGATTCAACAAGAGAGAGTTCTACCCTCAACTTTCTGAGGTTGGCTCCATTTGCGTCAACTACTTTCTTTCTGAAAGCAGCTGTAAAATGTTCTCAGTGTATAACCTGTCAAACATGTGGTATCCTGCTAAGTGACAGCAGGATTTCTTGTTCACTGCATACATCTGTCAGAGTATCTGTTTACGTGCCAATGTGCTGACATTACAGTGTGCTAGCTGGATTTAGCTCTAAATGACTCTTATACAAGATACAAGAAGATAAAATCAGGCATATTGTCCGGAAGACACAGCAGGAGCTGTAGCTTGTAACACTTCCATTTTCCCTAATAGCCTTAATAAATGCAACTTGCATGTTGAGGTCTGCAAAGAACATCTGGTAAACCAAGATAATCAAGGGGTATCGCAGGGCTGGGCTAAGTTTGATTAACTCAGAAAACTGGTAGCCTGCTGGTACATCAGCATAAGGACAATGATGCCAAAAGTCACTACTACCAAGTTACTTTGTTTGTGTATGCAGTCCACTTTCCTTCTTCCCTCTCTTGCTTTCATGTATAGGAATTACCAGGCTTTCAAAAGTGTAAACCAGGATGTTTTCCTAGTTGAAAAGTTGCCTTTTATAAAGAAGAATGAAAACTTATGCTAAAATTATCTTTCCACTATCACCACCTTGGGGTCTTCTTTTATTTAGATCCTGCCATTTTGTGCTATGTTTAACATTGGTAAAGGCAACCTCACATTTTAGGGGCTTAAATTAGCACGCTAAAAATCATATCTAGTTTCCATTTGTGAAATCACAAGTTTTGGTTTGTTTACCTGCCGTGTCCGCAGGTTCGGCCGATCGTTCACCGCTCCAAGCCAATGGGGGCTGCGGGAAGCGGCACGGGTTGAGGGATGTGCTGGCTGCCACTTCCCGCAGCCCCCTTTGGCCTGGAACGGCAAACCGCGGTCAGTGGAGCCGCGATCGGCCGAACTTGTGGACGCGGCAGGTAAACAAACTGGTGCCAAAGGTTGCCGATCCCTGGTGTAGATGTTCGGGCTTGGTCTGGAGCCCAGGCTCTGGGACCCCTCGAGGGGGGAGGGTCGAAGAGCCCAGGCTCCAGCCTGAGCTGGAACTCCTACACCGCAATTAAACAGCCCCGTAGCCTGAGCCCAAGTCAGCCGACACAGGCCAGCCATGGGTGTTCAATCGCAGCGTAGACATACCTTATCTCCCCCTGGTCTCTCATTACCAGACCTCTCTCCCTTACCTATCACAGAGGCCTAATTGAGTCATATGACCCAGAGCTCAAATGACCTTCATTGTCCCCATGTGGGGAAGAAAGTTGGCTGAGACCCACCTCTCTTTAAAGAGCCAGCCACGCAGTGACAGTTACACATCAGCATTTCACACTAAGGAAACAGAACACCAGAAGAGAGGAGATGTGATCTAGTAGTGTGAGCACAAGATTAAAAATCAGGAGCACCTGAGTTCTAATCCTGCCTCTGACACAAATTCCTGAGATGCTGGACAGGCCACCTTCTCTAGTTTCTAGCTTCATTTTCTCCATCAGTGAAATAGGAATAATATTTACTTATCTACCTCAAAGGGCTGTTATATATTGTCTGCAAAGCACCTTAACCAAATAAAAGTCCTCTAGGTAACATTATTAATGCCACTACAATAAATGGAGCAGAGACACTAATAAGTGTACTTGAAAACCATGGAACAGTCTAAGAGAGATACAGAACTCATCATAATTTTTAGAAGTCTGTTTTACCCTGCAAACATGACAGACAGAGCAAACAAATAAACGAACAACTCCTCTAATGAAACACTAATGAGTCTGTAAACAAACTGGACTGGTAGATTGGTGAACAAAGCACTAAAGCAAAACCCTTCAGAAGGCTGCTTCTAAAGCTGTGCAGGAATACTTACTTGCTGAACTATTTGCCATATCATACACGTTGTGTCTCTGGAACCTGAAATTAAATGGATTCCACAGAAATCTATAGCCAAACAGGTCACAATATCTATAAAGGAAAGAAAACAAATTACCTTAACTTTGCATCTTATCTAAACGTTTTATCCGGCTTTAAAACGGACGGACATTTGGTGGCAACGGGATGCTGTGCAGCATGCCAGCAATGTAGTTACATTTGCAAACAAACACAAACTCTACACCAGGAATGTGGTATACATTTTCAAGACTGATTAGAGTCTAAAATCCTAGCTGTAGTAATAAAGCCCTAGCCATGAGCAGGACAAACATTAAAAGTAATCATTATTATCTTATCTTAAAAAAATAAAGATAGTTTTTAAAACACACTAGACTATTACTGGAATGATTATATAAATACTTGAGCACATAGGTTTTCATTAGTCCTACTTGAACCACAGAGTGTGATGGCAAGAATGGGAGAAACTAGCGTATTCTTTCATTACAATGTGATCCAAGTACACTATTCTATTATCCTTTATAAAAGACTGAGCCTTGTAATAGTCAGTGTCAGATTTTTGTGTTACAAAAAACAAGTATAAAATATGTAATTTCATAATTCAAAACAAAAATAGTTTACTTACCCATGTGTCTGACATGCTGTCCAATTAACTTGCCCTTTGTGAGCGATGTCACTCTGATGCTATTGTCCCAGTGCCCTCCACTGAACAGCAACTTTGCATCATGGGACACTACAAACAATTTAGAGGTGATCTCTAGCCCTGGAGCAAAAGGACCATTTATGCTACGCTGGGTTCTGCAAACAAATTTTACAGTTAAGATTTGCCCTATGTTAATATTATGCTCTATAAAGAATATGTACCTAGGAACACTAGGGGTGAAATCCTGGCCTCCTGATATCAATTAAAAAATTCCCTTTGTCTTCAGGGGGGGCCAGGATTTCATGCTAGTTCTTTATACAATATCCTACCTGGTTTGAGACTCTGTGGATAACTTTAATCCACATTAAATAGTATTTATAGAAAAACATTTTTTCAAAATTCTGTAAAAAGACAAACCTCTTGTAAACTATCAAAAGGCGTGGTACAGTTTGTAATCTAAAGTGTGGTTCTACTGTGGAAAGGGACTATAAATGGTAGTTTCTCGGGAAATCTACTCCTCCCATGTATTCAGTCTCATATCTGTTCACTTTGATGACAAGTGTTTTAACTACTCTTGACTCCTGTTAATACTGTCAAGCTAACATATGTAAGGAAGAGTGAGCTCTATTCCTCTTAGTCCATCAACAACAGAAGAGTTTATTAAATTCCAATCAGTTACCCTTGTGCAAACCCAGTGAATGCAATGGGAGTTGCACAGATGTCACTGAAAACATAGCTGGAAGATATGAACTGCATAGGTGTAAACAAGGCCAGATCTGCAGAACATTTATTATGAACGATGATGCATGAGAATAATGAAGCAAGCTTGACTCTCAGATGCCAGAATGAGTTTGCAGGGCTGGCAGTTAGAAAAACATTTTAGTAAATTGGTCTGAAAGTCAGTAATAGACAATGAAGACAGAACCTTACAATAGCATTTTTATAGTCACTTTTCAGAGAAAAACTATAGTTGGGGATGTCAAAGCTTTGAAAAATGTAAAGCACACTATATAGATGTTAGGTTTTAATTAAAAATCCCTGATAATTAAAGCAATGCTATCAAATCACTATAGAAGAAGTCTGTGTACCTATAGTACTTTGACTCATACTATTTTTATAATAGAGTTCACTACTGCACCTTTCCTCCTCTTTACTTACTTGGGATTTGTCACAGTTGGATCTCTGATGAACGTAAAATAGTTGGAGATATTTCTATCATATGGTAGCCACCCGTGGGTTCCAATAATGCAGTTCAGACTTGCTATCACCTGAAAAAGTAAGTTTGATAAAAATCAATGAAATTGTGTAATGTTGCAAAGCCCTCTTCTTTGCATGGCTTTCCCAATAACAGAGCTTGCATCTGAGCCAACATAGGTCTCTTGACAGTTTACCACCAAACTGATCCAGCTGAGGCTAGCACTATCATGAGGACAGGATGGAGAGTCTGTGAGGTTTTTTGTTTTATTATTTTTTTAAAATAACGAGTTATGACTAAGGCTACGTATGTGTCATGGGCGCCATGGAAGTCAAGGAATCCCTGACTTCCAGAGACCTCCCTGACATTCTCTGCTTCGGACTCTGGCGCTGGCAGCCAGCGGGGCCCTGGCAGGGTTCCAGCGACAGGCAACAGCAGCGACAGGAGGCCCCCTGCAAGGTTCCAGCGACAGGTGACAGACTCCTGAGTGGGCCCTCCTCAGGATTCCAGCAAGAGGCAACAGACTCAGGTGTGGGGACGCACCTCGGGCGAGTGGCTGGGGGTGTCCCATTTTCTCTTTGGGAAATATGGTCACAGTGCAGCTCCCAGCCACAGTGGGTGGAGGGGGGCCCCCCTGCAGCTTCCAGCCACCCCGGTGGCAGGGGAAACCATGGAGCCGCAGCAGCAAAAGTCACAGACAGGTCACGGCTTCCGTGAATTTTTGTTTATTGCCCATGACCTGTCCGTGACTTTTACTAAAAATAACCATGACAAAATCTTAGCCTTAGTTATGACTCTAACGTATGGTATATACTGCCTAGATAGAACAGTGAATGATGCTTGTGTGTGATATATATTGGCTAGCTAGAACAGCGATTGGTACTTGAGACACAGGCTGGTAAGAAGGCCTATGCTTTGCACATGCATTTCATCATAATTATTTAATTCTTGTATTTTCTTTGAAATACTCAGTGGTAGTAACTAGCATTTAAAGTTATGACAAATTAAAAGACATTCCCAGAGTCGTTTTGTTACTGAGCCAGTGTGAAAGTAATTCCATCTAGTTTTAATGTAGTGCACTATTTTTGTCAGTGACTTGAAAGGAATAGAATCAAATCTTTAGACACAGGTGTACTAAACCTGACTAGCCACAGGTTTATTTATGCCTAATTTGGCCTACACAAATGTGAGTGGAGGAAATTGAACAATATGTGAGCACTTCCAAAGAGATTATTAAGATGGGGATTGTTATAAGAACCTAGATTCAGATTGATAGTAACACATTATCTCTACCCCCAATGTCATTATGACATCTAGAACATTACTAGCACCCACATTTTGTCAATATAAAGGTTAATTTTAGGAACAGTGCAGTCATATGTAACCCAGAGTTTCAAACAGCTGTACTGACACATCCAACTCACCAGGATCTCTGGGCTCCCTTGAGACATAAAGGAACGTGACTGGTTCCTGGGAACAACAGCCTTGACAATGGGAACACCATCACTGATACCCTATGAGAAATGACATTTTCAGTTGACAAACATCCATAGGTGGTACAAATACTTTAGTTACCTGGTAGACAAAGTTGCACTACCAGGTAGAAGTACTCACATCTTAGTGGCCGAACTTAGCTATTTAACACTAGGGGAGAAATCCTGACCACTTTGAAGTCAATGGGAATTTTGCCATTGCCTACAGTGGGGCCAGGATCTCTCTCTCCAGCCTGCATGTAGGCTCTTGGAAAGTAAGAAGGCTAAGGAAGCAAAAAGAATAAAATGTAACATTTAGATAGTTAAAATAAATGTTATAGAATCACTGCAGGATGAGGGTAAGTAAACTTACTCAACCTCTACAAGTTCTCTGCAAAGAAACATCTCCTTCTATACAAATGGTTTATTAGATGTTTTGTACAAAATTTTCTTTACATTATAAGCAAGTTTATTTTTACTCTGCTGACCACCTTTTATTCCAACGTATTAGAGGTTTCAGACTAGGCTTAAAACATATGCAATGCAATATGTGTCAGATGCTACCTCTACGAAGAATGACTTAAGTTCAGGGAGATGCTGGAACAGATTCAGGGTTGAGCTGTCACTTTTGGTCTGTCTCTGTACTACCTCCTCTGCAGATAATCTCGCAGGATGAGGTTCCTAGGAGACAATATCGATTTTTTTTTTAAATCAAATTTATACACAATCTCAGCATAGCGGGAAATTATCTTTTATTGAACTGTTCAAGTCATGTACGGTATTCAGAGTCAAGAGAGAATGTAAACTGTATTTCTAACTCAATATATTAAATTCAGATGAAGGGATTCCTCTGGAGTTACTGTTTCTAGACCATTTTTCTATACAAAGAAAACCTTGGCTGATTTAATTGGAAGATTTACTCTACATGGGATAGGGAGAGGGAAAGATTTTGTTACATTCATTTGGTGGCTTTTTCTTAAAGCTGTTTTATTATTTGAGGAAGAAATATTTACCATTCATACCAAAAAAGGAACATTTAGATTTTTTATTACAAGCCATGTTGCTAATCTTTCCTCTCACTGAAAGCTAGCATGAAAGGGTTACTATACATAACACCTGTAGAATGTCACATCTGTTCTAGAATTTAGACAGCCTTAGGACTAGACACTAGGGAAAACTGGAGCGGAAACCTGGACAGAAAGGAATAAAAGTGGAGAATTGGACTAACACCAACAAAAACGTACTTCCTGTCTTACAGGAGCATATTTAACAAAATACCAAGTACTATACAATAACTATTAAAGGCATGCAGAAGGCAAACGACTCCTATGAATAATCTCATTAAAAAAATTGACTAGATGGCAAATCTATCTGAAGGGGCTTTTCTCGGAGCTATAGTTAGCCCTCAAAAATATTAAGTGGCAAAATTATGAAGAAAGTTGTTTCCACATCTATTTAAGTTATATCGGAAGATGAAATACCAGAGATAAAATTTTCAAAGGCTCCTAAGTGACTTTGGAGTCTAATTCCCATTTTCAAAAGTGACTTGGGCCTGGTCTACAATGGGGGAGGGGCGGGGGGGCGGAACTGATCTAAGTTACGCAACTTCAGCTATGTGAATAATGTAGCTGAAGTTGACGTACTTAGATCAACTTACCATGGTGTCTTCACCGCGGTGAGTTGATTGCTACCGCTCCCCCGTCGACTCCGCATGTGCCTCTCACCGAGCTGGAGTACAGGAGTCAACGGGAGAGCGCTCGGGGATCGATCGCTGCCCGCCGATCCGGCCGGTAGTGAAGACATACCCTTAGATACTTAGGTGCTTAAATCTAACTGAAAGTCAATGGGACTTAGGCTCCTAAGTGTCTAGTCACCTTTGAAAATGGGAATTAGGCTTTATTGAAAATTTTATACCAGGTCTTCTTTATTAATGATAACACCCTAGAAGGTTAACTTTCCTAAAAGTTATGGGTTTCCTAAACCTTACAGGTTATAATACCTGGAATAGACTCTTAAAGGAACAATGGCCATCACAATAGTTGCACAATCCTTCCACAAGCCCCTGCCACTCAAGTGTACATCTTCCCAAAACTGACTGATATGGAACTTGTGTGTTTATTGCTACAAAAAGAGATTTACCTTCAGCAGCTGACAGGGTGTTTGTCCAAAATTGTTAATCATCCCTTCTAAAGCTTTCCTTTCCTTCTCATCTGTTAAGGCATCTAAATCCACAGCTCCTGGAATCATAACCAGAGTAGTAGAGGGCAGTAAAACAAAAAGCAACATTGTCTACACAGAATTCACCGAAGAAAGAGATACGAAACACATGTAGGAAAATATACACTAACTGCAAAACCATTACCCTTTCTCTCTATAAAATTATCCACCACCATCAATTTATTTTACATAGTCTCCTAAAAGTTCCATTCTGCAAACTTTCTCCTACAGAAGTTAGTAAGTGTTTTGGTTGCAGCATCTGGCTTTTGGGAAGATAAATTTTCTTTATTTAATGCATGCAAAAAGTAACCCAGAATATACTTTCTTGATTAAAGACTTTCTAGAGTTTACCTTCTAAAATATGTTCTATAGTAAATTACTATGACTAGACTCTAGAAAATAAGTTCCAATATGTTTTCCATTATGTTTCCAATGGAATCTTAAAGAACTGTTTGTTAATTGAACAGAAGCAATTATAAAGTTCCTACAGAAGCAGGGCTGGCTCCAGGCACCAGCAAACCAAGCAGGTGTTTGGGGCGGCACATTTTCAGGGGCAGCATTCCAGCCAGCCTCTTTTTTTTTTTTTTTGGCACTTGGGTGGCAAAAGCCTAGAGCTGGCCCTGGCAGCAGCAGCACGTCCTGCACAGGGGGCGCCCTGGGGCTGCTGTGGTTCGCGTTGGGGAGCAGCGCCCGCACCTTATGGCCGGGCGGGCTCCAAGCGCGGGACATTCGGGCTGGGGCCGCCTCTCAGGGAACACGGAGCCGCCTGCAGGTGCTGCAGGGCGGCTGCCTCCCCGGCGCCGCAGCCGGGGCTGGGCAAAGCGGCCAGAGCCGCCCAGGGACTGTGGCAGGGCGGCCAGGAGCAGCAGCAGGAGCGGGGCCATAGAGGGTGGGGCGCTGCCGTGCGGGGCCTGTGTCCCGCTCTCCGGGGCTCCACTCCCTCTGGGGCTGCCCTGCCCCGGCTCCTCAGCCCTCTGCCGGGCAGTCCCCCGGCTCTGTCCTCTCCGGTCCCGGCCTGTCCTGGAGGCAGGAGCCCCGGCTGGAGGGACCCTGGGCTGAGGCGCGGCCCGGGAGCCCCGCTGCTTACCCCGACTCTGCCAGCGCTGGACCGGCTGGAGGCGAGGGGGGAGCGGGCGGAGTCAGCACTGGTGGGGGGGAAGCCCAGTGCTGGGGCGGCAGGCGGTGGGGGGGAGAGCCCAGTGCTGGGGCGGCAGGAGGTGCGGGTGGGGTGGGGGGAGAGCCCAGGGCTGGGGTGGGGGGCAGCCAAAAATTTTTTTGCTTGGGGCGGCAAAAAACCTAGAGCCGGCCCTGTACAGAAGGGCTAAAGAGGGTATTTAACTAAAAATTCACATTTCCTTATCTGAACATCAAATATTCTGTTGTTTTACCATATGGCACTATACTGCATTCATGATGAGGAATCTGTTTCCAGATATTTCTCAAACCCCACAAATATGATTGCAATGACAAGAAGAGAGCACAGTTTTGTACCTTCGTAAGTACAGTAATAGAACACATTGAGTGCCTCCACTGCAGCTGGTCCCCTCTGTTTGTAGCCAAAAATCAGATCTATCCATTCATGGAGATGAGCAGAGACATACTCAGACTCCTAAGACAGAAAGAATTAATATCAGCAATTGAAGTACTAACTCCTTCTCCCAAATACACTGGTGGGATAAAACACAAAAAATTACAGTGCCCACAAACTGCCTAAGATGCATGCACATCAGCAGCAGTTCAATAGATGTGAAAGAATATGCATATGTGCTAAGGACATTAACGTGAACAAAGGAGAGGTATTATTTAATACGGCTGTTGATTAACTGCAGTTAACTCACGCGATTAACTCCAAAAAATTAATTGATTAATCGCACTGTTAAACAATAGAATACCAATTGAAATTTATTAAATATTTTTGCATGTTTTTCTACACATTCAAATATATCGATTTCCATTACAACACGGAATAGAAAATGTACAGTGCTCACTTTATTATTTTTTATTACAAATATTTGCACTGTAAAAATGATAGAAATAGTATTTTTTCAATTCACCTCCTACAAGTACTGTAGTGCAATCTCTTTATCATGAAAGTGTAACTTACAAATGTAGATTTTTTTAATTACATAACTGCACTCAAAAACAAAACAATGTAAAACATTAGAGCCTACAAGTCCACTCAGTCCTACTTTTTGTTCAGCCAACCGCTAAGACAATCTCTTTTGTTTATATTTACGGGCGATACTGCTGCCTGCTTCTTATTTACAATGTCACCATGGCACTTTTGGAGCCAGCGTTGCAAGGTATTTATGTGCCGGATATGCTAAACATTCTCATGCCCCTTCATGCTTCGGCCACCATTCCAGAGGACATGCTTCCATCCTGATGATGCTTGTTAAAAAAATAATGTGTTGATTAAATTTGTGATTAAATTTGTGACTGAACTCACTGGGGGAGAACTGTATGTCTCCTACTCTGTTTTACCCTCATTCTTGCATATATTTCATGTTATAGCAGTCTTGGATGATGACCCAGCACGTTTGTTTTAAGAACACTTTCACTTTCACAGCAGATTTGACAAAACGCAAAGAAGGTATCAATGTGAGATTTCTAAAAATAGCTACAGCACTCGACCCAAGGTTTAAGAATCTGAAGTGCCATCCAAAATCTGAGAGGGACAAGGTGTGCAGCATACTTTCAGAAGTCTTAAAAGAGCAACATTCTGATGCGGAAACTACAGAACCCAAACCACCAAAAAAGAAAATCAACCTTCTGCTGGTGGCATCTGACTCGGATGATGAAAATGAACATGCGTCGCTCTGCTCTGCTTTGGACTGTTATCGAGCAGAACCCGCCATCAGCATGGACACATGGATGCTGGAATGGTGGTTGAAGCATGAAAGGACATATGAATCTTTAGCACACCTGGCACATAATTATCTTGCAACGCCGGCTAAAACAGTGCCATGTGAAAGCCTGTTCTCACTTTCAGGAGATATTGTAAACAAGAAGCAGACAGCATTATCTCCTGCAGATTGTAACCAAACTTGTTTGTCTGAGTGGTTGACTGAACAAGGAGTAGGACTGACTGGACTTGTAGGCTCTAAAGTTTTACATTGTTTTATTTTTGAATGCTCTTTTTTTTGGTACATCATTCTACATTTGTAAGTTCAACTTTCATGATAAAGAGATTGCACCACAGTACTTGTAGGAGGTGAATTGAAAAATACTATTTCTTTTGTTTTTTACAGTGCAAATATTAGTAATAAAAATAAATATAAAGTGAGCACTGTATACTTTGTATTCCGTGTTGTAATGGAAATCAATATATTTGAAAATGTAGAAAACATCCATAAATATTTAAATAAATGGTATTCTCTTATAGTTTAAGAGCGCAATTAATTGCGATTAATTTTTTTAATCGCTTGACATCCTATTATTTAATAATTGCAATAAAGGATTACAGCTAGGAGTAAAGGAATGAAATTTTTAAAAGTAAAATTTAAAAGATCAACAGTAAACTTCCTGATGCTTAGTCACAGATTAGAAAGCCAGAAGGGACAATTGTAATCATCTAGTCCAGGGGTGAGCAAACTTTTTGGCCCAAGGGCCACATCTGGGTGGGGAAATTGCATGCAGGGCCATGAATGTAGGGCTGGGGAAGGGGGTTGGGGTGTGGGAGGGAGTGCAGGGTGCAGTGTGCAGGAAGGGGCTCAGGGCAACGGGTTGGGGCGCAGGAGCAGTGTGGGTGTACAAGGGGTCTCAGGGCAGGGGGTTGGGGTGCAGGGAGGGGTGCGGAGAGTGGGAGGGGGCTTAGAGCAGAGGGTTGGGGGCTCAGGGCAGAGGGTTGGGGTGCAGGAGGGGTGCACCAGGGAGCTCAGGGCAGAGCGTTGGGGTGCAGCAGGGATCTCAGGGCAGGGGGATGGGGTACGGGCTCTGGCCCGGCACCGCTTACCTGGAGTGGCTCCAGGGTGGCAGCGGTGTGCAGTGGGGCCAGGGCAGGCTCCCTGCCTGCCCTGGTCCCGCACCGCTCCTGGAAATGTCCCTGCAGTACAGGGTGGGAGGGGGACGGGAAAGAGGGCTCCACGCGCTGCCCTCACCTATGGGTACCTCCCCTGAAGCTCCCATTGGCCACAGTTCCCCGTTCCCGGCCATTGGGAGCTGCGGGGGGCGGCTGCTCTGGCAGTTTTCCAGACCAATAATCACTCTTGTGGCTCATCTCTGAACCCCCTCCAGTTTATCAATATTCTTCTTGTATTGTGGGCACCAGAACTGGACCCAGTAGTCCAGCAGCAGCCACACCAGTACCACACACTGATGAAGCTTGGAAAGCTGAATGGAGTTCACAAGAAGTCACAAACAAACACCTTGTGAAAGACCCAATGCAGAAGATTCCTGGTTTCAATCTTCCCCAAAGCTTATGGGCAACCCTAAACCTCATCCATTCAAACCATGACAGATGCAGATACTTGATGCACAAATGGAAGATTAAAAACTTTCTAGTGTGTGACTGTGGTCACCCAGAACAGACCATGGAACATATAACAACTCAACGCCCGATTCACAAATACAAAGGAAGCATCACAGTGATACACTCTGTTACTACTGACGCAATTATCTGTCTTAATCACCTAAATGTAAAATTATAGTTGTTGCTCTACATCTACATCAGCCATACGAAGTAGACAACCACTGTTGAAATGGAAAGCATATTCTGATTATATGACACGACTACATCATCTGGCTTTTTCCCAAGTACAGAACAGAAATATTTATTGAACATGTCTGTCTATTTCTGCATCATTATTGATAATTATATCATTTCCATCCTGCTATAGACTAATACCATTGGTAGGATTTTTTTTGTTCTTAATATATTTAAAGAAATTCCTTATTATTGTGCTTAACTCTGCTGGCCATAGATTTCTCCTTGTGTCCTTTTGCTTCTCTTATCAATCATCTAGTTCCTAGCTTCTGATTTATATTAATTACTATCAACTTCCCATTTCGTGTGTGTGTGTGTGTGTATGTGTATATATAAGTAAATAAAAATAAAAGCATGTACTGTATTTCTGTTTCATTACTTCATCCAAAGATTAAGGTAGTCATTGTCTTACCAGTGCTTTCCTGTGTTTACAAATGAAGTCTTCAGGTGACTTGGCCCATTTTGGGAGAACAACATCATTCACTACCTCTTTGGAGATTTGTAGCTTACCCAAGTTAAACTCTAGGGAATATAATTGAGACAATTTGGTTTCAAAAGTTATGACAATATGTTTCAAGTATCTTGATCACTAGATGAGAGATTAAGAAGCTGAATAAGTAAATCTAATAAGTGAAATGCAAGAAGCCAAAAAGTGTAATGTCTCATGTCAACATGCAGGGAAAGTTATCTTTAACAACATAGGTTATGTTTAACAAGAGCTTTCTTACTTCTGAAGAATCCTGGAGTCTGCTGTAAATTCAAGTTATACAAGACCACGTTTGATAATACCAGTTATGAGTCTAGATTCTGCAGGCCTGTCTAATTAAAAAAAGATCTCATGTTCCAGATTAGCATACCTCTTCCAGAGGAGGTGGGTTTAGGACCCAGAACAGTTAAAGCAAGTTAACTGTAATGAGTGCAATTTAGAATGTTCAACTTTTTTAAAAAAATACCTTTTTCTTCTTTTAGATTAAACTAAACATCAATACTCTTAGCCATCCCAGAACCCTGGGTAAGAATTTTAAATTACAAAGTTAAATAGTGGCTTAGATAACCGGCATCTCACTAAATGGCTAAAAGGTAGTATGACCATAAAGTAATTTTCACATGTTCAATCTAATCAAGAACAGTTTTCCTCAATCTTCTTAAACAGGTTCTGACAATGCTCTCTAGTAGTGTGTGGGATGCATGTTCTATTCAATAAATTCTGAAAAGTCTGTTTACTATTTTGATTCTCCAAGAACTCTGGGAAGTAGAAGAACTCTGGGATAAGCTCCTTCACATCATTTGGGTTATCCATAAGGGCTTGCCATGTTGCAGGAATGGAATGGAACTGCCGATCTGCACAGTCAAACCTGTAGGTTGGAAAGCTCAAGTTACATTTTGACAGCTCCCATTAAAAAGCCATCATTGAAGTTGAGGGAGAAGAGACAAATATTACTGTTCATTCACAATTTACCTGCCACTCTGAAGCTGGATATGCAGTGTGGTGAAAGGCTCTACTCGAATGAGATAATGCATGACACCAGCAGCATTTGAGTAGTGAGTACCATAGTGAAACTTGTCAATCGTCCCAAGAGGATCCTCAAAATTCTCATATCTAAAAGACAGAGATCGAGATCTTTAAATTAATAACTACAGCACTCTATGTCTGATACACACAGATTATATTTATAGTATACAGAGAATGCACAACAGATGCATCACTAACTGTTTTTCACTAGCTAAGTGGCCTATGACAGTTTTGTTAAAAATTACATCAACATATACTGAGTGCCTCTGATTGCAGGAAGAAGAGGTGCATTTAGGACTTAAATAATTATTTTCCCATTTCAGGTCCCAAAAGACACAGCCAGCAAGTTCCCATCCAGTTGATGCACCAGATAGCAGATGTATCACTGAATGCCATGAGGCTGGCAGGAAAAGCCATAGAAACAAACTCACTGCCCAGGAACCAGCACTGACTCCAACCATGGATATCAGGTAATTATTCACAGTAAATCTTCTGTTCCCAGGAGAAACCCTGTTTGGGAAGAAACTTGACAAGTGCTGCCTGACAACCAAGACAAGCCAAAGTGTTCGCTCCCCACTCCAGCAAAACTTAAGGATGACTATGCTCATGTGTGAGTGGAAGTAGCTGTCATTCCTATCTACAAAAAAGTTACCAGAGAAGAGATTCAACTTATTTCAAGGATAAAATTTGGGCTCAGAACACCAGGAGGAAGCCCAGACCCAAAATAGGGTAATCCCTCCTTCTAGTCAAATCCACCAGTATGGCTGCATCTGGGATGCCTATATCCAGAAACATGTATAGGGGACAAGATAAGCCACTTTTCAATCATCTGGATCCAGTCAACTTCAGACAGGTGCCCCTTAGTTCCTCTGAAACCCTGTGTTTCCTCTCTTGAACCCTTAGAAACAAACCAACCTGAAAAAGATTTCTTACCTCCTAGAGCTAGAGGCAATAAAACTTGACTCTTTAATGTTGCATATGCTGCTGTTAATATAACAGCATCGCTGCCTAACAGTTCCAAGCTATCTGGCTAATGTATGTCTTTGCCATCAAACAAACAGGCTAATTTTATAACAATTAATGTCACAGTTACAAATAGTTATGGAATTCTCAGAATGAATTATTATTAGTCTTAAAATGTCCCATCAGAAAGCTAAAATAAATGGAGAGAGAAACATAACTGGGAATTTTAATACTTACTTTTCTTGCACAGCTTTGGCATTCTTTTCATTCACCACTCCAATGGGTTTGGATAGATCCCTAAAGACAGCAGGATTATTCAAGTCCAACTCTTCTGATGTGTAATCTCGCAGGATCCAAGGAAACTAGAAAGTCACAGTTCAAAATTCAGATATAAAATCCATCTTTCCACAAAATAATCACATTTATCCAGTGACAATTAACAAAAAAATTTACCACAGGATATTGGGCAAGGTCATTGTAAGTTCGTCCCGCCATGGTGTTCAATTGAACAAGATAGTCAAAGTTTGATATTTCTCTGTTCACCCATTTCTGAAGGAGACAAGAAAAGGCAACACTAAAATTATTAAACTAAAGAAACTGTTGTCGTTGTAGAGTGTGTCTTGTCAATGCTTACCTACCAGGAGATATTTCTCATAGTGAGGGGCACTAGACTAAACACAAGAATTTGCAAATTTCAATTTTCATAACTTAGTTTAAAATTCCTCCTGCATCTGTGGCTGTGCTCTGTCTCTTGATGAGATTAGCTGACACCTGGCAGAGGCAAGGGGTTGTCAAATTCAGGTTAAATGCAGGGGACAGCTAACAGCCCTAAACTGGCAATACGTTTTTTTAAAAACTAAATGAAACTAAACAAACAAACAAAAAGGACAGAAGAAAGGGGAAAGAGCAATAGTGGAGAAAAAGCAAAACAGAAAAAAAGCTGAAAAGGTAAAGGAGAGAGGTAAATAAGTATTGGAAAAAGGGAGCATTTGATAAAGAATTCCAATAACAAAAAAACAAAAAAAAAGTCTTTTGATCTTCCTCAATTAACTGAATATGCATCAGTGAAATATTCCAGTATCCTTGTGAAAGTGCTGCAGACTTAGTGTTTTATATCCTTAAGAGGACGGAGTGCCTTATGTAACTCTGAACCTTCCATCTAACTAAGGATTGGTGATGATAACTTCTTTCCCATTCCTCTTTGTCTAGGAAAGTGGCTGAGGTGCAGAGCAAGGAAAGCGAAGGTACAAAAGAGGAAACTGGAGAAATCTTAATGTTAATAAGAGCATACATTTCTCTATTTCTCACAGAAAACTACAGCATCTGTTGATGCCCAAAAAACCCCCAAAACAAAACAAAACACCCCAGAAAAATAAGACTGCCCTGTGAAGTTAGATAAATTGCCAAAATTTCATGATGTTTCTGAAAATTGACACTTGGCTTACAAGCAAATAATACTGTACCTGAAGCAAGGAACCATGGCCACACCTCTACATCTTTAAGTGGGTTTTGTTGAAAGCACCCATAATAAGATAAAGCAAATAATTTGTACACAGAGCAAAATAAATTTTCACCTAAGCCCCATGTGCTGACACCAGAAGACAAATTTTCAAAACTGTCCTCTAATTTTTGTCGTATGTCTAACATCTGCAAACACAAATAGGCCTGCAAACTGGTATAAATGCAATAATTGGGCGCACACACAATTGCACATGCAAAAGTTTAGAGGTCAGATGAAATACCCTAGTTTAACTACTTTATTATTAAGCAGTTCTTTGAGAAGCACTGAAACACCCTAAATCATTTCAACTGAAATCATCTTACCTGCATCAAGCCTGAAGCTTTAAACAGTTCCTGTGGAGATCTGGTCCCATAAATATTTGGAGAACGGAGTGACAAGATTCGACTGTACACTTTGTTTCTCACCTATAAGAAAACATTTACACTGGAAAATTCAGCTAATAAAACCAAAAGCAACTGCTCTACGGATTAAATTCTTAATGAAGCAAAAAATTACTACATTTTTGAACTGTGCTGCCCTCTTGCTGCCAAAAAGATATTTATTCAGCTGCAGGGGCTAAAAATGGGTATTATTTGTGATTAATTGAAATACTACTTTTGCAGAATCACAACCCAGCAAAATTACACATTATCCCCACATAAACATAATAGAAAACACTGCCATTTTTCATGTTTAATATTGTATCAGTCTTTTCTACACAAGCTACTCTGATGAATTATTCACTTTAAATATTCACCATCTAACAGCTATTCATAACATTTACCAATTCATCACTATCTAACCCAGCCCTGTTCAGTTATTCATTTTAGCCTCATCCTATTTAAATTATCCAAGAAAACATTACCACAGCATTTGCAAACCATCAGAAGGACAAGATATAAATAATTTCCCCCTCTGCATGACAGTAGGATAATAATTCTCCATTGCTTTGTAATTCATTTGTACAAAGTTTTTATGATTTGTTTTGTACAAAGAAGTTGAGATTACCCCTGGTATAATTTCTCATGAGGCAGAAATTAAATAGTAATTGCACATGAAAAAATAAGAGTTTTGTTTTTCTTTTGACTATTCAATTTTACTGGAAACCAGACTGGGGTTTTCAACAACATAAAAAGATCCATATTCTAATTTCTCAGAGCAGCTCAATCTAGCAAGTACTCTGACCTAATATAATGCTGCAGAAGCTGCCAAAAATCACATTAGCCATGGCCATTAAACTAGAATTTGTCACCTATGCTGAGAGTCCACCAGGGGAGCTTTGACAATTCCATACCTCCTTATTGAAGTTAAGGAAGTAGTTGGTCTGATCAGTGAGGAAGATCTCCAAGGCTGACCGCCTCAAGTTGTATCGGCGCAAGTGTATCTCTCGAATTTGAGAAAGGGACCATTTGAAATCAAAACCTACTCCTGTGAACAGAACAACTTCAGTTATTGATCCAGTTTCTTTTGGTGAAACAGTTCAGTTAATTTTCTCAAGATCAGTTTCACGTATCAGAGTTAAACTATACACATTAACCTTTTTATAAAAGCTCAAACAGATATCGCTGATTAATCCTTACAAACTACTTTTTTTATCAATTCATACAGGTGACAAAGCTCATATGGTTAGCATAACTGGTGAACAGCATGGCAGAAATCATGGGGAACTGCCTTTTACTCATATAAATTAGACAAAGACATTTTGTTCCTTAGAATATGATTACCAGTCTTAATGCTACCCCAGGAGAGGGGGAAAAAAATTTTAAGACTGCACTAGTAAAATGGCTCAGTGGATAGGCTACATTTACAGACCCCTTGCTCGAAAGAAACAATATGAAGTCATTAGCCTAATGAGCATTACATACAACTCTGTTAATTAGCTAAGAGAGAGGTTTCTAGATGTCAATCACACTGGTATTTGTTCTCAAAAAATAAAGTTTAGCTGGAAAGAACATGTTGCAGAACTACGAGGAAGTAGAGCTATTGTGATGCTCACCTTCCTCTTTTTCAATGCTGCCATCATAGAAGCAGATGTGCTGGGTAGTGACCTCCAGTCTGCCAGGTATTACATCAATTAGTGTAATGAATTCACATTCTTCAGACAGTACCAATTTTTCTTTCTGACCCTGCTCCTCCTTTTCATCCCTACAACAACAACAACATCACCATCCCATGTCATGTGTTTTTCTAGACTGCACAGTTCGACCAGGTACAAACTAAAAGCACAATTTAGAAAAGAATCAAATCTGAATTGCCTTAAGAGCATGTCATACAAAACATTCCACTATTTCACTTTCATTAGTAGGCTCATGAGTTCTCTGATTCAGCGTTTATACCCCAAACCTCTGTTCGTTTCATAGCAGAGCTTTTTAATCTTTCTATTCCAGTCACTTGTTTTATATACTAAGATCTTACAGGATGGATCTGCTATTGTTACAGTATAAGGTATAATGCCAACTTTCATATCTCTGGATTAATAAAGAGGCAAAAACTTAAAAATAAGCCAACACACAAGCTCCACTATAAAGTCTCCTTGCCCCCCTAGTTCCAAGAGTCAACAAACTGTGGCAATATTTCAAATAGAAGTTACTGAAAAGTTTATAATACAAGGTTGTTTAGTTTTTAAATAAATACGTGAACTGACTTTTGTAACTTTAAAGGTATAATATAAGGCAGTATATAATTATTCATATAAATAAAAATATTCGGATCACTTTTACAGGCCTCTCTTTAACAAGGCTTCTTCTTTGCACCTACAATTTTATGGTACAAAGAATTGTGTGTGCAATTTTGCATCTACAGTTATTGGGGCATATTATCATCTCCGTTTCACTTCTTTTGAGCCACTCAGATGGCATAACGAACGCATCTCCCCAGATGTAGGGGAAGTCTCCAGTAGACACACAGCTCAGCATAGCTGGCACCTACATGGCTCTTTTCCTGCCTCTTTTGGTGCGGCAGACATGTCAGAGGCAGGGAGGGAGGGAGCAGAGGAAGGGGCAGGACTGAAGTCTGCTATGCTCCAGCTATACTTAATTTGCTGATGGCCCCATGGGAATCATTGCTAGCTGGTGCATGTTAGAGTAGCCATGAGAATGGTCCAACTTGAGCCCAGGCCCAGGGCTAAAGAGAATCAGGGATAGGCCCTCACTGATGTGGCCACTCCCCATCTACAATTCTACCCCATTATTTTAGCAAGGAGGGTAAAGAAAACCTGTTTCTGCTTGCTGCTGTTTTTTTATGAGTAGCGTATCACTATCCAATCCCCATGCTTGTTAGACAATGTGCATTTATCCAATAGTAGCGCCCTTAGGGTATGTCTACACTACCCACCGGATCGGCCGGCAGCGATTGATCCAGTGGAGATCAATTTATTGTGTCTAGTCTAGACGCAATAAATCGACCCCCGAGCACTCTCCCGTCGACTCCTGTACTCCAGCACCGCAAGAGGCGCAGGCAGAGTCGATGGGGGAGCAGCAGCCGTCTACTCACCACG
This sequence comes from Terrapene triunguis, assembly GCF_002925995.2. Lineage (NCBI taxonomy): Eukaryota > Metazoa > Chordata > Testudines > Emydidae > Terrapene > Terrapene triunguis. The sequence continues at coordinate 57,539,128 of NW_020664413.1, read as the reverse complement.
GTGAAGACACCGCGGTAAGTCGATCTAAGTACGTCGACTTCAGCTACGTTATTCATGTAGCTGAAGTTGCGTAACTTAGATCAATCTCCCCTCCCCAGTGTAGACCAGGGCTTAGTGAGGAAGAGCTACCACTGCTCAAGCAGGTGCCATGCTACCACCTGGGAGTGTAGTAGCCCTCCTTCTTGTTCTTGTCCTGCAACCTGAGCTGGCCGTGAAGGGCTGCCCCTTTCTAAACTGAGATTATATTATTGTAAACCCAATGGCAACTTTTCCATTGGCAACACTATAAATGCTGGATTGAATGGCTCAGGGCTTGTCTACATTAGAACACTCAGGAAAATTAATCCAAATTAGCTAAGTGTGTGAATTTAATGTGCATTAGTTAAACTACAGGCCACTTTAATTCTGAATGAGGGTCTCCACACAGAGGTTTAATACAGTTTAACAAGTCCAACTAAAAATCCACACCTTTAGTTAATATGGTGTAACTTTCCTGAGTGTCCCCATGTAGACAAGCCATTAGTCATAACAGGAAATAAAGAGGGCAGTTTTGTGCACCATCTACCCCAGTCCAGGAGATATTTCCCACTCCTTATCCCCAGTGGAAAGATGAATTTCAGGGTTCCCCAAAGTGCTGTACATACATACATGCTTGCACCAGCAGTTGTGTCCTCTTCTGGCAGTTCAAGTATATCATCCTCCATGTCACTAACTTTCACCTGCTTCACCACCTCCAGGAGCAGTGACTCACTAGATGGCTGTGTTTGCTGCATCCCTTTTGGAATAAAGATATTTTCAGCTCAAACAAAATATAGATTTGTATTTCACCACAGTACTATTGGATAGCTAAACTGTGGTAGCTGACTACAATTACTGGAGTTGAATAGTATCCATGGGCATGTCTACACAGGGACATGCAGGAAAATTAATCCAAATTAACTAAAGGTGCGGATTTGAAGTGAATTGCTTAAACCACATTAAATCCCCGTATGGATGTTGTTTTTCAGAATTCAAATGGACTTAATTCAGTTTAGTTTAATTTACTTTGGACGTGAATTAAACTAAACCAAATTAAGGCCACTTTAATTCTGAATGAAGGTGTACACACAAGAGTTTAATGTGGTTTAAATAATCTACTTCAAATCCATACTGTTAGTTAATTTGGATTAATTTTCCTGCGTGTCCCCATGTAGACAAACACTGGGGAAGGGATGGTTTGTAATCTTACAAAATACGATTCTGGGGAACATAGAATAATTTAAAATACCCCCAACTGTGAAAAATGCAACACTTAACCTCTCAGTTTATAACTCTCAGTTATAACTGTGGCCAAATATTTGATCACATCTATAATTCTTCATGATACCACATAGGCTTGATTCAAGTTTAAAGCGATAATTTCAACATATTTTAGTCTCAACATTTACCTTGCTTAAAGAAATATAAATATTGTAAAGGTCCCTGAAAAACTATTTGTTTGCTCATATGAAAAATAGAGTTGGGAGGGGTTCTTTGGCAATATGAACATGCCGACATAAAGCATTCTCTAGGGATGCTGAATGAGATTTATTTTGAAGGAAGATTCCGCTTTGGATCTAAGCAAGTTGACAGTATCCCATTAAAACAGATTTTTCAAGAAAACTTTATTTGAATCAACCATATATCCTTTTTTTATCTTACAACATATATTTCCATTATAAGGAAATGTGGGTTTGTTTAGAGGAGAAAATAAAAAAAGCATTTTAAAATAACTACAAAACCCTGTTTAAAATTTGCAAAAGCTTGCTAAGGAATCAGGAATATAAATAGTCCATCATCTAAATTATAAGTGAGGAAATGCAACAGTGAATTTGGATCTTACCTAAATTGTCTCTCAGGTCACTGGCCTCCTGATGGGAGTTGAAATTGTAATTTTGCACTAGTTTTAACCTCATACGCGAGTAGTTTTCCACATTTGAAAGTTTCCAGTAAATGGGATTCTGTTTCCTAGAGATAGCAAAAATATTTATACTAAGATATAAAAAACAAATATTTAGAGGGAATGAGTTGATTCTATCAGAGTCTGTATTTAAAATCATAATGTAAAAAAAAAAAAAAATCATATACCCTTAAACAAATAAGGGATAACAAATGTAAGATACATTGTACAATACCTAACATTTTAGCACCTAACATACAATGCACATCCTCCATTGAAATACAGCAGCTGTTTAATAGCTCACAGCAAGAGTACCTGACAGTTCTGGACAGGCAGTAAAGAATATCTTATCCAAATGAAATTGATGGGGAAATTCAGGTAGGCATAACACAATAATCATGTTCAAATTTGTCTTAATCCAGGTTTTAGCCTTTGTGTTTGTTACAGAATACCAGCACTGTGTTAAATATCCATTATATCTCACCCTTCTGAAACCCATTACACAACCACTGGTCTTTAGTACATTAAGTTTCTCTCATGTAAGTTTTAAATTTCCTTCATGCATAGCTACTTTTTACATGTTACTTTTCAGTAAAATCTAGCTGAGTTATATATTAAACTTTAGCACTGGTATTTTGCTAGTTAAATGCAGATAAACATTAAAAAGAGAACATTCAATGGTAATCTTATATATCAAGGATGGTTACCAGAATACTTTAACAACCTTCTGCAATTACAACTATATGAAACAGAAAGCAAATTGATTGGACAACTTTCTATTAGACATAAGATGATGTTGGAATAAAGTATTTCACTCTTACCTTTCAGCCCAGGGGCCCTGTTCACAAGTCAGGTAAAGTTGGGCTGCTCTCCACTGCCTCAGAGTAGCGGTGTGTTGACTATTAAGCTGTTTTAGCATGCTGTTATAACGCAGGTTCTCCTGGCGTGCCTTTCGGTTAAATGGCTCCACAAAACACTCCTGAAAGCAACATTGTAAATAAATCTGATGCAGTTTCCTGTAAGAACCTTGTCTTCTGTAAAAACCATTTCGCCTCATGCAAAGGATAAAACCTCCACCAGTAAGTAGGAAATATTAAAGGTAACTGCAAAAATTCTGCTTACTTCAGCAGTATGTGCTGAATAGCTTCACAACCACGCTAAATGAGGGCAGGAAACACAAGCATCTAGGCCAGGATCCACAAAAGGAATTTAGGCATTACAACGCTGAGTGTCACAGTGCCCAACTTTTAAGTGCCCATAAAAATCACAGGAACAACACTGCACGCTACAAACCTGTGTTAGGCACCGATGCTGCCTATCCCATGAATGGGGAGAGACAGGTGCCTTACAATGTGCCCCTACGCTAGCCATTGGGTGTGCTGAGCCCCAATCCTCTCTCGGAGATAGGCACCTACGCCCACCCTGCAGGGAGACGACCAGCTCTGCTTAGTGATCCACGAACAGGAACCAGCCGTATGGAGTCACAAAGCATTCTTTGTGAGAATGCCTGCCTTGCTCCACACAAAATGGTCAGAGTTGGAGGAGATTGTGGTGGTGCCCGTCGTCTAACTTTTAGTCCACAGGTGAGAGCACTCACTTGGGATCTGGGAGATCCAGATTCAATTCCCCATTCAGGCAGAAGGGGAGAAAAATATTTGAACAGGGGTCTCCCATGTCTCAGGAGCAGGCTGAACTATGGGATATTCTGATGTGGGACTCCCTCAATCTCTCCTGTTGAAGCTGTTCCACTTTGGATAAATAATGAAACAGTGACTATTTAAATATTAATCCACAGTGGAACAGTCATTGGACCAAAGAGAGAGAGTGAGAATGAGAATGACTCTATAATCCAATGGTTCAGGCATCTACCTGGGAGGTAGGAGACCACGGGTCCAGTCCCAATCACTCCAATCGCTCTTTCATTATTTACTTGATACCTCAACAGGTAAGCTTCATTCTACAGTGAAATTTCTACAGAAGCTGTCAAGGTGGAGCATGGTACGTGCTGTATGTCACACTAAAGCATCAGCCAGTGTGATCTGCAACTCTGGGGAACCAAAGAGCTAACACCAGTGAGTGTTTACTTATGCTACATTGTAACTACCATGGAAATCCATAAGAGCACGGAACTAGCTTTGGGAGAATCAAAGAAGGACCAGATCCAAAACAACAAACAAGGAGACGTTACTATCATATTTCTGAATAAAAAAAGATCCACCGGACAAAATCAGGGTAGCTGTATTTGATTGTTCTTTGTTAGTGAACCATTAAGACCCGGGGTCAAACAAATTTGTAAAAATCACCATTTAAAATAAGCTTGAAATATCAAAAGGTTTAGTACTGGAAAACAGACAAACAGCATTGATTTAAATGAGTGGAAAAGTGGTTATCAATACTGGATCAATAAAATAATCCGCATGCAAAATGGAGGTATGATGATGATGATGAAGGTTAGGCTCTCTCAATACACATGATCACTGGCAGTGTTTTCCCCCTCAACAATCACTGGGGTCAGATAAGTTTCAAACTAATTTCCTATCCTTGCTCCTGAAAAAGTACAAACTGTTTTTAGAAAAGCTAAAGACTTTACCTGAAATTTGAGCTTGCTTTCTCCTCGTTCTCTGTCTCGCTTATGCATATTCACCATTAATGCCTCATAACAGTCCTTCCAATAAAGTGCCATATGCTCATGACCATCACTAAATGTATTGACTTCATACTGTTTCATATATGGAATAATCTGATGCACAAGAAATATTTAAAAAAAAATCAAGATGATTGCTGAACAGATTCTCTCCTCCCTAATGGAAGAAAATAGAGAGAAAGCCAAGAAGAAGCCATTACTTACATATTTATCAATATAAACTTGCCATTCATCAGAGCTGCAATACTCCCGGAAGTCCTCAAAGAAAGAGGGGCTGCCATTGGTGAGAGGCAACGAGGGTAGGTGCAGGTTCATGAAGAGAAGTTGGTAAACTTTGGATACCAGCGTTCGAACAAGGGGAATCAAGAATGTGTACGTTTCTGTCTTTTCTTTGATTGATCTACTCAGGATGCCTTCCAACTTCCCCAAGAGGTAGCATGCCTCTGCTTGGCTTTCAATTACTTTGGTTTGAAGAAGGGTGTTTAGCTTGGCGGCTGCCATAGCGCAAACCTGGACAGAGAAAAACCAAACCAAACCCCTGTGAGGCTAGTGCATGCACGCTACATTTCACCACAGGGTTTTGTGCGACTCCTATCGCTGTTTGTTAGGTAGTGTGAAACTTCCAGTAAGTTAGAGGAGTATAGGATTTCAATACACTGAGCCACTATTAATTTATTTGCATTATGGTACTGCCCAAATGCCTCTGGCTAGATCACAGTCCCATTGTGATAAGTACTGTACACAAAGACACACCCAGTAGAGATGGCTCTGGCTTCAAAGAGCTTACAATCTAACGCAACTGCTTTCAGGAGCTGAGGATGGAGAGGAATGTGTAACGAGTCTGCATGTGGTGGCAGCAGCTGAAGCCTCTCATTTATAACAAGTCTGAGGATTGTGACATCAGCAAGCTCACTGAAGCGAACTGCATCCCTACAGTCACTGAAAGTTCTAGTGTTACATAATCAGCACGAATGTTACATATAGTATTAGACACATTAATATATAACAAACCTGTAAGTTATCTTGTCCAATGAATCCCAGGAGCAACTGGACCTGCACTTGGGAGAGCTTGATCCATTCTGGGCCAGCAGAGTACCAGAGAGACAGGCTGTCAACGAGTGTCACCAGCTCTTCTAAAAGCTATTGTAAAAGTGAAAGATTTGTGTGAAGAAAAAAGAAACAAAATACGAAGTGCTGAGACACTAGTATAACTACAAGTAAAGTCACCAAATAATCATTTTGAAGGTCTGATGAGGTCTATAAGGGTATGTTTACATAGCCTGTGGCAGCAAGCCCCCCAGCCGGGTCAACAGACTTGGGCTTGTGCTGCCTTGCTAAAAATAGCTGTATTGAGGATGTGGCTCAGGCTGGAACTCAGACTTAGAAGCCTAGAGAAGAGAGTGCGCTTCAGAGCCCAAGCTCCAATGTCTATACAATTATTTTTAGTGCATTAATGCAAGCCCAAGTCTGTCAACCCCGGCAGGGTAGCTCAATGCCACAGGCTGTCTAGACATACCCTACCACAACAAACAAAGCAGGCTGTCCCCCATACTTCAACTTAACCCAAAGTAATTAACTAGCTATACTCTGGGACAGAGGTTCAACAACTAATTGTGACAGAATTCAGGACTGCAACAGCTACGGGTGCAGTTTGACTAAATATCTATCCCCTGAACAAAAATAGTTATGTGTGTATATAAAAATAAAATTAATACTCTATTTCTCTAAGTCATCCCCGGTAAGTGTCAATTCTACAAATACAGTGGCTGAGAATATGATTGTTTTGATTAAAAACGGCTCTACTCTTAAAAGCATACACACCATAAAAGATAAAACATTTTAACTCAGTGTGCATTTATGTTACATTCCTTTCCATTTTATCCAATTTAAATGAAAAATTAATTTATTGTTTCATTACCCCCAGTGGTGTGCATGATGCTTTTGAGAGAATTAAGCAAACAGGATCCCTGCCCTGTTTGTAACCTTCGCGTTTGATCCTGTGAGGTGCTCAGAACCTTGGGCCACTTCCATTCTTTTTCTTCTTCTTCCCAAGCTTATGTTGATGTCATTAATCATATATTAGGAGTAAAATTAATCTTTTTATAATCTAAGAAACATAGTGCATTTCCCCTTCACCAGCATCAGCATCCTTGTCACTGGATAAAGGAGGAGCTGATCTGGGTGGTGGAGTAAGTTGGCACAGTACCGAGCGAGCTAGAGTAAGGTCGGTACCAAGGAGTGGGGATTACAATCCTAAAAATACCAGAAGATCTTTGGGGTGGAAAAATTGCTGCGGTACTGAGAGCATCAGTACCGAGGAGGGGGCTGTCGGCAGTACCAATGTCTTTACCACAGTGTTGGTGCCAAGGGTCGTGCACTATGAGTAAGGCTACGATTTAGTCACGGGTATTTTTAGTAAAAGTCATGGACAGGTCACGAGCAATACACAAAAATTCACAGCCTGTGACCTGTCTGTGACTTTTACCAAAAATACCTGTGACTAAATCTTAAGCGGGTCACTGCTAGAGGCATTGGGACCGCTGCTGGGGGAGGGGTGTCTGAAGGGGCCGCTGCTAGGGGAGAAGCTGGGGGGCTGCTGCTGGGGGGGCATGCTGGGGAGTGCTGCTGGGGGGCTGTTGCTCCAGTGGGGGCAGGGCCAGCCGTGGCATCAGCTGCTGGGGGCCACCGGCAGCAACTGCACCGGCCGCCCAGGCACCACTATCAGGGGCTGCCCGGGGAAGTAGCTACTCTGGCCACTCCAGCCACCAGGGACCATGTCTGGCAGCAGCTGCATTGGCCACCCTGGGAAGCAGCTACTCCGCCCGCCCAGGGACTGCTGCCAGGGGCTGCTGGAAGCAGCTGTGCCAGCCACCCGGGGACCACTGCTCAGGTGGTCCATAGGATCGGCCACACTGGCCAGGGCTAGCTGCCCAGGGCCACCAGAGCAGTGGCCGATGCTGCAGCGGCTGGTGCAACTGGCTGCGGGTCTGCCAGAGCGGCTGGCTGCAGAGTCGCTCCAGTAGCAGCTGGGGTGGCTGTCCTCGGGGCCACCTGACCAGCTCGTCCTGGAGCCAACTGCTTGGGCAGTGCTGGGGTCAGCCACACAGGGCCCTGTAGAAGTCACGGAATCCGTGACTTCCATTACAGACTCGCAGCCTTAATCATTATTCATAGATTATACAAATGT
>NW_020664413.1:57394285-57530979 GCF_002925995.2 Terrapene triunguis | reverse complement strand
CCGGAGAGCGGAAGCTGTTGGCCAGGTGCCCAGCTCTGAAGGCAGCGGCCCGCCAGCAGCAGCACAAAAGTAAGGGTAGCAATACCATACCATGCCACCCTTATTTCTGCATTGCTGCCTTCAGAGATGGGCAGCCAGAGAGTGGCGGCTGCTGACTGAGGGCTCAGCTCTGAAGGCAGCAGTGTAGAAGTACGGGTGGCAATACCATGCCATGCTATGCTTAACTTCTGCTGGACTCCTGGCCAGCGGCTGCCGCTCACTGGCCGCACAGCTCTGAAGGCAGTGCCGCCGCCAGCAACAGCGCATAAATAAGGGTAGCAGTACCCCCTGTAAGCCCCCTACAATAACCTTGTGACCCCACCACCCAAACTCCTTTTTGGGTCAGGACCCCTATTATTACAACACTGTGAAATTTCAGATTTAAATATATGAAATAATGAAATTTATGATTTTTAAAATCCTATGACACTAACATTTACTAAAATGGACCGTGAATTTGGTAGGGTCCTACATATGATTGAAGAAAAAGGTGACATTACTCAAACTGACAACTCTTTCATAAATGTCTCAGCCCCTATATAAATTTAGGAGAGTTTCCATTAGGCAGCTACTATACCTTTTCTGTCCATAAGTTTGAATTAACTAGCCCTTCTGCCTGTAGAAAGTCCTGTACAATGAGCAGGAGCCGGAAGGCATTTTCAGCATGTGTCGGAAGAGCTTTTGTGTCTCTGTTATCAGTGACTGTCCATTCCAGCATCTTCTCTAGCAAGCTGAATGGAAAACAAAATCCCAAAGTAATTATCACATGTTCTAAGAGTAAGTGGCTTTTAAAAAAATCCCATAAAGTATTTAACTGAGCTTAAGTGTACGTAGTGATATTACAGTCTTCTACTCTGTAAACCAGTGAGATTAAGGAGATTGTGATCTTCATAAAAATCAGGGACATACAATTTTAAGTTCTGTCAAATAAATTCAATTTATAAATAGGTACAGATGTGTAGATATACGTCTGATCATACTTGCATGAGAATGAAGGGGATCAAAGTAAATCAATTAAGTGTCTTTCACCAGGATTTAATGTAACTCTGATTCCATCTTTTTTTCCCTTTCCCCTCCAAAAGAAAAGAAGAAATCTGTCATGACACTATACTCACTTGAGTTTTATTTCATCAGAAGGTTGCAGTAACTCATTAGATATCCCCAGTTTGGTCAGTGCAGAAAACACCTGCCCCCTCTCAATCCAGACAGCATCATCAAACCTTTCTAAACCTTTCCACATCACACAGAGCAGGACATCTGTGAGCAACTGTATGAGCTCCTCTTCAGATCCCTATGAAACAATCAAGGAATTCACACTCTTCATAGTTCAGAATGCCTCAAAGAGGCTTGTTATTCGTTACAGTACACAATGCTTGGAAAGTTTCATCATCTTTAACATTGTAGCCTAAAGAGTCTGCCCACTGACTAAATGAAAACATTAACCTAAAATTATGCTGCAATGATGTTTAGTCCAGATTATTAAATTAATATTTGCTTTACTTTCTATGCAAGAATTTAGACTGGAGTCTTAGTACCACTGATTTGGCCATAGCACAACTTTTTCCTTGATGAGGATGATACAGGTCATTCCAATATAGCTTTGATTTAAAGAATAAAGTTACAATTTCAGCCAGCAAACTTAAAAAAACAACCTTGAAAGCTGGATGTTTATTCTGCCACAAACAGCACTGATATCCAAATGCAAATGAGCTGCTTTATCCGCTCTTCTGTTAGAGGGAGAACAGCATAACTATCTAATTCGGGAGGGTATTTTAAAAGAATTAAAAGTACTGTGAATTATACATGTTTAGACAGGATGGGGAGGATTACTTACTCCTTGGTTTTCAAATAACGAAAGATCAACGCTGAATCCCATATCATTGATGACGCTTGATTCTTTGTCAGGCTGACCAGAGAATGGCTTTGAATTTTCAATGGGTGACGGTGTGCTGGGTAGGCTATCTGTCATTTGATTCCCACTATCAGCCAGCTCATAAGAGTCCACGCTAGACAGATCTAAACGCAAATGTGAAGGATTACTGTGCCATAACTCTTCTTGATCCTCTGACCTGAAAGTCATCTCTTCCATGGAAGTACCTTCCAGCAACGTACCAGAAAAACAGCTGGTGACATCTAAAGATTTGCTGTCTTCCACGCTCCACTGATCATATGAACCATTAACTGAGGCAAAGCCACCAGCTTTCCCCCCCTCTGTCTGATCAGGATAGCATTTCCGAAGCTCTTCAGGAGGAATTTTTTTTTCATCTTCCTTTGTAGAGTCAGTCCTGCTCTCTTTAAGTCCATTCCTGATGTCGGAGTTTTCTTTTAGGAATAGTCTAACCAATGTCTCCTGCCAGGCTAACTGTTGAGAAATCTGCTGTGCTGCATCTGGCTGGGAATGTAAAAGCTGTAAAACCTGTAGAGAGCACAAGAGGTCAGGCTAAATATCCAAGCATGTACACGTTAATCTTTGCTACATAACTGCAGTCATTCTAGCCTTTAATCACACATTTCGTACTCCATTACATTTTATGCCTTCTGCGAAAAAATTCTTGTAATATAAATTAGTCAATAGGCATACAGCACATATGAGCTATAGATAATTCTTCACAGGAGAAAGTGAAATACATATTTAACTTTCTCGTGTTTGTATGGATCTTCAGTATTTTGCATGAATTAAGATAATCAAATAGTAATCATTTACAATAGAAAACAAAGTTAGACATCAGACAGTCATACAATCATTTTGAAAATTGCACGTATTTCTTTTATTCTACTGAACCTACATCTTATTTTAATGAAGAAAATAATGATTGGTGTGGTAAGAAATAGAATATAGCTTGTTAAAAGCTAACAATGTACGATTAAAAAAAATACAACCCCCCCCTATTAATTTATTACTAAATGCAAAAATAAAGTTTCCTTGATATTGAAATAAAGTACAAAGCTAACTATAGCACATCGGTAATGTTTCCATCTCTTAGGCCCCCTTTTACAACTATTTCCACAAAAAGCAGTCACATACACCACAACACATATCCATATTCAGAACACTGGTTTACAAAATCAATACAACAAATTACAAAATATATCGGATTAGAAACAGCTGAGCTAGAATAAAAAGGACAAATAATGGTGCTATATATACACACACACACACAGTGGAGTCGCATCATACGCGCATTTAACTTACGCGAATTCAACTATATGTGCGCAATGAGCGTATGCCCCGGAGTGATAGTGAAATGGGAGACGTGAATCTGCTGTTCTCTCAGTTGGTCTCAGTTCCCGCGTGCCTCTCATAGTGTGAGCATCTCGCCGCGCTGAGTGTGATTCTAGTGTTTAAAGATACGTATTTTTCGTACACTATGGCCCCTAAACGCAAGCTAACTACTTCATCTGGTGCTCAATCGAAGAAACAGCGATCTGTTCCAATGCTGGAGGAAAAACTGTCTGTGTTGGACTTATTGAGAGACGGTATGTCGGTCTCCAACGTGGTGCGTAAATATGGCCGCAACGAATCTAGCATCTGTGCCATCAAGATTCAAGAGAGAGAAATTCGTCAAGCTGTGGCATCAAGTGCTCCAATAACTGCTAAGGTGACAAGCTAGGTGTGTGATAAAACTTTAGTGAAAACTGAAAAGGCATTAAACTTATGGCTGGAAGAAATGAACCGTAAACACATGCCTATCGATGGCAACACGTTGTGAGAAAAGGCTCTTAGCCTCTACGCACTGTTCAAACCTCCCGCCGAAGAGGGACAGCCTTCTGATGAGAAGGAATTGGCTTAACAGTTTTAGGAACCTCTTCAACCTCAAAAACGTGCAGACTACTGGTGAAGCTGCATCTGCCGATGAAGAGGCAGCAAAAGCCTATCCCGAACACTTAAAAAAAAAATCATAGATGAAAAGGGCTATCTTCCGGAACAAGTTTTTAATGCTGACGAAACTGGGCTCTTCTGGAAAAAAATGCCCACCTGCACTTACATTTCAAAATCAGAAAGACAAGCCCCTGGCTTCAAAGCAGCTAAAGACCGTGTGACTGTGTTGTTTTGTGGCAATGTGGCTGGGCATTTAATAAAGCCGGGCTTGCTCTACAGGGCTGCAAATCCCCGTGCCCTAAAAGGCAAGAACAAAATCTCCTGCCTGTGTTCTGGCAATCAAATAAAAAGGCTTGGGTGATGGCAGTATTATTTCTGGATTGGTTCCACAAGTGTTTCATTCCGGAGGTCAAGCGGTACCTCAAAGAGAAAGGACTTGACTTTAAAGTGTTGCTGATCGTAGACAATGCTCCTGGCCACCCCGAGGCACTCCGCTTTGCGCATAATGACGTTGAAGTCGTCTTTCTCCCCCCCAATACCACCGCCATCCTCCAACCTTTCGACTAAGGCGTGATTCGCTGTTTCAAGGCCACATACACGAGGCTTACGTTCTCATGGATATGTAGCGCTATGGATGCTGATCCCAATCTTAATGTGATGGAGTGCTGGAAGTCCTTCAACATTGCCAATTGCATCACTTATATTAAACAGGCAATGGATGCAATAAAGCCTGAAACAATCAATGCATGTTGGCGAAACCTATGGAAAGAATGTGTGAATGATTTTAAGGGTTTCCTGACCATTGACAAAGAAGTGAAACACATTGTTCAGGTAGCCAGGCAAGTGGGTGGTGATGGCTTTGTCGACATCCTTGAGGAAGAAATTGAAGAATTAATTGAGAGCCATAGAGAAACACTGACTAACGAAGAGTTAGAGGAACTGATAAAATCGTCTACAGAAGAGGAAGATGATGATGACGAACAGGAAGAGCCAGCAAGTTGGAATCTTCATAAATTTGCTGAAGTGTTCCAAGCAGCGAAACACTTGAATGATTTAATTTCTGAATACGATCCCTCTATGGAACAAAGCCTCAAAATCACACGTAGTATTACGGACAATTTGAGACAGTATCAAGAAATGTTTGAGCAGCTCAAGAGACAACAGCGACAGTTGCCGATCACCATGTTTTTCAAGAAAAAACAACCAGCAGCAGATGAGCCTGGCCCATCGTCTCCTGGATCGACATCAAGCCCTGACGACCCCCCAATAGTGTCATCGTCGTCGTAGACTAGCAAAAATATCCAGGATGAATGGTGAGTGGTTAGGTTTACTGTTTTCCTTTTTTATTCTTTCATTCTTCCATCTCTCTCTCTCTGCACCACCACCACCAGTTTAGGATCACACTAAACTTGGTTTCTGCCTTGCACCTTTCCTCTGCTCACAACCTACCTTTTTAGAAATGAATTTAAAAAAAAACAAAAAAAACACAGAAAATGTTCTCTTAAAATAACTGAGTAAAATTCTGAAAGTAACCTCTGTTCATGACCTTTGGAACATCATTTGAGAGAAGTCGGTCATTAAAACAGTTCCGTATTTCCTTTCTGTAGAAAATATGACATTTGACAATCACAGAACGTAGAACAGTTTAAAAATTACTGATAATACAGTAACGTGGAGTACAAACAGCAGGTCAGGTTCATCAGAGATTCACATTATTAGCATGAGTCATAATTTAAAATTAACATAATATCATATACCCCTAATATATGCACTGCAGCTCCCCACGTCATTGCCAACAGGTAAAATGGCCTCCTGTTTTTAAGAACACTAACCTTTTTGCAGATGGCCACTCTAACATTTATATCTGCTCTATGAGACAGGTGCACCACAGCTATGAGGTCTCTGTAATTCACAACAGGATCTGCAGGGTGGGAATACAAACAAACAGACATCATACGAGCAGGGGAAAAAATGAAAAAAAACCTTTGAGGCCATCTTTATACATCAAGGATTAGTAAATGGGACAAATGTAAGTTTGTTTTGCAGCTCACCTTTAAGAAATTATGTTTAAACACTAAGTAAATTGAAACCATCAGCATAAATGTGTTAACCTGGAGCACATTTAGAATAGAATAACTTTACTAAGTAGATTGGTTTTCATCACCACTATACAGACTAGGGGGTGGAGGCTTAAAATAAATAAGGGAATAATTCATAATCAAACATTTTTGTCTTAAAAAAAAAAATCCAGCAGGGATTTAATACTAGTAGGCAATCTGTCAATGTGTCTTGGATTACCTGCATACAGAATTTGGTTAAGAAGATTTTTAATAAGAGAAATGGTAACTGGGGATTCATTCAGAAGGAGCCCTAGCCCAGAGTATCCCACGTCTCTGAGTCTCATACGTTGTTTACTCCGTTCATAGACTTTAGTACATTTCAGCATCTGCTCTACAATCTGCGAAGAAAGATCACATAAATCACATACGTACAGAAAATTACACATGCCTTCTATATACAAATACCAAGCAATCTTATTAATAGAGTCTGAATTATAATTTGTCTGTGCATAATTTTTTAAAGAAATATGCCCCCAAAACATAAATACTAATACAAACATTAAAGATCAAAGAGCACCTGCCTTTAAGATACCAAATCTTCAAATATTCTACTTCACTGGAAGACAGCAGTTTCCATTATGAAAAGTACAGTAAGTAGCAACTGTGAAGAATTTATAATTTCTAGTCTGCGTACTACTACTAAAGAATAACTATAAGCAGGTTCGCTAAATTAATATATTCTACATAAATTTGTATCCATTTTAAAACAGGGTTTAACTGCCAAAGATATTTCAAGATGAAAGAGATCATACATTTGCAAAAGTTACCATTAAAGAACTTATACTAAATGTATTACCTTGAAAACAAGTTCCCTTAGCCTGTCAGAATATCTCTGATTCAGTAACAGAGCATAGAGAATATCAGCATTTCCTGGTTCAAAAAGCAACAAGAAAAGCTGGTCCCGGGTTGGGCTTGTATGAAGTAGGCTGAAGAGTATATCAAGAATCCCACAGAGCTATGAAATAAAAACACACACCTAAATAAAACCCATAATCCATGTAACCATGACTATAATGCCCAACTCAAGGGGAAACATCCTATTTTCCCTCTAAATACAGCATCTTACATCACATTTTCAGAATAGTCTCAATGCCCCTTTCAACCATATTATATTTACAATCAGCTTTAGTGTCTGTAAAGCTGTTCCTAAATATATACACACACATGCACAGAGGGCACTTGCATAAAACTGTAAACAAAATAGGCTTAAACTGAGCATTTGTCATTACTTGTATTACCATAGAGCCTAGTGGCCCTAGGACCCAATTGTACTAGGTGCTGTACAAACAAACACAGAAGAGAGGAACTCCAGACAGTGATTATAAACAATTTGCTCAATGAGCTTCGAGATGAAAGCGAGAAGGGAGATAGGGCTTTGGAGAGGCAAGTGAAGGTGAAGAGTAGATATTTTTACAATGGGAAAGACTAAAGCGTGTTTGTATTGAGAGACGAAAGAGCCAAAGAAGAGTGAGAGATTAAGGAGAAGAGTAAAACAGGGAATGAGAGTGGGCACAAGGGAGATCAGGAGATGGGACGGATCACTGGGACAAGTGGAGGCATTAGACAAGGAGAGCAGATGAGAAACTTCTGCATCAGTAATCAGCCAAGGGGAAGGTGAAGGTCACATCATCTTGTCAACTTTCTCTTGAAAGAATCCTGTGCAGAAAGAGAAATGGTGGCAAGAAGAGGGGAAGGGAGGGTTTGAGGAGTGAGTCAAAAGGTGGCTAAAAAGTCAGTTGGGATTGTGGGTATGAGATTCAATTAAGTTGGTGAAGAAGACTTTAGCTAGGAAGATGGCAGAACTGGAAGAAAAGAAAACAGATTTGTAATGGAGGAAGTCAGCCTGGTCACAGGACTTTTGCCAGCAACGCTACACAGCACAAGAGCAGAAATGTAGGAAGCAGACACTGGGAAGGAACCAGGGTAGACCTTGTGATGGGAGAGAGGGAAAAAGAGAGTCAAGGGCAGAGGAGAGGGAGAATGGAGAGAACCAACCACCATATCAATGGAATATAAACAGAAAAATAAATCATTACAACTTTAGAGCAATGAAGTCCAATTATCTCCATTTTATGCAGGCTTAGAAAAATACTGATATCCAATCACACTGCATTTTACCCAACTCGCATGCTTACCAGAGAAAAAGGAATAGGATCATCAGTTAAAGTATTGCCCATTGCACAGTCCCCTATGCAGTTCTACAACGGGCTTAATTCTATTGCCTGTCACAACTACAAAGTAGTAACATATATGCTGCATTAGATTTTGCTTGCATCTTTTTTTGTCTCTTTCTTTCATCAAAGCTATGGTCAAAACTCCTAAACACTAAAAGGTAGGAAGCAACTGCAGATGTTCACTATTGCCATATTAAATACCTGTTCCTCTTCACTGGTCACAGCTATATATCCCATGATGCTCTGTATTTCTTCATGTGTCCCACCTTTGCTTAGGAAATATTTGATCAGTCCATATAGGAATGTTTGTATTGTTCTGAGGTCATCTGGAGCTAAGTCACTGTCTTTACAGCCACTACTAACACAGACAAGGAAAAAAGGTCAGTAAAAAAAAAAAAAAAATTCTTGCATTACACAATTTATGATTTATAAATATCACTCTGCTAATACTTCCACTACTTGTTTTAGTAACCCTGCTATCTTATCCTTGGAGTGATATTCAAGATGACAAAGTGGGAGTAGCCTAAAACAGAACTGGGTTTTGGAGCCTGATAAACCCCCAGATGTGGATCTAAACCTGATTTGGTGACTTACTATTTTTACTAAGCATTTTTATTATGGTAGTGCCTAACGGGCAACCAAAAATAGGGCCCCGTTATGCTAGGGAGTAGATGGTCCTTGTCTGAAAGAGCTTACGATCTAAATAGAAATGTAAAAGCATTTCAATTTTCATTTTTATAAATAAATCTCTAGCCATTTTCCTTGAAGACACCATTGAAAATTACAAGCAGATATAAATTGATGTAAGCCTATCACACTAAGGGTGAAAGCTTGTCCTGAAGATCCCAAAGAAGTGGGTATTCACCCACGAAAGCTCATGCTCCTATACGTCTGTTAGTCTATACGGTGCCACAGGACTCTTTGCTGCTTTAAAAAAAAAAACGGTGTCCGGAATTCCGCCTCTGAAATTCTGCCGCCCCAAGCACGTGCTTGGTTTGCTGGTGCCTAGAGCTGGCCCCGGAGCTTGCTACAGTCTAGTTCTAAGACAGGGGTCAAGGGAAAGTAGTAATTTAGGCAAAGGAGAATTAAACTCAAAAACTTGATGAGCTCTCACTTTTAATTCATGTTTTCTGCCTGGTCTTTTGTGAAAAAGGTAACAATAGCATACAACAAATTAAGGAGCATAAACCTCATACCCATAATAAATCCTGAGTGTGTCTAGTAGAAACTGCACTCCATACTTCTTTCTGAAGAGCCTCCTGCTGTCTTTGATGATTGTGGAAAGGTACTGTATATGTCCTAAGATACAAAGCTTTCCATTAGAACCTAGACAGGGATTTATGAAGAGCAAAGGTACTGTGTTTTAGCATAACTATCTCAAGTTGTATGATCTCACCAATCCGGAAAGGGAAGTCTCCACGGTTCCAGATACTAAAGTCAAAAAGTAAATGTTGATACATCTGTTGCAAAAGTTGCACATTTTTTTCCACAGAGACCTGTTCTATCAATAACTGCAGAGCCATCAGTACATTCACATCCATCAAGCTGCCTGGCACCTAAAATTCAAACAGACGGGTACAGGGGATATAATAGTAAGTTATTTAATGCGCAGCATATGCATTTTCTATTAAACTGATATTTAAAATCAGATCGACTCCCTAGTCTTGCACAACAATACAGTATTTGCTTTCCTTACAACAACTCTGTTAAACCAAACAGCTGTTTGAAATAATTCAATAATTTGTCATCTGAATTAAAGATTTTTGACAGAAATTTTTATCTGATTTTTGTTCTAGTTTAAATAGTTGAACTGTGAAATCTATAACAAACACAGCAAAACATAAGAATGGCCATACTGCGCCAGACTAAATGTCCAAATGGCCTAGTATCCTGTCTTCCAACAGTGTCCAGTGCCAGATGATTCAGAGGGAGTGAACAGAACACTATGACTAGGAGTCATCAATGTGATTGGGCCATGAAAAATTGCTAATGCAATCCCAGGATACATCAGGAGAGATAGGGAAGTGTTGTTATCATTATCCAAGGCATTGGTGAGATCTCATCTAGAATACTGTGTGCAGTTCTAGTCTCCCATGTTTAAGATGAATGCAAACTGGAACAGGTGTACAGAAGGGCTACAAGGATGATCAGACGAATAGAGAACCTACCTTACAAAAGGAGACGTAAGGAGGTTGGGCTTGTTTAGCCTAACCAAGCGAAGGCTGAGTGAAGATATGATTGCTCTATATGAATGCATCAGAGGGATAAACATCAGGGAGGGAGCGGAGTTATGTTAAGGGCTAAAGTTGGCCCAAGAATAAATGCATATAAAACTGGCCATCAACAAGTTTAGGCTTGAAATTAGATGATGATTTCTAATCATTAGAAGAGTGAAGTTCTGGATCAGACTCCCCAGGGGAGCAGTGGGGGCAAAAAGCTTAACTGGTTTTAAGACTGAATTTGATAAGTTTATGGAGAGGATGGTATGATGAGATTGCCTACAAGGGCACGTGGCCCATTTGTGACTGCTAGTAGCAAATATCTCCAATGGGTGGAGATGGGACACTAGATGGGGAAGGCTCTGAGTTACCCGGGAAAGCATTCACTGTAATGTCTGGCTGGTGGATCTAACTGATTGCCTTATTTGGGGTCAGGAAGTAATTTCCCCCCAAATCAGACTCGCAGAGACCCTGGGCAGTTTTCACCTTCCTCTGCAGCATAGGGCACAGGTCACTTGCTGGTTTGAACTAGAGTAAATGGTGGATTCTCTGTAACTTGAAGTCTTTAAATCATGATTTAAAAACTTCACTAACTCAGACAGAGGTTATGGGTCTATTACAGGAGTGGGTGGGTGGGGTTCTGTGGCCTGCAATGTACAGGTCAGACTAGATGATCAAGACGGTCTCTTCTCGCCTTAAAGTCTATGAATTATCAAGTGATCCATATTGTTCAGTCCCACCTTCTGGCACTCAGAGGCTTATGGACACCAGGAGCATGGGGTACATCCCTGACCATCTTGGATCATAGCCATTGACAGACCTATCCTCCATTAACTTATCTAATTCTTTTTTTTAACCCAGTGATACTTTTGGCCTTCACAACATCCCTTGGCAATGAGTTCTACAGGTTGACTATGTGTTGTGTAAAAAAATACTGCCTTATGTTTGTTTTAAACCTGCCGCCTATTAATTTCATTGGGTGACTCCTGGTTTTTGTGTTACATTAAGATGTAAATAACACTTCCTTATTCACTTTCTCCACACCATTCATGATTTTATAGTCCTCTATCATATCCCATCCTCTAGTCATCTCTTTTCTAAGCCGCAC
This sequence comes from Terrapene triunguis, assembly GCF_002925995.2. Taxonomy (NCBI): domain Eukaryota; kingdom Metazoa; phylum Chordata; order Testudines; family Emydidae; genus Terrapene; species Terrapene triunguis. Next base: position 57,519,499 of record NW_020664413.1, on the reverse strand, counting down.
AGTCCCAGTCATTTTAATCTCTCCTCAAATGGAAGCATCTGTCTTATTTCCTATCCCTTTCCTAATGGTTCCTAACATTCTATTCGCTTTTTTGACTGCTGCTGCACGTTGAGTGGATGTTTTCAGAGAACTATCCACAATGACTCCACAATATTTTTCTTGAGTGGTAACAGCTAATTTAAGTCCCTAATTGTGTATGTACAGTTGGGATTATGTTTTCCAATGTGCATTACTTTGCATTTATCAACATTGAATTTCATCTTCCATTTTGTTGCCCAGTCACCCAGTTTTATGAGATCCCTTTGTATCTCTTCACAGTTTGTTTTGGACTGAACTATCTTGAGTAATTTAGTATTGTCTGCAAACTTTGCCACCTCAATGTTTACCGCTTTTTCCAAATTATGTATGAATACGTTGAACAGCATTGGTCCCAGTACATATCCTTAAAACATAAGTAGACAAAGTTTCACAAGAATCATAATATCTTGTTTTCAGAAATCTACAAGAATGTATAAATACTATACTAGTCTATGTATTGTATCTGTACATATGCAAGACAGAAGGGAAGTACAAAGTTAGTTATGCTAACTCTATGTTCCTATGCACCAGCAAGCACAGATACTCGCTTGACAATAGTCTGAACCTCAGAAAACGTTTGACATTTAGAATGAAACCATGGCCTAATGGATTTCAGTGGAATCAGGATTTCACCCATAACACTGATTACATGAGAAATAACTTCTCACCTTCTGTAACAAGGCTCCTAGGGTAGCAACTCCGTGGGAGTGAATGAGATTATCTTGGTTAATAGGGTGTCTTTGAATAAAGTGCTTTATCATCAAGATGAAAGTTGCAACAATATTCTTCTCTAGACGAGCCTCTGCAAAACAGATTGTTCAGTTAAAACCCTTTTTTTTATCATTTCATTATTGTGTCAAATTAGGAGGAATAAGAAGTGAAATCAAGTGTTTTTATTCTCCACTATTTTCCTGAGCTTCCTCTCTCCACTGATATTTGCTACCTTGCTGTAGATGGTGTTTAGATCCTGTGATGCTGAGGCAAAGTCATTATACGCTTCCCCAGACCAAAGCAAATGCCAGTCGTGACTTCAGCTGCTTTGTCCATTCACCTGTGGCACTGGACAAGATACTCTTCTCTAAGCCACAACCTGGATCGTCTTTTGCATGTTCTGCACTTGCTCTACACACACATTTCTTCCTCTTTCCCCACATCCGGATATGCCTATCATATCTAGAACTACTTTAAATTAGGAGGGAGAAATAATGAAGCAAAATCAAAAGTTGTATCATATTCCTTCACAAGTCTTAATTTCTAAGAGGCTTCTGCTAAGATTACAAGAATTCTCTTCAAGCTGTTAATTCAGCACAGCTGAAGAGCTATTTAAAAATAGTTTTCTTAAAATTTAAAGAGGGAAATCTATGGTTTCATATGGGTTTTTTTTAAAGCATATTCATAAATTACTAAGAACTTCAGTAATTTAACTAAAATTCTGCAGGCTACTGGTTTGTAACATGAAATACTACATTATCTCCCAGATTCAGGGCCCACTGAAACAATGGGAAAATGTGCCATTGACTTCAGTGGGTTTTGGATCAGGCCCTTTTTTATTTTTCTAGATATGCAAAAGAACCACTTGACTTAGAAATAAATGTGCACATTTTGACTCAGTACATAAAGTTAATACAGCAAAATACTGCTATTAAATTCATTCTATGAATGTGTCCTGTGTGTTCTTGAAGTTAATTTTAAACAGTGCTGAAATCCTATCTTATTAGATGTCCAACTCAGAGTAAAAATAGTTTATTAAAATTGCATGGCTACTATAATAGAGTTAATATGTAATCATATAAACCAATTCTTTCCACTGTTGTAGTCCTCTGTTTTTATTAAACCTTTAACTTCAATATGGTTAATATCTCAAATCTATAGTACTTTCCTACCTGAAGCCTTTGTGGATGATAACACCACCCAGTCTCCCTCTATTGGAGTCACCAGTTCCTGAGGTATAGTTTCCCCTTCAGACTTCTCAGGCACCTGTCCACTGAGAAAACTGATCTGCTCCAGTAGTGGAAACAGCACATTCAATCCACCAATACAATTTATCATATCCTATAGGGAGGAGGAGAGAGAAAGCATGCACAAATTTGTAGGGTTTTTGTTGTTGTTTTTTTAATGTAAAAGAAATACCTATTTAATATTTAATGTAAAAGAAATAAGAAGGGCACTTATGTACTTATGAGTTAATCAGAATTCCATGTCACTTGGAAACTAGTTAAAAAGAACAGTAACAACTTCACAACAGTTTTAAAAGTAGGTTTAAAGGTGTTTCAGACAACAATTGTTTGCAAGTCTTTCAGCTAACTTCTGTGGTTTTACAACAATTTGTTTTTTCTCTCCTCTGTTGCTGCATGAAACACCTGCACAAATAACATGGGAAACTCACTCTAAGTGAAATAGACAACATGACAGAAAATACTGTCAAATACATATACTGGAGAACCAGAAAGAAATGTACTCTCTCTTCTGATCTCTTTGAATTAACACTAAAAAGTATATTAAAAAGTTTAGATACATGTGAATTTTAGTTTAATAGTGTCCCTATAAAAAGTCTCTGCTTCAGAAAGTTTAAATACAAATAAAATGATAACGCAAATTATTTCATTTGCTGAGTAATGTTAATGAAACCTATATTCCTTTACTACTCCTTTACTATCTCCTAAAATTCATCATCCTTTGTACACTAATAGGGAATTTGACAAATTCAATAAGTGGTTAGCAAGCTAGCCAGGGATACCTGTTATGCTCTCAGTGCATTGAAAACTGAAGTGTATCAGAGTTCTTTAATAAATTGCACGAATGGTCATAATTGAAAAACTAATTTTGAAGAGAGATTTCACAGCACATACCATATCTACAGACTAAAAAGAATTATTTTAAATTTATGTCATGATTATTTTGGGTCTATACTGTATTCTTAATTTTAAGCTCTTGGACAAAGGGCCAACCTCCACATTCTCTCATACGCAGACATCTCAGGTGAACAAACAATAAAACAAAAACCACCAAAAACTATGTGGGTATTCCCCCACTTCTTCCTTTTGGGTACTGGGAAGGGGACACCACTCTCCTTCTCCAACGTTTACCTCCCCATCTCTCTCATTACTATCTCCTTCCACTGCTTCGCTCCACCCCATACCTCTTCACAACACCTCTCTCTTCAGCCTGCAGAATCCCTCTCCTGCAGGCCCTTGTCAAGTTTTTTTCACACCTAATGTATCTCTCCAATAGGCCCTTGCTGTCTCTGTGAGAACAAAACAGGAAGCACCTCTCAGAGGCAGTGCAGAGATATGTTACATAGGGACAAACACAAGCCAGCTAGTTAACATGCAGAACACTTGTCTGAAGTCTGAGACTGCTATCTCGTTTCTCTTTAACCCTGCAGAATTCTTAGACATTGCCCCCACCAGCACCTATGCAGTGTCTTCATTATGGGGCTTCTAAAGACCACAATTGGGGGTGGGGGGCCGCTGGCTCCTGACACTCCCATAATGAGCTCTTCACACTTTCTGCTGAGCAACTAGTAAATGTTCCTACACTTTCTGGAAGCGTATCAGTCAACTAACACAAAGCCTATTCTCCTACAATGTTCACTTTGAGAGAGAGAGTGTGAGTATCAGTACAGAATAGCTGTCATTAAATGTACACTATTACTGACACAGGGAGTCTTTCACAAGAGTCTGAACTTCATGCTCACTGCAGACAGCTCCCATTTATTTGTGCATATATTAGTCCTCAACTATAGTCTTCTACTACAAATTCCCTACACTCACAACTCAGGTCAACCCCACTTCAAAAGACGGTTACCTTTTGTAACTTGTTCTTCGAGATGTGTTGCTTATGTCCATTCCATTGTAGGTGTGTGCGCTCGCCACATGCACCGGTGCCCGAAGTTTTTCCCTCAGTGGTATCCGTAGGGGACCGGCTCTGGCTCAAGCTCCTTTTGAGACCATAACCCTTGAGTCTGCAGTGTATCGAGATGCACTCCCCAACCGAGGTCAGACAGGGAGACAGTGGTTGCGGGCTCACGAACAGCACACCTTCCAACACCAGAATCAGGTCAGACCCTTTTGGGAAGGGATCCCAGTCTGTCTCCAGTACCACGGGGTACAGTAACTCCTCTACTACCCCAATCCGTTACCAGGCAAATCTGCCCCTTACTTCTAGGGGCACCTGGGCCACGGGGCAGGGCTTCCAATCCCCTTGGATGCATTCCAGCTTCATCCTTGCCCCGGGGATAAACCAATGTGGCTTCACCAGCCCCCTCTGAATGAGCGAGTGGGCCAAGGCCGTGTCCCCCGAGCCCATCTGGGTCTTCCTCCTCACCTGCACGGGGATGGTGACCAGCCCTCGCTCCTTTTTCCACCCTCCAACCTCAGTCCAGCTGCAAAACTTGGCTAGGCCACATTCCATCTCCGGCAGTCCCTACATTTATGTCCTGGCCGTCCACATCGCCAGCATACAAGCTGCTCCGGGAGACTAGGGGCTCCCTTGGTCTCCTCCTCCTTCTTCTTCTCTGGGCTTCTCCCAGGGGACGGGGGTTCTCAAGGCTTCCTCCCCCACTCTAGGTCTCGGCATGTCCTACCCTCCTTTTGAGGAAAAATTCACCTCCGCATATTCTGTCAATTTAACAGCGGCCTCTACCGTGTTTGGCTGGTGTCGCCGGACCCAGACTTGCATAGTCTCTTAGAGGCCCTGTAGAACTGCGTAAGGATCACCTTTTCCATGATTTCCCCCACCATTTGGGTGTCCAGCCAACACGTGGCCCAGTCCGTCAACTTCCAGGCAAAGGTTTGGGACCTCAAACCCCCATCCACCGGGCCAACCTTCACCGTATCATAACCCTTGACCTGTTCATTGTTTAGCGCCATATAAGCAGCCTGCACCTTGCCAGCCAGATAGGGGGCCAGTCATAGGGCCCAGGTTGCCCTATCCCATACAGTGCCCATGGCCACCCGCTCAAACGTATAAAGGAAGGCATCGGGCTCATCGGTGGGGCCCATCTTACATAGGACTAGCCCTGGCGCGCGGGTGCCATCTCCTCCCGGGGGCCTCACCAGCTTTTGCAGGAGCTGCTGCTGCACATTGGCCTGCTCTCTGATAAAGTCCTGGAGAGTCTTCTGCTGTCCGGCATGTCAGGTGAGTAAGGCCTGCCTCTCCACCTGGTGGGATTGCTGGAAGGCCTGCAGTGCTTTCTGCATCTCCTCCTGCTGCTTGCTTAGCCACTGCAAGGTTCCCTCCATCTTCGGATTGCCACGCCCTGGCGGTGGCTTGTAGTCCTGGAGAAGCCCCCACGTGTAACGGGGTCCATGTGCGCCCCTGGGTATTCGGCCCCTTGGCCTCCCTCTTCAACGAGTCAGGGACACTTCAGTCTGGTGCAACACCATGCTCTTTATTCTCAGTAGATTTCCCACCATGAGTTCCCAACTGTATACAGGCTTCACAGCTACTTTGCCTACAACAGGCTTAGCCCGCAACAGACTAGGAGACACCCACCTCCTTCTGTGCTTGACTTTTCTCTTTCCATTTCCCCCCCATTCTCTGGCTTCCTCCCAGCCTTTATAGCTCTGGGCTAATAAGACTGGCTGGTGCGGCCAGTTACCAGGCAGGCACCGGGCTATTCACCCAGCTCCAATCTATTCCCCTTGATCGGGGCTGGAGTGGCAGGAGCTGACTAAGGGCTTCTCAACCAGCACCCTCCCACAAGCTGGTACCGGGCATGAGGATTGGCGCCGGTTGGAGGTTGGTGCCGGCAGTGTGCTCTGGACCAAGCCGCAGTGCTTGGAGCAGAGTGCAATCTTGTTGGTTCTGAGGCCGGTGCAAGGGCCGACTCCATAAGGAGCACTCGGAGATGAATGTCCCGCTTCTTTTTAGTCCGTAGCCTGAAGCTCTTGCAAATGTGACACTTGTTTCCCCTAAACACTTCAGGCAGCTTCTACGGGGATCACTGACTACCATATGTTTTTTCAACAGTCACAAGGTTTGAAGCCCGGGGACCGAGGCATGCCCCGTACCTAGGCCTAGTCCCGTACAGGACTAACTAACTATTTCTAACTTAACACTAAGGGAACTATTAACTAAACTACTTTATAAAACAAATTCACTACTAGACACAGTAGAGACAGAAAAGCTTGCTGAAACAAGGAGACGTTCCAGCACCATCACTGGCAGTAAGAAGAAACTGAGGGAGAGGGGAGCCGATGGCGACCCTTATACCAGCACATACGCGCACCACTCCAGAGGGTGCCAGAGCTGATCCCCTATGGATACTACTCAGGGAAAAACTTCTGGCACTGCTGCATGTGGCAAGCACACACACTTATAATGGAATGGACATGAGCAAGCACTCAAAGAAGAAAAAAATATTTTGTACCTGAGGATTCCAGCTTGGTAATTCATTTCAATTTGTACACAAGTAAGTGAGCCCTAGCCTAGATGATACTTTTGGGTCAAAGTCAGACCTGGAAATCAATGTTGCTCCTATATACACTAGGTCTGAGTCTGATCTTTGAGATTAGTGTGTGCGAATGAGTTGGCAGATGGGTGAGTTAGTGAATAAACAGGTAAACAGTGACATAATAGACTAAGCTGGTGCACACTCAGTGAATCTCTTCCTCTCTCCATGAATCTGCAAGAACTAAATCGTTAGAGTATTTTTGGGGAAGTGGGAACATGAGAGAAACATTGGCCTAAATGGAGGACTAGGAAAATTAATTAACTGATGTTTGTTCAACACTTTGAAGATTTAGGGTGAAAAAGGTAGACGTCATAAAATGCTTTCAAAATATAAAACGTATTACTTGCAGTACCACAAAACTTTTTAATATTTTAATTTTAAGTTTGTTTTGAAACATTATCTATGACGGTGTTAGCCTGACTCCACTTTCCCAAAATTTACTTTGACACCACCACAACCCTAAAATTAGCTTAATTCACTTGAAAACACTGCTATACGTGGTGTTGCTCCTGCACAATGGGAACGTCTAGCACTCCTTAAGCATTCAGTATACGATAACTACTTTGTATTTACATCAGATTGTGATGATTTAATATTAATTTACCTTGATGTCCCAGTTCACTACTTTGTTTCCAGTTAGTCTTCCATGTAAAAGATTTGTGGACAGGTCCAGGCAGATTGGGTTTCTGCAGGCCTAAAAAAGGAAGAAAATATGAGCTTCAGCATTACTTCTGAAACATATTCAGGGTCACTGAATTACCTGTATAAATTTACATAAGAGTGCATGGCATACTGAGCTAAGGCAGGAAACAGCATTGCGGTGATACTAATGGCAAGATTTCAACAATGTGGGATACCCAGAATACATTTCCTAATATCTTGGATTCACTATTCACAATTTCACCACTTACAGCATTCTTGGCCTTTTGGTAGAATGAGAAATAAAATACACAAATCTATAGTTTAGTTATGGACAGTGCAAGGCCACACTACTCATGTCAGTGGAAATTAGTTAGATTATCAACTTGTCCTTCAGGAGAGAGTGCTGACTCATACTAAGTGAGGCATTAACACGGGTGCCAGGAGATAGTTTATTCAACCATTCTAACCAAAAAGTAAATGCACAGAAAAAGCTACCAACCCTAAAAGGGTGGGAAACAAAACACACCATATTTCAGTAAAAGCAGGAGGGCGAGAATAACAGGCTCACAACACTCACACTCTGATACCACCCCAAAGGGCCATCCAGCTGTGGTTCTTTAAGTTTTATTCCACAATATCATGTCAAATGACCTCACCCCACATTAAGCAGTGGGGGCCATTGTCTGGCTTGTAGGAAAAGGTGTGTGATCCCTTTAAAGGCTAGATAGCCAGAGTGCTGCAGCTTCAGACCAGGTTAGTGTGGGGACGGTGACCCATCCCCCACCCCAGGTGACTGGAAGGAAGCGGGGACTATTTAGGTCCACCCCAGTGCAGGAAAAGCCCTCCTTTAACTGGACCAGCTGTGCAGCAGGAACAGCTGCATAAACTTCACTCTCTGGTGGCTCCACATGGTAGCAGACTGGTGAGAACAGGGAGGTGGAGGGGGGAGGAGTCCTCCCTCCAACCTGCAGCAGGAGAAGCAAGTGTTTTGTAACAAAAGGGGAAGAAATTTCAAACTCATTAGAGCAGGGCTCTAGCAGATTTGTGAGAACAGGAGGAGCGAAGGTGTCCCCCCCCCGCCTTCCAGCCAGGGATGGAAGTTCCAAACCCAGTTCAGGGTGCACAGAGTGGGGCTTGAGAGACCATGGGAGTCCGGGGATGTGGGATCTTCACTGCACGGGCAAGGAGTGGAGTAGGTGGTTCCCAGCGTGGTCTGTCTACCAAATGGATTCCCCTCTGCTGGGAAGTAACATGGATCCTGGGGAAGCAAACACTCCCCGTGGTGAACTAGCTGCATTTGGGGGTGGGGTAGCCAACAGAGAATTGATTCAAGCCATCTGGGTAGTTGCTTCCAAAATTATTTCCATAGCACTACAAGGCTTACAAGGTGTAGTGGGTCACCCACAGCCAGGACATTTGAACAAACAGATTGCAGGACAGGAGAATGACAAGGCTGGTAGCACTAGAGTGTGACCAGCACCAGATGGAGGTTGCAGAGGCAGGGCATGAAAGGGAGTTCTTTCTGTCCAATACTGCAATGGGTATCCATTAGGGCTGTCAAACAATTAAAAATATTAATTGCAATTAATCGGGAGATTAAAAAAATAATCACGATTAATCACAGTTTTAATCACACTGTTAAACAATAATAGAATACCATTTATTTAAATATTTTGGATGTTTTCTACATTTTCAAATATTTTGATTTAAATTATTCCACAGAATACAAAGTGTACAGTGCTCACTTTATTTATTTTTTAATTAAAAAAGATAAACTAAAGAAATAGTATTTTTCAATTCACCTCATATAAGTACTGTAGTGCAATCTCTTTATTGTGAAAGTGCACTACAGGATGGGGAATTACAGGTAGGACCCCATAAATGTAAACAAACTTGTTTGTCTTAGCAATCGGCTGAACAAGAAATAGGACTGAGTGGACTTGTAGGCTCTAAAGTTTTACATTGTTTTATCTTTGAGTGCAGTTTATGTAACAAAAACAAATCTACATTTGTAAGTTGCACAGTCAGGGAGGCATTTCCGGTAGCGTTTTTTGGAGCTTTAGGATCAGCCAACTAGTACTTGAGTCCTGTAGGGATTCTTCTGGAAGGGCTTTAGAATTGAAGGATATATACTGGGAGGGGCAATCGGTGATATTAACTTTGAAGATGTCAAAGGCAGATCAAGGAGGCCAGGGTGAATTCATTATGGTGAGCCTGGGATCTGCAGAGTGGAGGCTGTGAGGGCATACATGGCAATAAGGCCAGGAAAGAAGGGTCCTCTTGATTCAGGACAATGGGAATCCCCTCACAACATACTAGTTTGTTACAGTTTTAAGATGGGGTCTGACAGGGTTGGGGCTTTAGCACATGAATTGGTTCCCACTCATTCAGGATCAGGGTGGTAACAGTAATGGCCCAGCTAGGTCTGGGGGCTAGTGCAATTCAGGCAATTGGGTGTAGGCATTCTGAAGCAAAAAGAATGTATGTGAGACCCCAGGTGGGGAATCAGTGTTAATTTTCCCTTATGTCTGTATTCCAGACACTGGCAGGCCAGGCAGACAGCGGTGTAGATCTGTGGGCACAGTATTGTTTACTGGGCACACATGCAGGCTTCCAGGTTGTCTGGAGGTTTGCTGCTGCACATCAGTGGTGAGGCAATCCTGAGCTGGCAGGGGAGCATGTTATGGGACCAGCTGATGGCCCATCTGTACACTGTGATGGCCTCTGAGCAGGAAACAAATAAGAACATAAGAATGGCCATTCTGGGTCAGACCAAAGGTCCATCTAGCCCAGTATCCTATCTTCCAACAGTGGCCAAATCCAGGTGCCCCAGAGGGAATGAACAGAACAGGTAATCATCAAGTGCTCACTCCCCTGTCGTCCATTCCCAGCTTCTGGCAAACAGATATGATTGTGGTTCACCTTGGGGAAAATTATTAGGGAATGCGTAAAAGGGTGGACTTATTGATCAGAGCTAAAAGGGACTTGGGGCAGATCCTGGAATTTTTACTCGAGGGAAAAGATATCTGGTCTGACACATTGCAACGCAGGGTGTGGCGGGGAGCTGTGAAGCCCCCTCAGGTTGACAAGTCTAGGAGGTATGTGAATAGGGAGGTGGCCAAATCCATAGTGGCACTGGGGGTGGGGGGTCAGTAATTTCTCATCTGGACTTAGCATAGGGGGCATCAGAATGATTCAGGGAGGACAGGGTCTACCCTATTAGACTTGGGAGCTGACAAGTTTTTGGCCAATATTAAAGAGGACATTAGTAGATGTCTGGGAGCCTGGCTAGGTATGCGGGGGGAAGCAGACAAGCTAATTGCTGGAGCCTCCTTGTGGCAGATATCCAGTGCAGATTCTCCATGGAGAAAGGATGTGGTGATCAGATACAATGGATTGGTAAAGGATTTAAAAGAGGTATTCTTTAAAGGAGCAGAAATAGGAATTTCGGGGCTATGACTGGTTTGTCAGCGAGCCAACCCTCTCTCCTTTATAGCTCCCATCCCCCAACCTCACTTGATGGGTGCGGCTGACAGCACTCCGCCCGTGTATATGTAAATTGTTATGGAATTACTTGCACTGTACACTTTTAACTGCTGGGTACTCACAGACATTTAGGAATAAAGTTGTGGCCTAATTAAACCACAGCCAGTGTCTCCTGTCCTTCTTCCGGCATAGCCGGACAACATCACTTTAAGGAATAAAGAAAATTTTGTCCATAAAAGCAAACCTGTTCCATTCTAAAAGTTAAACCAAGTTAATCTGTAGATATTTAAAGCTACTGTTCAGAATGTTTTAACCTTTAGAAAAAACAAACTACTGTAAAGTATGTAAGCAAATGGAAAACATGCTGATTACTACCTTGGGTGTATAGTGAAGAAGCACTTTACTGGGCAGATCTGCCACTTCAGACTCTTGGGATTTCCATGGAGTTAGACAGTTTGGGCCTGTAAAATATTTTATGTACACACTAGATTTAAAGTTTGTGTTAATAAATTTTACTACGCTACACTCTGCTAGAGATACAAATAGGACACCTTGAACTACACATATCCTGACCAAATATTTGACATATCTCCTTAACCAAAAGATTATTTTAAAAAAATAACTCTGTGATTCCATGGGGTTTTACTCTTTACAAATAAACCTCTGGCTAAAAAACAAATTAAGTTATATGAAATGAGATTTGTATGTTCAAAAATTGTCAGTATTTTGTCTTTACAAATATTCCATTTCACACTCAACTGTCATCTCTCCCTAAAGACCATCAGCAGTTAGGAAGATCAGATCCTGAAGACAGCTTTATATACAATTTTTGGTAGTAATAAGACATCATGTAACTCATACACCTAATCTTTTTAAAGATCGTTTTATATACATCATCAAAATGTTCTGGAAAAGATCATCTTTCAATTGCTAATGTAAATCCTAAAGGATTCATAGATTCATAGATTCTAGGACTGGAAGGGACCTCAAGAGGTCATCGAGTCCAGTCCCCTGCCCGCATGGCAGGACCAAATACTGTCTAGACCATCCCTGATAGACATTTATCTAACCTACTCTTAAATATCTCCAGAGATGGAGATTCCACAACCTCCCTAGGCAATTTATTCCAGTGTTTAACCACCCTGACAGTTAGGAACTTTTTCCTAATGTCCAACCTAGACCTCCCTTGGGATGAGCTCCCAAGGCTGAATAATGACTTTTAAGTGGCTTATCTACCACAGCAATACACTTGAATACTCTCACTTACATGCCCATATGTGACAAATAATGTGAAAAGACACTCAAGGTTGCAGAGTTTATACAAGTGGTTCACACTTCAAAGAGCTCAGCCTTTCAAGCCCTTCAGACAAGTTTAGTTTTCTTTTCAAGATCACACAGAAGTATGACTTATTTTTAGGTTTTATTAATTGTTATATAATACATGAGGTTTTTGAAACTGGATCTGGACCAATAATAAAACAGATACTTCAGGACACTGAAAATATCTTTAAAACACATGCAAAAGTAAGATGAAAATCAATATGGACAAAGCTGTGGCCTTTAACTGAATAATTTAATTGCCTAATCTTAATACCCAACTAAAGATTTTTACTCAACTTTTTTAGCTAATGGGCCAAATTCTGCTTTCAGTTTAATTTGTTTAAACCCAGAGTAGCTCCACTGAAGTTAATGGAGATACTTCAGATTTCACTCATGTAAATGAGAGCCCAAATTGGTCGATATCTAAGTTTTTTTAACACCTCTTCAGGATTGGTGGATATAAATTTTTGTGGACCTCTCTGCATGTCTATATATTTGATACATAATAGGGGAATAGGAGAATCTGTGTAAATATAGCAAATATAGTATAACATAAATGTGTACTATAAAAAGATACATTTATTTTGAAGGACATATCTACCAGTTTGGCACAGTGCAAGCTGTGTACTTAGACTGTAAATTCCTTGGGGGCAGGGATCATCTTTTTGTTGTGGTGTTTGTACAGACGTAGCACAATGGGATCCTGGTCCATAGCTAGGCTTGTAGATGTTACCACTATACAACCACCACCAACAACCACTTACCTGCCAAATATAAAGCTTTCACCTGAGAGGGCTGCAGTGATTCATGGAAGATGATAACTGACCCAAGCTGGCCCTCCAGTGATGTTGGACATCCCCATTCGCTGTCCTGGGTACCCGCGGAGATCAACTTGGTGATCAACTCTGACTTCCCAAGCAGTCCGCCCCAACTAGCTGGAGAGAGAATCCCACCTAGAGATGTTCGATGAGGCGTAATAGGGGAGGAGAAGGGTGGGTCCGGTATCTGAGAGGGAGGAGGAGTGGTTGTCCTCTGACCAGCTGAACCAATGCAGCAAGAAGTAAAAGGCTGGAGATGATGGTGTAAGAAAAATAAAAATAAATAAAATAATGTTACAGCCAAATGTCAAACGTCCTTGAGACTTTCACAAAATTAAACATAAAAAATAAGTGAGTTGAACTAAATCTAATAACCTTTCAGAGCAAATCTGCCTTGACTGAGGAAACAGGTGTAGAAAGACAGCAATACATTGTTGGTGTACATTATGCACAAAAAGCACTAGAAAGTGCATACTAATCCTTCTCCAAGCAGGAGTAATTTGTTCCCTGGCCTGTTACTGGCCTCTGCAGGGAGCATCAAGGCTTCTGTCCCAGCAGACCATTTCCCTTGGATCATACTTTAGCAAGATGTATCTTCTACAATAATCTTGTCATATGAAGTATTCTGCTTGATTGCTTGCGCTAATAAAAAGCTTCAGTGCCATCTTCCCATGCCATCTTGTGCAGAAAGAGGTACCCCCCACTCAATGTTTATAAAAGAAGCTGAATGAATGTTTTAGAGTTTCTAAAACTCTCACAGATGCATCAAAAAAATCAACAGTTTTGTCTTACAGTCAGCAGTTATGTTTGCTTTTAATAAGTAAGTACTTGATTCTTCAACCTTTACAGGAAGCATGTAAGTCATGCAAGTAGTCGTAATGAAGTCAGTGGAACTACTCATATGAATATATGCCCCAAACCAAGAAGGATTGCAGAACTGGGGCCTATAAAAATAAAAATAATGATCAGTATCATAACATTGTAACCCAGGTTTAAAACGGACTTGTTCCACAAAAAGGAGCAACCATTTACAACAGCATCCACATATTACGTATAATCATTTTGGCATTTTAGTGGCTTGTGCTTATTAAGGTTAATTTAGTATTTAGCATGTAGAAATGATCAGTTAACAGCACTGAAAAGAAATGTCCATATTAATGTATCCCCTAACCAAATACAGCACAGACAATGTCACATGCAAGATTACTCAAACTTCCTGTGTGCTCTCAAATGTACTGAGAACCACCTCTTAGTGAGACAAGGTAGTTCTCCGCTGTGCATTAACCTACCATCTTCGCTGGCAAGTCTGCCAACAAGGGAGGCAGTTAGTGCTAATTGTGACAGTAGTTTAAAAAAACAAACAAAACAAAAAAAAACCCCAAAAAACACCTCACATAAAAGGAGCTAACACGAGGTTACACAGGCCACTGAATCATCATCAAAAGATCATTCTTGGTCAACATCAAGTCCTCTTCTATTCTGCTGTATTTGAGATGGCCCAAAGAGACATGCTGGGGATGAGCTTAACTATCCTCAACACTTGAAAAATGAAAACAACTGCTAATCAGCTTCTATCATGTTTTTAATCACGGATGACCCATTTTCCCTTTTCATTTTATCTGACTGCCATTTTACAAATCTTTCTTCTGTAAGAAATCCCTAGGATAGTGGTCTGATGGGAAGAAAAGACTTACTTCATTCATGGCAGGAAATCTAAGTGGGGCAGAGATCTTCTGTTGTCCATTGACGTAGATGTAGACAAAGCTTTGACCAAAGGGCCTCTTTCCAGGCATATGAACAATAGTTATGTTGTGCTGGACAGGCAATATAACAGTACAGTTTGATTAGATTCTTATTAAAATGCAGCAAAAGAATTCTGCATATCTGCCCAACATTGCTACCATTAAATGGGTGAAAAAATTACAGCAGACCACAAACTTTTATAGCATCACTGAAAGATTAAATCAAGTATCAATCAATGCCTTCCTTTTTTTAAAAAAAAGTGTACATTACAAAAAGGTTTTTGGGGAAAAAAAAGACATGTGACGCCCTTCATAATAATGCAGTGCAGTCCCTAAATATAGCCTTAGGAATGGGATAGGGCAACAGAGTAACTTATTCACATTTTCTAAGCCTTAGACTTTGAACTAAATTATAGTTTATAAACTTTAGAAGTTCCCGTAACACATCCCACCACTCAGGAGCCATCTAACTGATCCAGCTGCATTTATGTTTCTTCTCTATTTGACGTTTTTTAAGGAGAATTACCATAACACTGACACGGCCCCTTTACAGAGATTGCAGATACAGTAACCATTAGTATGCTTATAAAATTTGTGGATGACACCAAGATGGGAGGGGTTGCAAGCACTCTGGAGGACATAATTAGAATTCAAAAAGAAAGACCTTAACAAATTGGAGAATCAGTCTGAATTCAACATGATGAAATTCAATAAAAACAAGAGCTAAGTACTACACTTAAGAAGGAAAAATCAAATGCACAACTACAAAATGGGAATAACTGGCCAAATGGTAGTACTGCTGAAAAGGATCTGGGGGTTATAGTGGATCACAAATTGAATATGAGTCAACAATGTGATGCAGTTGCAAAAATTAGCAGAACTATTATATTTAATAGGAGGCAATTATCCTGCTCTACTCAGCATTGGTGAGGCCGCAGCTGGAATACTGTGTCCAATTCTGGGCAGTTTAGGAAAGATATGAAGAAATTCGAGTCCAGAGGAAAAGTGATAAAAGGTTTAGGAAACCTGACCTATAAGGAAAGGTTAAAGAAACCTGGCATCTTTAGTCTTACGAAATGAAGATTGAGGGGGGGACCTGTTAACAGTCTTAAAATATGTAAAGGGCTATTATAAAGAGGACAGCAATCAATTGTTCTCCATGTTCACTGAAGGAAGGACAAGCAACAATGGACTTAATTTGCAGCAAGAGAGATTTAAATTGGAGATTAGGCATTTTTTTCTAACTATAAGGATTTCTTATAGTTATTGAATAGCTTCCAAGGGAGATTGTGGGAATCTCCATCATTGGAGGTTTTTAAAAACAGTTTGGACTAACACCTGGCAGGGATGATCTAGGTTTACTTGGTCCTGTCTCAATGCAAGGGACTGGAATTGACTTCTCAAGGTCCCTTCCAGCCCTACATTTCTAGGATTCTGTGATTACAGATCCTATCCTGTAATCATTATTTGCCTAAGTAGCCACACTGACATTTATTTAGATTTACCATTTAAAAACATGTACAAAACTTCTAAGCCCCCTGACAATAATTAGACTTGCAATAACCATCCAATAGCATAAATATTAAGGAACAAATTAACTCCACAAGCCAGCAGCATTAACTAATTAAATGGAGACAACAATTTACCTCAGCCAGCTGATAAATAAAAACAGCAACTCCTAAAAGCCTCTCACTGTTAAGTCACACCCAGGAACATACCCTCATCCTGCCCTCAAAACCCTATGAAACAAATAATTCTACAATAAGATCTACTCACGTGTTTAAGGATTAGGCCTTATCTTTAGAAGTGGAATGTGTCTTTATTCAAGAGAAAAAAACTAAATCACTTGTTAAGATTATCAGCTGCTTCTCTTTAGCTAAGGCTATTCTGTCCTAAACAAAGTACGTTTAAGTAGCAAGTAGCAGATCTTACCCAGAGGGAATCACACAAACAATGCTCTGGCAGCATCACTGTTGCATATTCTCTCTTTGTGCAAACTGCAACCACCAGCGTTCCAGAGCAGGTAATGAAGGCCTCGAAACCCATCCCACTTCCTGTAAAAAAGCTACAGAATGAAAAATCCATGAGATAGTTTATCAGAACTGTTGAAAAGTATCTAGCAGTACGTGAATTCAGTACAAAACCTGTTTAAATTGTTCAGCATGGCTGAAAACATTCCATCATCACTAGTCATATCTAATGAGTAAAAGGATCCTCAAAGTGACATTCTGGTTCACCTAATAAAAACAAACAACAACTACAAGTAAACTGTAGGCACAAGGAACCCTAAAACATGGTGTGCAGGACAAAAGTGGTCCAGTGTTCTCAAAGAAGTTTGTAGCCATCCTCACCTTTACATGGAGATGCAAACCTTGGTTCCAGCATGTAATGTTTCAGCTTAAATCCACAGAGTTTATGCTGGTTTCATATTAAGCACTGCATGTGGGGGACTGTAGTCTCTGCAAGCAACACCTCTATGAAGCCTAGATTCATCTTTATTAATCTGTGCCATTTTGTCAGGAGGGGTGAAGTAAAAGGCTGCCTTTAGGCTTGTGGTAATTTGCCAATACTATGTTTACTTGGGACATTTTGGAGGCTCCTGTTATAGGAATTAGGAAGTATTTTTCTCCAATCAAGTATTTTCCTAAATTTACATTACACACAAAAGTAACTATCCTGCTATACTGTTGCTTTTATTTCTAACACTTTTTAAGGAACCATTTTGACAGAAATTGCATGAAGTCTGAAATTGTTATAGGGAATTTTTTGGTCAGGTCTACACTTGAAATTTTTCCTGGTAAAGTAATGTCATGGGAGTGGGAATGGGGTAATCTTTTGCAATATGTCTATACTGGCAGAAGCCCAAACGTAGATGCGGTTATACTGGCATCAAAGTGCTTTTGCTGGTATAGCTTATTTTGCTCACCCAACTGGTATAAGATATATTGACAAAAGCACTTCTTTGCCAGTAGAAGCTACAATAGGAGGGCTTGCCCGGTTTTCTAGTGCAGACCTGGCTTTAGGCTCTTTTCATACCTTGAACACTTCATTATGAAACATGTGAAAAAATTATTGTCAAAGTCTGTTACATTCCCTCAAACGTGGTTATTATGAGAAGCATTTTCACTACAATCGTTATTAATCATGGCACTTACAGAATAAACAGACGGTGCATCTATATTAAGTGAAAGCTATACAAGTGTGCAGCAATTCTCCAAAAAGGTCCATAATTTTGGAGTTTAACGTATCCATCCTACACACATAATTTGAAAGCTTATTTTATGTATGTTTAGATGAGGCATAATGAGGAGCTGTCAAGTGGTGCTGTAAGCCTGTACGTGAGGTAAATGAAAAAGTCTCATTTTTTGCACAATTCCAGAAACACTGCGATATGACTATACTTACAATTTTTACTGTTTAAATTAACTTCAATACCTTAATATGGTGCTTCTTGGTCAAAGCTACCAAACAACAATGTATTAAAAGACTTTGTATTGGTTTTGCAAGGGCAAGTCCCGTTCCCGTCCCCCCACTCCCCCGAAATGGTGAAGCTGTTTAACATGACAAATATGGCAAATATCAACATTTTGGAATCATAGAACCTGAAGGGACCTCGAGAGGTCATCTAGTCCAGTCCCCTGCACTCAAAGCAGGAGTAAGTATTATCTAGAGTAGACCATTCCTGACAGGTGTTTGTCCAACCTGCTCTTAAAATTCCCCAATGATGGAGATTCCACAACCTCCCTAGGCAATTTCTTACAGTGCTTAACCACTCTGACAGTTAGGAAGTCTTTCCTAATGTCCAACCTAAACTGCCATTGCTGCAATTTAAGCCCATTGCTTCTTGTCCTATCCTCAGAGGTTAAGAAGAATGATTTTTCTCCCTCCTCCTTGTAAACAACTTTTTATGTACTTGAAAACTATTATCATGTCCCCTCTTAGTCTTCTCTTCTCCAGACTAAACAAACCCAATTTTTTCAATCTTCCCTCATGTTTTCTAGACCTTTAATCATTTTTGTTGCTCTTCTCTGGACTTTCTCCAATTTGTCCACATCTTTCCTGAAATGTGGCGCCCAGAATTGGACACAGTACTCCAGTTGAGGCCTAATCAGTGCGGAGTAGAGTGGAAGAATTACTTCTCGTGTCTTGCTTATAATACTCCTGCTAATGCACCCCAGAATGATGTTTGCTTTTTTTGCAACAGCGTTACACTGTTGACTCATATTTCGCTTGTGATCCACTATGGCCCCCAGATCCCTTTCCGCAGTACTCCTTCCTAGGCAGTCATTTCTCATTTTGTATGTGTGCAACTGACTGTTCCTTCCTAAGTGCAGTACTTTGTGTTTGTCCTTAATATACTACCATGAAATGTTTTGACATAACATATTCTTAATTGTCAAAGTATCTCAGAAGTGATAACAGTTATCTACAGTTTTCAGTTGAAATTTGCTGACCACATCAGTCCCACACTGAAGATTGTGTACCAGTAGCACTAGAATGCATGCCCACAGTTTGTATAGCATAGTGGGTAGATATAAATGAACATGAATTCTTAATGTATCAGAGGGGTAGCCGTGTTAGTCTGGATCTGTAACAAGCAACAGAGTCCTGTGGCACCTTATAGACTAACACAGGGGTAGGCAACCTATGGCACGCGTGCCGAAGGCGGCACGCGAGCTGATTTTCAGTGGCACTCACACTGCCCGGGTCCTGGCCACCGGTCCGGAGGGCTCTGCATTTTAATTTAATTTTAAATGAAGCTTCTTAAACATTTTAAAAACCTTATTTACTTTACATACAACAATAGTTTAGTTATATATTATAGATTTATAGAAAGAGACCTTCTAAAAACGTTAAAATGTATGACTGGCACGCGAAACCTTAAATTAGAGTGAATAAATGAAGACTCGGCACACCACTTCCGAAAGGTTGCCGACCCATGGACTAACAGATGTATTGGAGCATAAGCTTTCGTGGGTGAATACCATGTCTGACGAAGTGGGTATTCACCCACGAAAGCTTATGCTCTAATACGTCTGTTAGTCTATAAGGTGCCACAGGACTCTGTTGTGAATTCTTAATGTAATGCTTCTTCATTTATAAGCTATTGCAGATACAATGTAGCATCTAGTCTGCCTGCTAGAACATTTTAATTTGTAATTGCCTATGTGTGCAGTGCTAGCCTTTGAAATATTCTAGGAACTAGCTTTTTAATTCAGTGACACTTATGCATAGGTCAGTATTAGTGCTAAAGATGGGAATACATAGCTTCATATTATGAATATGCAAAGGCTATGAGAGAAAGAAGTGGCCTAACAAGAAATAGTGAAGAAAAAGTCCACAAACTAGTCTTGCCTTCTCACTTAAGAGGGAAAAAGAGCATGTTACAGATTTTACTATATGACAATTAATCATATCCTGTGGCGTTTATCAACATATCTACTGGACTGCATGTAACATAGGATGTACACAAGTCTCTACTGAAAACAGAAGATGTTGGTGAAGAACAAATGGAGAGATTTGAGAGAGATGCACTTGATTCTGATGGGACATATAGCCCGGTCAAGAAATCTGGCATCAAAACATTTACTGAAATTGCCAAGATAACCAAATGTAAATGGCAAGGGAAGAGAAATCACAACAGCCGTTAGTTCAGAAGTTTTTTTTCCTGCAGAGCCTTGTCCTTAGCAAGATGTAGCGATGATGTTTCAAGCGGAACAGTTCTTAATCACCCAATAGGATCTGTGCCTATATTCCTCTTCCATGCTGATGGAGCAATAAAAACCAAGTTCAATTAGGGCATCAGCTGCAAGCGCTAAGCAGAAAGAATCCATGAGCTAAGAGCATACAACAAAGAAACGGAGATGCCAGGACAGCGTAGATCAGAGATGCCAGGGCTGTCATACAAATGATAGCTGGAGACAAATTTCCCACATTCAGTGAACTGGCTGCTGAGTACTGAAGCAGGTCCTAAAAGCAGTTGACAACATGAATTCTGTAATCAAAGTCTGACAGATATGATAACAGTAACTCTGTGAAAACTGCAGAAAGACAGTGCTGGACATGATATAAGGTTGGATGCAAGAAATACCAGGTGATTGGTGGATGCCCTCTGTGCCACCATGGGAAAGTTTCTAAACATGGCATCCAACAAGCAGTCATTTGTAAAATTCCTCTGTGAATCTAGGGTTCAAAAAGCATCAGAGAGCATAGGAGCACACTCAACACCAACACTCCTCTTTGCTGGAGGCTTTTCCAATGGTGAAGTAGCGAAGTCCATTATTAGTAGAGGTGGTGAAGAAGCCCAAGACTTGTACAGTACTCAAGAGGAAGCAGACACAAGGATGCTTCTGCATGCTGTATGTGCCAATATGGCTTTTGGGCTTCTTGGTGTCAAAAGAACCATAGTAAGGAGGTCACCTGATACAGATGTTTTCATCCTTGATGTTCACTACTTTCCAAAAATGAACACACAGATAACACGTGGATTGAAACAGGCACCATTTCTAGCACAACTGACAAGTGTTGCTTCACATCAGTGCATGCAATTTGTGATGCACTCACTCCTGACTTCTGCAACATACTTCCTGCTGCACATGCATTAATGGGATGTGATTCTGTACCATCCCTATTTGGTATGGGGGGGAAATTGTGTTTAATGTTGTGAAAACAAAGGGAGCTTACTGCTTCAGAGATCTTGCCAGACTCGGAGAAAATAATGGACAAGTCAGAATTTCTGCAGCAAGGAAGTTGGCAGCAGTGCTGTAGGACCAGAGCAAGAAAGAAAAGGAGACCCACAGAGACCTGAATTGCTTGTGCCTGAATCTAGCCATCAAAAAAAGACAAGTCACTGGCCAAACTCCCACCATGTGAGGACAGTTTTGAAGAGCATTTCAAAAAAACATCTTGACAAACAAAAATTTGGGTGTCTTCGCACACAGGTGAGCCGTATATCAGTTCACCATCACAACATGGATGGAAAAATGTGTATGCTGAACTACTTCCTGTATTCTTCAAGGGCACAATGGCATCTGAGTTTCTATAAGACCTTATTTGTGCCTGTACCAGTAGGTGTTGCTGCACAATCAACTGTCTTCAGTCAGAGCAAAATTCCCTGCACAGAACTTCGTACACACAAAGGCAACGAAAACTGGTAACCCATGCACTCTTGACAAATATCACAATGAAAAAGATGACAATAATGATGTTGACTAGAAATGTCACCGGTGCTATTACATTTCAATGATACCTATCCACATTTATTATTAGATTTTGCTTTATCCTCTTGCAATACTTGTTCCAGAGGGATCGTCGAGGACCATCCGGCCCTCTGACTGCTAACCCATGCTAATCATTCATGTGGGCACTCATATACATATGAGGTATGCCCCTGAACAGATCAGAAGTGACTGCTGGGCTCTGGGAGTAAGGGTGAAGGAGTTGGGGGCACAGGTAGCATTCTCTTCAATCCTTCCGGTCAAGGGTAGGGGTTCAAACAGAGTTCGAGGCATCCTGGAGGTGAATCCCTGGTGTCACCAGGAGGGCTTCAGCTTCCTTGACCATGGGATGTTGTTCCTGGAAGAAGGACTATTGAGCAGAGATGGGGTCTATTGAGGAAGGGGGAAAAGTATCTTTGGATATAAACTGGCTAACCTAGTGTCTCCTGCCCCCGTCAAACTAGGTTTGACGGGGGCAGGAGACAAAAGCCCACAGGTAAGTCAAAAACATGAAGATCTGGGTGAAGGGTCAGAATCTGGGGGGGAACATGGGCAATTACAGGTAGGACGAGGGAGAGATAAGAGGGAACATAGAGGGGAAATCAAATCAGTATCTTAGATGTCTGTATACTAATGCAAGAAGTATGGGGAATAAACAGGAAGAACTAGAAATACAGTGAATAATCACAACTATGACATAGTTGGCATCACAGAGACTAGGTGGGATAACACACGTGACTGGAATATTGGTATAGAAGAGTACAGCTCAGGATGGATCATCAGGGAAAAAAGGGAGGAGGTGTTGCCTCATACATCAAAGATGTATCCATTTGCACTGAAGTTGAGATGGAAATCGGAGATAGAATTGTTGAAAGTCTGAAGGTAAGGATAATAGGGGTAAAAGAATAAGGGTGATGTCATAGTAGGAGTATGCTATAGACCACCTAACCAGGAAGAAGAGGTGGATAAGGCTTTTCTTAAACAACTAACAAAATCATCCAAAGCACAGGACTTGGTGGTGATGGGGGACTTCAACTACCCAGACATCTGTTGGGAAACTAATACAGCAGGACACGGATTATCCAACAAGTTCTTGGAATGCACTGGAGACAATTTTTTGTTTCAGAAGGTGGAGAAAGCAGCTAGGAGAGAGGCTGTTCTAGATTTGATTTTGACAAATAGAGAGGAACTGGTTGAGAATTTGGAAGGAAGATTGGGTGAAAGTGATCATGAAATGATAAATGATTCTATGGAATGGTAGGAGGGAAAACGGCAGAATAAAAAGACCGTGGATTTCAAGAAGGCAGACTTTAGCAAACTCAGGGAGTTGGTAGGTAAGTTCCCCTGGGAAGCAAGTCTAAGGGAAAAACAGCTCAAAAGAACTGGTAGTTTTTCAAAGACACATTATTAAGGGCACAGGAACAAATTATCCCACTGTGTAGGAAAGATAGGAAGTATGGCAAGAGACCACCCTAGCTTAACCAGGAGATCTTCAGTGATTTGAAACTCAAAAAAGAGTCCTATAAAAAGTGGAAACTAGGTCAAATTATGAAGGATTAATACAAAAAAACAAACACGAGACTATAGGGACGAAATTAGAAAGGCCAAGGCACAAAATGAGATTAAACTAGCTAGAGACATAAAGGGTAACAAGAAAACATTCTACAAATACATTAGAAGCAAGAGGAAAACCAAGGACTGGGTCGGCCCATTAGTCAATGAGAGGGGAAAGACAATAATAAAAAATGTGGAAGTCATGTAAGTGTTAAATGCCTTTTTTGTTTCCGTTTTCACCAAAAAGGTTAGTAGCGATCAAATGTCTACCATAGTGAATGCCAGTGAAAATGAGGTAGAACTTGAGGCTAAAATAGGGAACGAACAGTTAAAAATTTTGTAGACAAGTTAAATGTCTTCAAGTCACCAGGGCCTGATGAAATGTATCCTAGAATACTCAAGGAGCTGACTGAGGAGGTATCTGAGCCATTAGTGATTATCTTCAAAAACTCATGGAAGACGGGAGAGATTCCAAAGGACTGGGAGAGAGCAAATATAGTGCCAATCTATAAAAAGGGGAATAAGGATAACCTGTAGCGTTACAGACCAGTCAGCTTAACTTCAGTACCCGGAAAGATCATGGAGCAAATAAGCAAGCAAGCAATCTGTAAACACCTAGAAGATAATAAGGGGATAATAGTCAACATGGATATGACAAAACAAATCACGTCAAACTAACCTAATAGTTTTCTTTGACAGGGTAACAAGCCTTATGGATGGGGGGAAGCAGGAGATATGGTATATCATGACTTCAGAAAGGCTTTTGATACTGTCTCAGGACTGCCTCATAAACAAACTAGATGGAGCTACTATAAGGTGGGTGCATAACTGATTGGAAAACCATTCCCAGAGAGTAGTTATCAGTGGTTCACAGTCAAGCTCGAAGAACATATCCAGTGGGGGTATTACTCCTGGGGGGATTCTGCACCAGTTCTGGGCAGAATTCATGTGGCCAGCATTTTTCTGTGCCCCCTGCACAGAAAAATGCAAAAAAAATCTGCCGGGGGACACACGCCTCTTCCCTGGCAGCCCAAGCAGCGCGTCTGTTCCAATGTACCTGGAGCAGCCTCAGAGACGGGGGAGGAGGGCTGGACGTGCGTGCCTGCGTGATCACCATGGGGGGGGGGGGGGGGGCTAAGTATACAAGTGTGCCAGTGACTGTACTCCTGGGGGGATTCTGCGGGACGGCGTGCCCGCAGCAGAAAACGTACGTTTCCCCAGACACACACATTTCCTGCTTTTCCCTGCAGAAAACGGCAGGGAAGCCTTGTGGGGGCGGGGAGGCAGAACCATGTGTGCAGTTTTGGGGGGGACAGACCCCCAAACAGAGGTGAGGCATGGGGGGGCACACAGGGTTACATGCCACTGCCCCCAGTCCCTCCTCATTTCTGCAGATGCAGAGCTGCCCAGCTCAGAGGCTGGGTCTTGTCTCGGGCTCCGCTGACTCCGCAGCTGAACGCAGCCTCCTGGGTCCTACTGCCAGTTGTGCTCCCTTTCTGTGTTCTGGGAGCCTTCCTATTTTCTGTGGAACAGTGAGTTCCTGCGGTGGAGCTGGGTAAGCGGGAGTGGGGGAAATGAGGGAAGGGAGCTGAGGGGGTGGGGGTGAAGAGGGGGTGGGGAAGGCAGGGCAGTGGAATAGGGCAGGGGGAGGGGAATTCGGGCGTGGGGTGAGGGGGATGGAGAAGAAAAGGGGATAGGAGAATCATGGGGGAAGCGGGATCCCAGCATGTGGAATCCCCTCGGCAGCAGCTGGGGCTCCCCCATTAAGCAGGCCCACTGAACCCTCACACTGACAAGCCCGACCCCCTACACCTGGACCCCTCTGATGAGCCCCCCCTACACCCAGACCCCCCACCCCACTGAGCCCCAACCAGCTGCATCTGGACCCCCACTCCATCAAGTCTCACTCCCCCTGCACCCGAACCCCCCCACACTGAATTCCCACACCCAGACCC
The DNA here is from genome assembly GCF_002925995.2 of Terrapene triunguis. NCBI lineage: Eukaryota > Metazoa > Chordata > Testudines > Emydidae > Terrapene > Terrapene triunguis. Next base: position 57,494,230 of record NW_020664413.1, on the reverse strand, counting down.
CCCCGCTGAGCCCAACCACCATCACCTGGATCCCCTGCAGAGTCCCATTGCCCCTGCACTCAGAACCCCCCAACGAGCCTCTGTGCATCCAGATCTCCCACTGAGATGCCCACAACCAGATTGCCCCACACAGAAACCTCTCGCCCCACACCTGGATTCCCCCACACTAAGCCCCTCCACACTTGGATCCTGCTGGACTCAGCCTGCCAACCCACACCTGGTGCACCTGGCACAGAGGGTCAGGGCCCCGGGGTGTTTCTGGGACAGGCCCAGCCCTTGCACTGTGTCAGGGTCAGGTGCAGTGTCACTGCCGAGTCCCTGTACTGGGGGAGGTGGGGGCTTCAGGGTGATCTTCCACTTCAATGCAGCCAGTGGCCTGTGCCCCTCACTGCCATGCTGGAGCCACATTTATTTATTGACAAATAATATTTGCAGAATTTTAAAATATTGTGCGCATAATTTTTAAATTTTTGGCACATAATTCCCTCGGGAGTAGGAGTATTGCAAGGATTGGTCCTGGGTCTGGTTATGTTCAATATCTTCATAAATTATTATGGCATAGAGCATATACTCAATGTCTGTGGACAATATCAAGATGAGAGGGGTTGCAAGTGCTTTGAAGGGCAGGATTAAAAATCAAAATGATCCGGACAAACTAAAGAAATGGTCTGTAGAAAATAGGATGAAATTCATTAAGGACAAATGCAAAGTGCTTTACTTAGGAAGGAACAATCAATTGCACATATATAAAATGGGAAATGACTGCCCAAGAAGGAGTACTGCAGAAAGAGATCTGGGGTGTATAGTGGCTCACAAGCTAAATATGAGTCAACAGTGAAACACTGTTGCAAAATAAAAAAAAAAAAAAAACCAAATAACATTCCGGCATGTATCAGCAGAAGGGCTGTAAGCAAGACACGAAAAGTAATTCTTCCACTCTACGCCACACTGACAAGGCCTCAATTGGAGAATTGTATCTAGTTCTGGGCACCACATTGCAGAAAGATGTGGACAAACTGGAGAAAATTCAGAGGAGGGCAACAAAAATGATTAAAGAAAACATGACCTACGAGGAAAGATTGTAAAGATTGAGTTTGTTTAGTCTGGAGAAGGAAAGACGGAGGGGACATGGTAACAGTTTTCAAGTATGTAAAAGCTTGTTAAAAAGGAGGAGGATGAAAGATTGTTCTCCTTAACCTCTGAGGATAGACAAGCAGCAATGGGCTTAAATTGCAGCAAGGGAGGTTTACATTGGACATTAGGAAAAACTTCTTAACTGTCAGGGCAGTTAAGCACTGGAACAAATTGTCTAGGGAGGCTGTAGAATCACTGTCATTGGAGGTTTTTAAGTACAGGTTAGACAAACACCTGTCAGGAATGGTCTAGTTATTACTTAGTCCTGCCTTGAGTGCAGGGGACTGGACTAGATGACCTACCGAGGTCCCTTCCAGTCCCACAGTTCTGCAATTGTTGTTGTGATGCATTGAGAACACAAAGAAATCCAATTTTACATCTTGAAATAATACGTAGAATCATTAAACTCATAGAAAAAATGCAAAGATTTCAAAGTGGTCGTTTTAATGTGTTGATGGCATCATTGTTCAGCCCCCACTCCTAAGGTAATGGCACTACGTGCCAGCTCCACATCATACCTCATCTTAAAGTAGACATAAGAAGTTTTCAAATGATGAATGCAGTGCATGTGTGTAGAGTGGGTACATGAAGTCGACGAAATCAATGGTGTCTGCCCTTCACCTAATAATGCACATATAGCCTGCAAAGCATGGAGATAGCAGCTAGCTCAGTCTTTTCTGTTGTATATTTAAAAAAGCATTTTCCACTGAAACAAAGTAAAGTAACCACCTGTGTTTTTAATCATTGATTTATTCTTGTTCTCTATTTCCTATTTGCTATTATATTCCCTTCAATCAAGAATCTTAGAACTTCATCTGAGTAGCCAACACCAATCCCTATCTGGCGAGTAGGATATGCAGCGTAACATAGGATACCCTCTTCTCCACCACACACTAGAATACATCATATTCTAAATTCAATTTAATGACTAAACATGCAAACTACTATTCTAGAACCATCAAGTCCAAATGCAGCTGCAGCCATTTCTCCTTATGCTATAATACCATTAGATTTCAGAAACTATGCGGGTTTAGGCCAGGATTTGAATGGGAGACCTTTTTAAAAAAATAAAAGAAATGGTGTTGGGAGTTAAGCAGGTGGCACTTTTAACCAAGTCAGTACTATACTAATACCCCAGCATGATATTCTGGAGCGCTGTGCTGCTGGAGGGCCTGTAGTTCAGATAATAATCAGAAGTGGTCCTTTATATCTTAAAACGAGTCAATCTATGGCATTGCTTATATGAGAAAAGGGTTAAAGTGGTGTCTTGGCCAAATTCCAAACTCAGAAATTTCCCCCTGCAGTTCCAGTTAGAAAAGGATATTTTTCAGATATTATCCTGAATTTTTGCACTTGTTTGCTATTGAACACCTGTGTTAAAATCAGAGGCAGTTATATTTTATGGCCCCTATACACGACAAGAACTATACTAATGCATGGTTACCTGTCACAATTAGGGGGTCCTTTTTTCTTTTTTTAATGCCATCATGGATGAGAAAACATATGTTAATATGCATTACCCAAATAATTTAATCTTAATATAGTTATAGAATTGCACCTTCCTATACACACTAGCAGTATAATTGTTCCAATACAGAAACCCTTAACCATGCATTTGCATGGCTATTCCTGTAGTATAGTCATGTCTTCGGTGGTGGATGAAGCTATTCCTGTTTACAAACTCAACCGATATTCAATTTATCAAGTATTTTGGTATGAAATGTGCTATATAAATATAAGCATCGCTACCACATATGCCATGGGATGCAGATTACCAAGAGATGTTCTTCCACACAAAGTAATCACAGCAAGCATACCTGTATAGTTGCTTCCTCTTGCCTCCTCCCTTGCTGGTGATGTCAGGTGTAACTTGGTCCTGGTCTAGGCATAGCCAAGCATTGAAGGAAAATGCAGAGCCTGGCCATTTGTGAATAGGTGGCACAGCAATTCCTGCCATGCTGGGGGACAAGTTGAAATATTGCATGGCACTGTCCAGGCCTTGCTTCCGAGCCATTGCCAGAATTGCACGCATCACAGGGATGACGTAAGGGTGAGACTGCTTTGGTTCATTAGTCCTCAAGAGTCGTATTAGTCGATGCAGTTCTTCAGAGCTCATTGATTGACTTCCCAAAGAACCCTGGAGGCCAATCAGGTTCTCAGCACAAGTGCGATGGAGTGAAGAGTGGAAGTTTAATGTCTCAATGACGCGGATGACCATGTTTGCATTGACACACGTGGCACGACTCTGCCTGTTAATACAGCAGATTCGCTTCAACCAATTTGAGATGAAGATCTGAAGGTCATGTGACTCTAGCTCTGGAAGCCACTGGATAAGCAGCAATAAGGGCTGGACGTTACTAATGCCCAAAATTCCAACAGACACGTGATCACCTTCAGCAGCCTGGAAAAAAAGAGTATAGAACACAAAGATGAACTACTGGCCTACTACAACAAAATAGGGGCAGAAAAGTTGTCCAGAAGTTCAGCCATTTTAGATAATGTTCAAAGCAAGCACACGTCTCACCATATTCATAAGTTCTTCTAGCAACTCTCGTGAGGGCTGACCCAGAGATTTTAGTACTTCATAGATATGTGCATAACCAATCCTCTCTTTAAAGACCTCCTGAAGAGGAAAAAAAATAGTAACATTAAGAAAAGTATGCAGTGCCGGTGTAGCTGTGTCAGTCCAGCATATTAGAGAGAACAGGTTGAGGAGGTAATTATTGGACCAACTTCTGTTGGGGATAATAAAAGAGACAGACACAACTAACTCTAGTGGCTAATTACTTACCTGCATTCATAGGATCTCATTAACACAAAACTAGCTTTATTGTTATGTTACCCTTTATGAGAACATACTACAAACCTTATCTAAAGACTAAAGAAGTTAAGGATAGTCTTTTGATTGACTTCAACGAGTTTTGGATTAGCCTTATAGTTATAGATTCATGACACTATTGCATATAATATTATGTCATGCAAAAATATATTCTGTAGCTTAATAAATGTTTTAATTCTAGCTGGCAAATTACAACAGAAGTACACAGGCACAGAGAAGAGCTTTATTTTACTTGTTATAAACCATAAACAAAATCTCCAGTACAATTGTTTTAATATATTTCAAAATGTTAGTCTTTTTAGTTTATTAAAAAATACCAATTGTTTTATTATTTAGTTGAACCTACAGAAAAAGATGAAAACGAACACAAGTAGGTGCAGAAGCTGAAGTAGTATATAATCATTTTTAATCATTATAATCATTCTCCTAGAAAAATGTCTTGATTTAATAATATTTGAGAAATATTTGAGGTAGAAACTTTATTAAATATGGGAAAGTATTCTGAAAACTGGTTACCTTGCACTGAATTTATGGAAAACAACTCTCAAGCAGTAAAATCTACACAGTTATATACATCTACTTATTAGTTAATGAACAGCAGTTACATCCTATTAAGTGAATTCCCTTCTCTTTGCATGGGTATTTTCAATTGTTATCTGTACGATGTGGAAAACGCGTTTTTAAATATGAGTGAATTTGTTGGAAGAAACAGGATTTTATGTGAAGTGCTTCTGGAATAAAGTAGCGAGAGGAAAAAAAGTCACTGTTGAAAAATTCACTTAAAATGCGGAGTATGTAGGTGCCCCTTCAAACATTCATGGGACTTAGCGCAATTTTCATTGCAGGAAAAGTTGTCAGAGAATATTACTTTACACTCAGTTTTTAAAGTTTCTGGTTTTTATTAACCAATCAAATTAGCTCTAATCCCAGAAATCATGTTCCAACTTTACATAAAATTAAATTAATGTCCAGCCCAAATGATGATGTAGTCCATAAGAGGAGCATGAGGAAGAAAAGCACAAAGGGTTTCTTGATCTGGTTGGGGCCTGCTGTCAATAATAATAATAATTAATAATAATAAACAATTCTTCAAGGTTTTACATTAAAATGTTGAACGAGAAATGAGAAAGATGGCTGCCATAAACAGACCTATGCATATGTATGCTTACCTTCGCAGCTGGAGATTTGTGCAACACTGCTGTAAGGGCTTGAATGGTGGATACTGCCAAGCAGTCTAGTTGTCCCTGAAACACCTGAAAGCAGCAGAGACAGGTGTTACTTACAAACATATTAAATAGTATTCTGCTCTGAAGGATACTCTGTGCACTTCTGCCAGGATGAAAATCAAAGTTAATTAACATGCTTTACAATCATCTCCCCACCAACATGGATTTCATGACACCACAACCTACAAGAAAGGACACAATGACAGAAAACTAGCCATGTAGTTCAAGAGGAGGAAAGAAGCGTTCACACACATTACAATAAAAGGTTCTGATGGACAAATGTACAAATTTTCCTCATGCTGTTAATGGACAATCTCAAGAGGGAGGGAGGAAAAGAAAGTAACCAACCCCTTGTAGTGTATGTGTGCACTGCAGAGTATATAGCTTTCTGACAATCAGTTCTTTAACAAATGGAGATGAACATCATTTTAATCTCAGTGCAGGCTCCTGCACACACCAAAGCAATACACACACACACACACTAGAAGTGATTAGTTATACCAGCACTGCCCAATAACTTCATTGCCTCTTACATCCATCCTAGAGGATGACACTCTACTTTCAAACCAAATGAGTCTCAAATAATTCTTTTCCTTTTATGTTTTCTATTAGTTAATTCCTCTGAATACTGATATTTTTCATGATAATTTATGAACAGAAAATTATGTGCCATATATCAGCAGGTCCCTTTGTAAACTTGACCAGTGGAACTATGCAAATGAACAGACTCCATGTGACAGTCTCTGAACTAATATATTGCATATTGGACAATGAGAAGTTAGTGAATAAATGTTTACGTGCAGATCCTCACACTGAGTTACCAACAGGATTGGCTATTTTAAACAGAATCAAGATTTCTAGACTACATACTTTCATGTGCTCAGCACTGCATTATCTATTTAAATGAGAACAAATCAGTAACAATCTCCATACTCCTATAAGGAGTGATACAATAAGAATTTGCATTTGATGTTTTCCATGATGCTAATGGAAATTCAAGACAACAGACTCTTCTCACCTCCCACATTCAGCCTGTCCATTGTATTGTGAACATCTGTTCTTGATGACAAGCAAAGAATCAGGACATCAACTACAACCATACAGATTCACAAACAAAGCCCCAGAACCCAATAGACCACCGTGCTGAGACAGAAGCAAAAAAGAAAAAACGAAATCAGCACCAGGTTGATAGCATTGATACTGGGATTCTATTCCTGTACTTCACCCTCCTCAGATTAAAAGGAGCAAAATTTGTACTTAATATTTTTAAAATACCTACAACTTGAAGCATCTCCATACATGTGAAGTCATGGGTGTAATTTGCTTATCATAAAAGATTACTTTCCAAAGACAACATGCATAGGTCTGTGCAGCAGTCTGAATTCATCCAGCTGCAGCAGTTTCAGGAGGATGGATAAGGTAAAGTACAGGAATCACTTTTCCCACTGACTGCTACTCTGTCTTGGCTTCAAATGAAGCAAAATTGTGTAGGTACCTGGTCCTCATTCATTTCTGTCAGTAATTTGTTGGCAAGGTCTTTTTCACTCTTGTCTGCCACCTTATTGTTAGCATTTAAAAACAGCTGTTAGAAACAGAGACAAGAATAATGGAAAGAGGTGCATTAAACATTACCGGCAGCTAATATCGTGAAGCCTGGGATGAATTTATGTTTCACATACAGCATGCATGATCTCACACTGGTGAGTTACACAATTCTTAACAAATATCAGTCTTTTGTTAATTCTTCCAATATTACATCAAACTATTGTTAAACATTCATTAGCTTATTCTGTTTTCCAGAAATAAACCAAAAGATGTAATTGCTGAGACATGGAAACAGTACTAATTACAAGTTATTTTTGTTACTAGCTTAGGGCTGGTCCACACTAACCACCCAGTTCGAACTAAGATACGCAACTTCAGCTACGTGAATAACGTAGCTGAAGTCGAAGTATCTTAGTTCGAACTACAAGGTACTTACCGCGGGTCCACACGCGGCAGGCAGGCTCCCCCGTCGACTCCGCATACTCCTCTCGCGGAGCAGGAGTACCGGTGTCGACGGCGAGCACTTCCGGGATTGATTTATCGCGTCTAGACAAGACGCGATAAATCGATCCCAGAAGATCGATTGCTTACCGCCCAACCCAGAGGTAAGTATAGACGTACCCTTAGTGTTCTTAGATGCATGGTAACTAAGTGCAGGACTGGAGGCTCTCAACATTCACATTAAAAAAGGAGGGAGGACAACTGTAAGACATTAGAAACGCGAAGGGAAGAGGGAAGCACAGCCTCCTAGTTTCTCTACTTATGTTTCATCTTGTAGGAGGGCTGAAGTGACACCACCAATCTAGAGAAGCCTGCTGTACAACACTTCAGACTCCAGAGATAGCGATGGCAGCAGCTTTGTGAGGGACACAATCTTCAAGACTGGAAGGACTGGGGGAAATTTTCAGTCATCCTGATGAGTTGGCAGCTTGGCAAGAACTTGAACTCAGTCACCCAAAGCTGGATCTATTCTGAAGCTTTGCCCTCTTCTGCTTTTAGATTGCGAGTCAAGAGGCTCTTAGAAATACATAGTTTTCCAGACCAAGTAATTAAAAAAAAGACTTTTGAAAACAGAGGAGAGTGACAGCTTGTCACTTTTCAGAGAAAATATCCATCAGAAAAATGAAATGGTATGCAAAATCTTTTTTTTAAAACCACTTCTTTCGTACTCACTGAAGATTGTCAATAATCAAAGGCAAACACAGGACAACAATCAAAGATACTACTCTGCATTACAAAAGTATTAAAAACCCGACAAAGTTAGAAACACTGCTTAGTTTGAAAGGCATCTGTCATGACCAAAGCTGTTATACTTTTGTTAACACTGCAAAATAGCTATAATATGGGGAGCGAATTACAGCATTAGCAACTGAAGATTTAATTATGAACAGGAGGCAAGAACAGACATAGAAAAAACAAACTCATTCTAACTCATTTCCCATAACAGACATATAGAAAAGAAAAATAAGCAACTAGAGATTTTAAAACCATGGATTTATTAAAAGGCCCAAGTAGATGGCTCTCTCTGGTTTTGAATTCTTGTATCCAGAAAACGATTCATAGAAGAATAATGTTTTCTTTAGCCCACATAAGGCTGGGCATAGTAACCACTGCTATTCTTCAAATTTGATCTATTTTTAAGGAAAGTTTCCCATCAATATAAAACGTTCAAGATACATGAAGCAGCAATGTCAGATGTTCTTAGTGTACCAATAAAACCCCTTTCAACAGCTATAAAGTGAGACCTCAGTTACCTCAACATTCCAGGGGACAGCCCTGAATAAACTGGGCTTCAGATCAGATAAACTGGGCTTCAGATCAACATCTGAACTGGCTGAACAGCTTTCAAAAAACCGTATGTTTTGGGTCCCCAGCCCCAAAGAAGAGTAAAGAGAAGACATCTCTCTTCCATTAGCTTTGAATTCTTTAGCTGAAGTTCATCTATCTTCTCTGAAGACGATCTGCAAAGCTGAAGACAATTTTGAGGTAAGATCAGAAATATGCCTCTATTATGTGGCTCCTGGGAGTATTCACAACAGAAATCAGTTTTGATTTCTTTTTTTACTCCCTCCCCTCTCTGCAAGTCTCCTAGTCTCCAGGTTCATAGACACACAACACATTCTATTGTGTCAAGAACAACCGCTGACTCTTCTGTTATCTGTGGTGTTATACATTGGGGGTGTCACTAGCAAACCTAGAAGTGTGGCAGATTTTCAAGAATGAGGAAAAAATATTTTTAGCAAGATTCTACCTGGTTAGTGGAGGCATTTGACAAAAGAAGTGTACTAGCCTCACAACTGACTTCATCTTTGTAGAGCGTTGTACTATACGTGGAAAACACATGACCTTGTCCTTGGGGTCATTTAGAGTGTAAAAAAGCAAAACACTTGCACAAATTTGACAACACCAAAGAACCCCTCTGTGTAATAATAGTAGTAATATACAAGCCAATATACAATACAGAAGTCTGACTCGGTGAAGAGTTCTGATGACAAAAGGGTAGAGTGAAACTCAAGAAGAGAAGAATGGTTAAAACACAGGTCATAATACTGCTGGCCTTGAAGTCAATGAGAGTTTTGCCATTGACATCAGTGGGAGTAGGAGCAGGCCTAGAGTGCCCATGAACCAGCTAAATAATAACATCGTATGATAATGTAAGAATCGGGATAGAAAAACATAAATCTCTCTTTTATAGCAGCATTGCAAAAAGTGTAAGATCAGTACAGAAACAGGTACAGATTCCCAAAAGGAAGTGCAAAAAAACCTTGGTAAGGCCAAATAATGTACTTTTAAAAGAACTTAAAAGCACAAACAAACACTATACAACACACTCGATATGGTTCCCAATTTTGTCCCTGACTTAAATCAATGTAAGAAAGACTAGATCAAAATTTACATGTGGGCATTTTAAAGTACTGTTGCATTCAAATATTTTCTAACTAAATGGAATACTGTACAATAATTCACACATTGTAGCTAGCATTAAATTATCTAGAAGTGTTCAATACAGCCACGTCAACAGTTTGCATTATGAAAACAAAACAGAAATGAAATATGAAACTCCAGGTTACGCAGTATTCATATGTAGTTTTTTATTTGGGAAAAATTTCATCTTATAAAAGCATAACAACTTCAGTGAAAGGCGCTGGCTTACAATCAGTGGTCATCTGGGATTAATATGGAATCAGAGAAAGTAGGAAATATGAATACTATGTCCCTTCTAAAAAGAATAGGCATCCAAGAAGAGCATTTTGTAACAAATTAAGCTCATTCCTAATCTCAGCTATGCAGGAATTCAGACCAAGTATTCTGAAACCCTTGCAACTGAACACCAGTGATTTTTTTTTTTTTTTAAAGAAAACTGGCTAGATCGTTGGGCACAACGGTTAATTATCAATGGCTTGATGTCTAGTTGGCAGCCGGTATCAAGCGGAGTGCCCCAGAGGTTGGTCCTGGGGGCGGTTTTGTTCAACATCTTCAATAATGATCTGGATGATGGGATGGATTGCACCCTCAGCAAGTTCACGGACGACACTAAGCTGGGGGGGGGAGAGGAAGATATGCTGGAGGGTAGGGATAGGGTCCAGAGTGACCTAGACAAATTGGAGGACTGGGCCAAAAGAAATCTGATGAGGTTCAACAAGGACAAGTGAAGAGTCCTGCACTTAAGATGGAAGAATCGCACGCACTGCTACAGGCTGGGGACCGACTGGCTAAGCAGCAGTTCTGCAGAAAAGGACCTGGGGATTACAGTGGATGAGAAGCTGGATATGAGTCAACAGTGTGCCCTTGTTGCCAAGAACGCTAAAGGCATATTGGGCTGCATTAGTAGGAGCATTGCCAGCAGATTGGGGGAAGTGATTATTCCCCTCTATTTGGCACTGGAGAGGCCACACCTGGAGTATTGAGTCCAGTTTTGGGCCCCCCACTACAAAAAGGATGTGGACAAATTGGAGAGTCTCCAGTGGAGGGCAACAAAAATGATTAGGGGGCTAGGGCACATGACTTATGAGGAGAGGCTGAGGGAAGTAGGCTTATTTAGTCTGCAGAAGAGAAGAGTGGGGGTGATTTGATAGCAGCCTTCAACTACCTGAAGGGGGGTTCCAGAGAGGATGGAGCTAGGCTGTTCTCAGTGGCAGCTGATGACAAAACAAGGAGCAATGGTCTCAAGTTGCAGTGGGGGAGGTATAGGTTGGATATTAGGAAACACTATTTCACTAGGAGGATGGTGAAGCACTGGAATGGGTTATCTAGGGAGGTTGTGGAATCTCCATCCTTGGAGGTTTTTATGGCCCGACTTGACTAAGCCCTGGCTAGGATGATTTAGTTGGGGATTGGGTCCTGCTTTGAGAAGGGAGTTGGACTAGATGACCTCCTGAGGTCTCTTCCAACCCTAATCTTCTATGATTCTATGAAATGGAGAAATGCATCCCTGACATTAGAAATCAATCCACCATCTGCTAACAGTTATAAGTGACTTCTCATAGTAGGAAAGATTGATTCTGACACCAAGCTAAACAAAATTTAGAGACAGATTAGAGTATATACAAGCATTTCTCAGAGAAATTGTGAGCATTCACTACTCAATGTCTTATCAATACAAGCATGGTTAATATATTTGGAAGACAAGATGTACTTCTACTTCATAAATTACACATATTTATAGCTTCTGAAACATTCACCAGGTCAGTGGTACAAGTCCAATACTTGATACTCAAAAGGATTATATTTAATTTAGAGCCAAGATACAAAGATGATTTACACAACTGAACTCTTACAAGAAGCCCAACATTTTGTTGAGATCAGAAATAAGAAGTTAATAATAATGGAATGTACCTTGCAGTTCTGCAGCAGTCGGATGAGATGCTCAAAGCAGTTACTATTAAGGAAAATGGCCTGCAGAACAGGCCTATCAGTGCAGTCTAACATGGCTGTGATGGTGTCTATCAAAATAAAAATAAAAATCACAAAAATAAATAGTTACACTAATCCTTAAGCATTTTTTTTAACATTATACTGCTGACAAATTTAGAAACACTACATAGAAGGCTCCATGGAAAAATTTTATGCACTGAGAACCATAGTTAAAAAATTATGAATGCTTTGATAAACACTGAAGTGAATTCCAGCATAAAATACTAGGCCTTGAGCAAAACATTCTGAAGCAGCAGAAACCAACATGTAATCTACTGTATCTGGAGGAAACTTCAGCTACGGAATATAGTCAATTGTTCTGAGGCTCTGTTTAAAATCACTGTCATTTTCACGTATATAAGAAGCATGCCTTCTTATTTAAAACATGTATAAATATTTGCTTCCTCATCAACCAGTTATTCCTCAACATTCTGAAGCAGTCTTATTTTGTTTGCCAACAGTCAGTATCATCCATACTGATATCAAAATGTTGAGAAAATGAAAGTATTGGTGGGCAAGAAATGCCTTATTTACATCTCCCCATTCTCTACATCAACTTTAAAAAATACAAATAATAAATAAATGTTAACCAATGAATTATATCCTATGGTTTAAGGCTATTGTCTCATCTAAGGTATGTAACCTAGGGAGGCTGTGGAATCTCCATAACTGGAGGTTTTTAAAAACAAGTTAGACAAGAACTTGTCAGGGATTGTCTAGATAAAACTTAGTCCTGCCTCAGTGCAAGGGACTGGACTAGATAACCTATGTGAAGAAAGTAGAATGAATTATATTGTAAAAGTAGAATGGATTAAAGAAATGCTGTATGTTCCTTTAAGCAGGAATAAGGAATGTTGAGATAAAGTTGACAGGAAGAGAAACATTAAGGTATTGAACAATGGGTCCACTTAAGCTGATGGTGGGACACTAACAGGAGATCGGTAAGAGTTAATAAGGAAATAAGATGTGTGTGTCTAGCCCCAGGTAAACTTATCAGTTCTGCTCCCTTTGTCATCTTGTTAGGTTCACGTCCTTTTTATCTGTATAAATAAGGTAGTTTGGGCCTTGCATGGCACTCACATCATCTGGGTGTATTAGCAGAGCGCTTTTGCTAATAAACACAGTGGTCTGACAAATTGTGAGTCCTGAGTCTGACTTTGACACCTATTAAGGTCCCTTCCAGTCCTACATTTCTATGGTTCTATGCAATAATTCCAATTACACAACTAAAAATTGCAAATATCTACCACATTGGAATAGCTCAAATATTCCAGGTATTCCCTTTTTATCGTATAGGGGTTAGCTGCAATCTCTCAGATACTGTTGTGTGGAAGCTGTTGCCAAATGATAACTTTTAAATGGAAGTCCAAAACAGGTACTAGATCTTCTAATCTTTTTTCATTGCCCCTAAACTGTTTGTAGGCTGACATCCTTAAGCCAAAAAGTAACCAGTACATGTGATTAATATTTTTTTAATTAAAAGCAAATTGGCACATATTTGAATGAATTCCAACAAGAAGAAAATATTCAATTTCTTACCTAAATAACAGTGAAAACACACTTGAATAATTATACTTGCTTAAATCACTTCATTAAAAAAAATTATGAAAATTTTAACAAAACACATTTAGAGGAATTGTCTGGATGTATCACTCACTCAGCATTTGGATCTGTAGTGCAATGAACCTATTCTCCCACTGCCTAGATCTCCTGGAGTTAGGCAACGCTGAATGGTCTGAATTAAGCAACTTGAAGTAGTTCTCCAGTATGGTACTGGTCTCCACTTGCCGCTGGTCTGAACTACTGGTGAGAAGGATATGCACTACTTCTGTCAGGCACTTAAGAGTCAGCTCTGCTTTCCTGCTCACTTCCTCAGGATCCCTATCATCCCAGGTGTCACAGTCTGCCAAAACACGCATCAAGACTTCCATGGTGGCAGGAGATATGGCTTGAAGAGCATTTCTCTGAAATGCACAATAAAAACAACTGTACTTTAATCTGAGGGTATCAAGCCTCTTCCAAATACTTAAAATCAACAAGTTTCAATTTGAATCATGCAAGATATATGAACTCTAATAAATATAGTACCAATAAGAGCATTGTTAATTTATCTCCTCAGTCAACTATGGTTGTGTTGATCAATATAGATTTTGGGCCAAATTCTGGGCATTCCACTCAATTAGGCCTAATGGCTTCAAAGGGTATATTTACAGGTGAAAAGCAGAATTTGGCACTATATATCGTGAATACATAATGTATGTAGAGACGAAAAAAAGCCTGTTAATGACACGTTAGGGTTACATATTTTTATAAAAATATTCTGAAATAAATGCAAAAAATATTTTTCTAGTAATATTAACCCACTCATTTTATACATAAATGTACGCAATCTCTAAACCTCAGTTTTTGCATATCTTAACTTTTTTGTGTTTAAGTCTGTAACCTTAAAGTTGTAATAGCAGGGTTTGGTGTGAGGGGAGATTAAGATTTTTGGTTTTTTTTTAATTCCTGTTTTTAAATTAATATTCTTTAGCTATATGTCTAATATACATTGACTTCAACATGAAAGGGATACTTATTTTGGTTGCAGGCTTTTAATTTTAGTGTGCATTTGAATTATTCAAAGTGATACTGATAATATACATATTCTATTGTGTAATACATCTTTTGCCTTAGCAGAATTTAGAGTTTAAGTTCAAACTTTCATACAGACCCCTGTTTTCACATATCCCCAAATTTCTCAATTAGTTCAGAATTTCAACCTAAAATAGAATTAACTAATGATAAACATCTTAAGAACACTAACCTTCCTGTATTACCCAGAGCAATCTTTATCTGTGATTGGAGTACATACTGTATTACAGTGGTCACCGAGGGCCATGTAAATTCTCTTTGCTCATGGAGAATTGATTTTCTTTTTTTGAGGTTGGATTACTAGTCTAAAGACACAGTGCTCTCTGTCAACCTTTTACAAGATAAACTGGATAAGCACCGAAGTGCCTTATTCTGCCTCGACATGTGTCTTCTTACAATTTGCAGTCAGATTGTACTGGACTAGACTTGCACAGAAAAAAAAGAAATTCCCATACTTCCCTCCTATCAGTTATTAAAAAAAAGATTAAAACGGTGCTCACTCATGCCAAGTCCTGGCTAACAGGCTGCTTTTGAACACTGACATATCACATGACTTGACAGAATGGGCATGACACATTATAGTATCACGTGCTCAGACAGCAATATTTTTTTTAAGCTATATCTGAGAAATTCTGAACAGGAGACTGATGTTCAAATCAAATTCAAATCAGTGATTAATCGCACTCTTCATCTGATCTCATTTCCCTTTCCCTTCCCCACCCATATATTCTGTGCCATTTATGCTGCACAGGTATACTTCAAATTCCTTCCTCAGCAATGCCAGACCAAATGATTTCCTGTAAGTACACTGCAATTCCAGTCTATTCTTGTACTCCTTTCTAAATTTCTTGGCACCGAGCAGACACAAACACTCCTTTAATTTAGTACGCTATGCTCATTGTGCCAGCAGAGAAGAACATATATAGTTTTAGGGCAGGTCTACACTTAAAATGCTGTGTCAGCACCACTGCACCGGTGCAGCTGTAGCGCTTCAGTGAAGATGCTACTACGCCAACAGGAGAGTTTCTCCCGCTGGTGTGGTTAATTCACCTCCGTGATAGCTATGTCAATGGAAGGAGAACACATATACACACGTGCATACACAGTTATTACAATTCCCGACTACTCTTTGGGGCAGGAACTGTCTCTTAATAGTCTTACATAGCACTAAGCACAATGGAGTCCCAATCCCGGTAACACACACAACCAACTAATCCACAGTCAACTGTTGATACAGTCTGTTCTGCAATACACACTTGTCTTTTGATAGATACCCGATATTCCATAAACCATAAAATTTACATGAGGAACAGAAGATGAACCCTACACATTGTAATAGCTGAGATTACTTTATAATATTTTTCAATATTCTCCTCACCTGTCCACCAGCCACAATGGCTCCAAAGAGATGTAGCAGGCAACACTTCAGGCTCTCCTTGAGATGTTCACTTTCTTGAAAGCATTCTATTGAAATAAGAGGAAAAAGTCATTTGTGTATCCCAAAATAAGGAGACTCATATCTTTTAATCTCTCTCCTCAAAAGAAAGTGAAGTACCACTTATAAACAAGCTTAAAAAAATCCAATATGGAAAGGCTCAGTACAGCTGGATCAGTCCCAAACTGCCTGATCTTGCTCCGGTTAAAAAGTCACTGGGAAAACTATTGATTGCAATAGCGGTATGCACAGGCCCATTGTCCTGCATCTTTGTTCATACCATAACTTGACATAAACCACTTACAAATAGCCTTAGGAATTTTTCTGAGCAGTAAATGTTAACCTGGAAGTTGTTGCTATAGCAATAACCTTAGACACACAGAGTAGCTACAACCAAAACCACAAAGGATTATTTTGTTTGGAATTAGCCCTGTGAGAAACTTCCAATAATGTCACACTCCAGCAGTTAAAATGTCACTTTTAAAGTGCCTGAATAGTCAAACAAAAAACAAATGAAAAATACTAGAATAATTCAATGCAGGCTAAAACAAAAAACAACATCTATGTAAGAGGAAATAGCTTAACATTAATGCCAAGCATATACTAAAACCATCAGCCCACTTTAACAGTGTATGGAGAAGTACTCCAACCTGATGAACTGTTGGTAGCTATTTTTATTTCTCCCAGTTCATTCTAAGCACTCTCTTTTGCTCTTACATACTAGTGCATTTTGCCATACATACAAAGAAAGAAAGAAAAAAAAAGAATTACCTGCAATCATTGTTTACAGAAGGTAGCATTTATACCAGATCCACACTCTTCAATACATGGTTTGTGCCCATGATTAAGCTGAAACACCTCAACCTTAGAATATGACTCATATGCGAGTTGTTCCTCTTACCCGCTGGGGAGGCATAATAGGCAGTAACTGCCTCTACCATCAATTCCTTCTTATGAGGAATGAAGAAACACAAAACTTGTCTTCAACTATTCAAGGAAGTTTGATGGGTGGATAAATGAACTGGGCAACAGCGGAGATTTGTTCACAAGGATTTATTGATTTTATTATTATCAGAAAGAAATGTAAGGGAGCACTCATTAAGGCACCAAATCAGGACAGCACTTAGGTATGCACTTAAGCTCCACTGGATTCAATTCAATCTCCACTGTCCTGAATAAAGAGGCTTTCCTGAATCTGGGCCTAAAACAGGGAGATTACATCCACTGCATATGCAGCTTTTTTTTTTCTTTTTTTAAACTTTCATGTACAGCATACAGTAACACCTCACTTAAAGTCGACCCGCTTAACGTTGTTTCGTTGTTACATTGCTGATCAATTAGGGAAACATACTCATTTAAAGTTGTGCAATGCTCCACTCTTACGTTGTTTGGCTGCCTGCTTTCTCCACAGCTGGCAGCCTCCCTATGCCCCCTCCCCCCCAGTGCCTCCCGCCCGCCGGCAGACCCCGCGGATCAGCACCTTTCCCCTCCTCCCCGCTGCAATCAGCTGGCTTGTGGCGTTTTGGAGGCAGGAGGGAGGGGGGAGAAGCGAGGACTCGGCGCGCAGGCTCCCCTTCCCTCCCCTGTCTCCCAAACACGGCAAGCCAGCTGATTGTCCCTGGCAGGAGGGAGGGGGAGGAGCGAGGACTCGGCGCGCCTCCCCCCTCCCTCTCCTGCCTCTCAAATGCGGCAATCAGCTGGCTTGCGGCATTTAGAAGGGAGGGGAGTGAGGGGGGAGGAGCCAGGACGCAGCGTGGGAAGTAAAGGAGGAGGAGGTGGGGGGGGGGGGGGGGGAAGAGGGGGGTCAGGGGGGGGGGTTTGGGGGAAGGGGTGGAGTGGGCAGGCTGAGGGTTGAGGCCCCCGCCCCTGGTGCTTGCAGAGTAGGGGAAGCTGCCCTGGAACCTAACCTCCCCTATTTACATTAGTTCTTATGGGGAAATTGGATTCGCTTAACATCGTTTCACTTAAAGTCGCATTTTTCAGGAACATAACTACAACGTTAAGTGAGGAGTTACTGCATCATTTTCTTGTTTATGCATAAAAAGAAAAACCTTATTGCTGTAAATTATTAATATGAAGAACTATCTGAACAAAATCTGAGAAAAACGGTTTTAGAAGGCAGAAGACAGTTGGTCTACACTTAAAAGTTTTGTTAGCATAGCTATGTCAGTTAGAAGTGTGGAGAGGGGGGGAAAAAACACCCTCCCTAACCAACAACCTATGTCAGCAAAAGTGCTAATGTAGACACAGATGTACCAGCAGAAGTGTCCTTTTGCCAGTACAGCTTATTTTGTTTGGGGAACTGATATAAACTATACCAGCAAAATAACTATTTTTTCTGGTACAAGCTGCACCTGCACTTGCTGGCATAGTTGTGCCATGCAAACCCTTTCTAGTGTAGACAAAGCCTAAGAGATGGCTAAAAAAAGTATCTCCGACAAGAGCAGAACATTGGAGGTTTCATCTATCAGTAGATATAAACTAACAGAGAAGGCAATTATTGGCAGTTATGCGATATCAACAAATGCTTTGGCCACATGCAGCTGAGGGCATTTAACAATTCAGAGCATTGAGTTCGGGATATTCTGTTGCCCTTCATCCACAAAGCTCCTTTGCATAGTTCTTCCTACCTTTAGAGAACAGGACAAAACTTGGTAGAGTGTCCTACAATTACTGTATGTCCTAGACACAGTTGTCTATGTAATGGTGTATCAAAATACAGTACATGCCTCTTGAGGCCCTCCCCTTTTGATTTCTCCTGAAGCCATTTGTAACGCTAAGAACGTTTGAAATCTAAATTACACAGTTGACCAGAAGAAACATAGCTTAGCACAGACGTTACCAAACTATGGTCCAAGGAGCATTTGATGGTTACGTGGTTCTGGCTTTTCTTGTTTCCAGTGGCTAAAACACATAAGAGGCAACTGAAAATATATAAATACTCTCCTAATATTACTTTTCCATGCCATAACTTCTGCTGTTGCCACAGCAATGTTATGTGAACACACATGGAAAGGCAGGTTGCATGTGCAACAGTATAGGATACAGTAGGTGAGTCATGAGACCATCTCTTCGTTAAAATATGGTATGCTGCACCATGAAAATGCTTGAAAGATCCAGACTGAGAAAGTCCACAATACCACGGATGAGGATGGCATGATGATGGCACTCCAAACAAAGCCAAATTCTTAGGTACAAAAAGAGACAGGGCAAACTTCAATAAGTCCTCACCTTGGAAAGGAAGCAGGCAGCTTTTGGCACTTATCAAATGTTTACAGTGGGACTAGAACTATGGCACCAAGAAGTTTGTTCCTTGAAAGGTGATCAGTAACACACACACTGCCAATAGTACTTACGGTAAAAGAAAGGGATGAATTCCACTGTGAGGGAAGCAGGTTTATACTTTTGTCTGCTCTTTTCAACACTACTCAGGATTCGCCTACAATCAAAAAATGATACATGAGAGAAGTTAGAGATGGCACCAATGTTTATTTGTGAATAGGTCACAAATACACTGCAGAAACAAACTACAGTATCTTTATCCTACAAGATCAAAAAGAAAGAATAGTGTTTTCATCCTGAAAACTGAGTCACAGTCATGTGTTCGCTGCTCCACACTTAAAATGGCTTAACATTTACAATATGGTTTTGGTTTTTTTAAAAGAGAAATCTGTTATTTGATCTTAATAACAGCAACCAAGCCACCAACTTTACTGCCAAATTTCTACACCATGCAATTTGAAAATGGGCAAGAAACTGTATTAGGGGTTTATTATGGAAAAAATTTAATTTTAAGGAAAATTACTCACTGATACTGCTCTTAAATCTTTATTTCAACAGTCATTATATTATTTTAATCTCATAAAACCAAAATGATTCCTTCTGTCATACTTCTTTCTCTCTGTTCATTCTGGCTTCCATCTTCTACCAATTCAGAAAAAATAGCTTAGTTTTTAGAACAGAGAAAGAAACTGAGAGCTTGAAGTGGATCAGTTGCAATCAAGCTCCCTCTAGATAAATGTTCAGCCTTTTTCTTTATAATACATGGGTAGGTGATAAATGTATTTGTTTGCATGTACAAATGTATTTAAATTGTATATTTTACACATTCAGGTAACTATTGTTATAGAATACTGTTTCTATAGTATCTAATTCTTATGACTCATTGTGACTTTCTGTACCTTAACTCCCACCCATTTAAAATGTATAAGCACAAACAATGAGACAATAAGATGCATTAGACATGTTAAATTTGAAAATACTTTTGTAGTATGGAGAAGGACCACTATGTGAACTGTGGTATCAATTAATGTCCTGTTGCATGAAACCAGAATTCGTGTGTCCTGCAAAAATATAAGAATCACAGCTTCTGAAGTATAGAATCATAGAAATGGAAGGGACCTCAAGAGGTCATCTAGTCCAGTCCCCTGCACTCAAGGCAGGACTAAGTATTATCTAGACCATCCCTGACAGGTGTTTGTCCAACCTGCTCTTAAAAATCCCCAATGATGGAGATTCCACAACCTCCCTAGGCAATTTCTTATAGCGCTTAACCACTCTGACAGTTAGGAAGTTTTTCCTAATGTCCAACCTAAACTGCCCTTGCTGCAATTTAAGCCCATTGCTTCTTGTCCTATCCTCAGAGAGGTTAAGAAGAACAATTTTCTCCCTCCTCCTTGTAAAAACCTTTTATGTACTTGAAAATTATCATCATGTCTCCTCTCAGTCTCCTCTTCTCCAGACTAAACAAACCCAATTTTTTCAATCTTCCCTCATAGGTCATGTTTTCTAGACCTTTTATCATTTTTGTTGCTCTTCTCTGGACTTTCTCCAATCTTTCCTGAAATGTGGCGCCCAGAACTGGACACAATACTCCTAATCAGTGCAGAGTAGAGCGGAAGAATTACTTCTCGTGTCTTGCTTACAATACTCCTGCTAATACATCCCAGAATTATGTTTGCTTTTCTTGCAACAGTGTTACACTGTTGATTCATATTTAGCTTGTGATTCACTATGACCCCAGATCCCTTTCCGCAGTACTCCTTCCTAGGCAGTCATTTCACATTTCATATGTGTGCAACTGATTGTTCCTTCCGAAGTGGAGTACTTTGCATTTATCCTTACTGAATATCATCCTATTTACTTTAGACCATTTCTCCAGTTTGTCCAGATCATTTTGAATTTTAATCCTATCTTCCAAAGCACTTGCAACCCCTCCCAGCTTGGTATCGTCTGCAAACTTTATAAGTGTACTCTGTATGCCATTATCTAAATTACTGATGAAGATATTGAACAGAATCGGACCCAGAACTGATCCCTGTGGGACCCCACTCATTATGCCCTTCCAGCATGACTATGAGCCACTGATAACTACTCTCTGGGAATGACTGTCCAACCAGTTATGCACCCACCTTATAGTAGCTCCATCTAGGTTGTATTTCCCTAGTTTGTTTATGAGAAGGTCATGCGAGACAGTATCAAAAGCCTTACACTAAAGTCAAGATATACCACGTCTATCTCTTCCCTCCTATCCACAAGGCTTGTTACCTTGTCAAAGAAAGCTATCAGGTTGGTTTGACATGATTTGTTCTTGACAAATACATGCTGACTGTTATTTATCATCTTATTATCTTATAGGTGTTTGCAAACTGAATGCTGAATTATTTGCTCCATTATCTTTCTGGGTACAGAAGTTAAGCTGACTGGTCTGTAATTCCCTGGGATGTCCTTATTTCTCTTTTTATAGCTGGGCACTATATTTGCCCTTTTCCAGTCTTCTGGAATGTCTCCCGTCTTCCATGACTTTTCAAAGTTAATTGCTAATGGCTCAGATATCTACTCAGTCAGCTCCTTGAGTATTCTAGGATGCATTTCATCAAGCCCCAGTGATTTGAAAACATCTAACTTGTCTAAGTAATTTTTGACTTGTTCTTTCCCTATTTTAGACTCTGATCTCATTTTCACTGTCATTCACTATTTTAGATGTCCAATCAACACCAATGCTTTTCTGACTTTGTGCAAAATAAAATAGTACCACCTTGCAGTCCATCATGACAATATTTTCATTTGCTATGGCAGAGGTTCTCAAACTTCATTGCACACGACCCCGTTCTGACAACAAAAATTACTACATGACCCTGGGCAGGGGGCTGACCCCAGAGGCCCACTGCCCTAGGCTTCAGCCCCAGGCGGTGGGGGTCAGGCTTCGGCTTCAGCCCTGGGCCCCAGCAAGTCTAACACCAGCTCTGGTGACCCCATTAAAACAGGGTGGTGGCCCACTTTGGGGTCCCGACCCACAGTGCTATAGGAACAAATATGGCACTATTTTAATTTCATCTTGCAAAAACTGCAGAAAAGGTTGCATAAATGATAAAAATCAAAGAAAGGGGGGCTATGCATGCAATAAGGCTTTCTAACAACTTCCAGATCAATAAACAAACATGAAACACTATATTTAATAGACAGGAAGTAGGGGACAGACTATAAAGGCTCTAAGAGAGGAATAGCTTTGTGCTGGTGGAACTCCAATATGACACAGCATATCTTTGAAGGTCATTAGAATTTTGTAATATGAAAGTAGGCATTCAGAAGATCCAGGGAGCACATGCACTTCCCACATTTTGAGAATATGAACAATGGAAGTATTTGCTATTATGAAAAGGGCTATACCCCTCATAACTAAAATTGGTGAGAATTTCCCATGTACTTCAGAATCACAAATTTTTTTAAAACACGCACCAGATAATTGCCCCTACACAGCAGCCAGAACTACCGTCCCTTTCTCCACTGATGTGTCATTAGTTTACTTGCTTGCTTAATTCTCTTGAAGTAGAAGAGGTAAAAGACAGTTGGATAAATGGAGTTCTCAGACTGTATATTTTCCACAGATTTATTCTTTATTACACAACTTCACACATGACTTTGAGAAGAAAACTACAAGCCTCGTCCATAAGGCTCACTAATGTAAGAGCTTTTAAGGGGAGTATGATAGTATTTATTAACTGAAGTTAATAAGACACTGTGTAGAGTCTAAAGTGATTCAATCCTCAAAGGAGATTCAATGGGAAATGATCAGACGGAGGAGAGAATGATAAAATAAGTATATAGAATGAATCTGCATTACCCATAAAGCAGGGAACACATACAGAGAGAATTTCATCTTATTATATAAATTAAAGCAAGAATCTATATGTTGGGAGCAGTTTTTAGTAGTTGGCATGATACTGTAGACTAAACACCAAAAAAAAAAAAATGTACTACTACTAAGGATGAACCATTTAGTGCACATCATACTGTAGCTTTATATTGCTGCCCCTTTTGGCCCATATGGCTAGCCAATATTTGGAGTCCTGCTATGTTGTTTCTATTAAGAGGAAAAATGTATGATATGAGTCAGATATTTATTTGGGACAATCCTTTTTATTTACAAAGAATGTATACAAAATCCTGTCTCCCTAAACCAGAGGTGGGCAAACTACGGCCCATGGGACCATGCTGCCTGGCCCTTGATCTCCCGGCCGGGCAGGCTAGCCCCCGGCCCCAACCCTGCTGTTCTCCCTCCCCCGCGCGGGCAGCGCTCTGGGCGGCGGGACAGCACGCTCCTGCAGGGCAGAGCAGCAGTGTGTCTGGCTCCAGCCGAGCGGCGCAGCGACCAGACACGCTGCTCTGAGTGGCATGGTAAGGGGGCTGGGGTCAGGGGGTTGGATAAGGGGCAGGGGCTCCCGGGGGACGGGGAGCAGGGGACGGTTGGATGGGGCGGAGGTTCTGGGGGCGGGGGCGGTCAGGGGACGGGGAAAGGAGGGTTGGGGGTTGAATAAGAGTGGGAGTCCTGGGGGGCCTGTCAGGGGGTGAGGGTATGGATAGGGGCCGGGGCCAGGGGGTTGGATAAGAGGCAGGGGATCCCGGGGGATGGGGAGCAGGGGGGGATGGATGGGGGTGGGGTCCCAGGAGGGGGTGGTTAGGGGACAAGGAGCAGCGGGTTGGGTGGGTCAGAGGTTCTGAGGGGAGCAGTCAGGGGGTGAGAAGTCAGAGGGGTCGGATAGGAGGCAGGGGCCAGGCTGTCTGGGAGACACAGCCTTCCCTACCTGGCCCTCCATACAGTTTTGCATCCCCAATGTGGCCCTCGGGCTAAAAAGTTTGCCCACCCCTGCTCTAAACCCAGTAGAAACAAACAGAATCAGGTAACTTCCTTGCTCACAATTTCTATGCATGCCTCTTTGGCAAGTCCTGTGCCCCAAGGAGCTCTGCCCCTATGGGCCCTCTCATGGCCACCCTCACAACTGCTTCCTCACTGACTGCTGGCTTTCTGCTTCTTACACATCTACAACCAATCAAACCCCTAACACCTGTGTGACAAGCAGTGTAATGATACCACCTCTGGCAGGACACAACTGACAGTATCAATTCAGGACAAATCGCTTAGAGCAGGGCAGTCACAGCCCCCGGCTGGTGGTTCTCCATCTCTAAGGCACACCAAACCAGACAAACAGAGAGGACTTTGGTCTCACCCAACTGGCTAACCATAAGTCACCCAAGCAATTCCCTTAGACACTCCAGTTTCCCAGTATCACCACCAGTGCCACTCGTTATGAGGACGAATGGTTATGAAAACCAATACCCAGTAAAAGAAAAAAGGTTCTCTTGATCCCAAAAGACCAAGGCCCAGACCCAGGTCAATATACAAGTCAGATCTTACCCACAAATCATGCTGTTGCCAATCCTTTAGAATCTAAAATCTAAAGGTTTATCCATAAAAGAAAGAAATATAGATGAGAGCTAAAACTGGTTAAACGGAATCAATTACATACAGTAATGGCAAAGTTCTTGGTTCAGGCTTGTAGCATGAAATAAACTGCAGGTTCAAATCAAGTCTCTGCAGTACATTCACAGCTGGGATGGGTCACTCAGTCCTTTGTTCAGAGCTTCAGTTTGCAGCAAGGTTCCTCCAGAAGTAAGAAGCAGGATTGAAGACAAAATTGAGATGCTGCTGCTGCCTTTTATAGTCCTTTTGCCATGTGGCTTGTGCTTTCTTTGTTCCAACCACAAGCCACCCAGCACATGGCATAGAAAAACCTTAGAGTTAAGTCCATAGGCATGTCCCTGCATGCCTTGCTGAGTCACAAGGTGTATCTGCCGTCTCTCAATTGGTCAATTGTATAGCTGATGGTCCTTAATGGGCCATCAAGCAGGCTAGGCAGGGCTGATGGCAAATTGTCTGGGGTGTCACCCAGAAGCATAGCACAAGTTTGAAATACAGACAGTATAGAGCCAATACTTATAACTTTAAACACAAAAATGATACATGCATATAGACAGCACAATCATAACCAGCAAATCATAACCTCCTTAGACACCTCACTTGACCACACGTGTACAAGATTTGGTGCCACTATATGACATTGGTTGCAACAATAGTCTATACGGTCACAGTTCGCGTCAATAACGTCACAACCAGTCTCAGGGAAACCCCTCAGCCCACAAAGTTTAACTTCTGATCAGCCTTGCATGCAGCACATTGACTTGGGCAATGGTTTCCCATTTTTTCCAGCTGTCACAACATAAAGGGGCATTTAATTGCTCACTCTATTTAGCCTGAAAGGCAAGAGCTTAGCACACCCAGCAGCTTTATCAAGGTCCGTGATTGTCTACAAATCAAAGACCCACTTGATGGCAGTCATTAACACCTGCCAACATAACAATATTAAGACTAATTAAAATAAGAGCTCTGCCTTACATTACCATGGTTATTCTAAGTCTTTTTAAGAAAAATTTACATCATATTCTTTGTTTTTTACATTATCACCTGGTATCTCTACTCAAATGCAAGGTAATCCTGCAGACTGATTATGACCACAAATGGCGTCTCTAGGAAATTAGTTATCCCAACAAACAAGCTAAAATATATTAGATATAATTTGATGCAAAATACATAGTCAAATGGGTTTATATGAACCACTGTCCTCGTTTGTCCTACATTAAGTGTGGGGGACATTTCTCACATTTAGTCAGAAGAGTATCTGCACAATTCTCTAACTATTTAGGAAAGACTCATTTGTCACCTTGAAGACACTTGCCTCTCTAAAGAAGGGGAGGTTACTTATCTTGTGTAGTAACTGGAGTTCTTCGAGAATGTATGACCATGAGGGTGCTTCATTTTAGGTGTGCATGTGCCCCTAAGCCTTTGATCAAGGATTTTTGGAACCAGTGCTAGTTCTGCCTGAACATGCGCCCTACACATCCTCGGGCCCTGTACTGAGGTTATATAGGGCTTCTTCACAAGTGAACCACAGCAGTTTGTTTTCTACCGCAAAGCCCACAGAGGCAGCTCCAAAGTAGAGGAGAAGAGAGTGTACTGATTGATCACTGGATGACTATCAACCACCAATGCGATGCAGCCATGAAAAAAGCTAATGCAATCTTAGGATGCATCAGGTGAGGTATTTCTAGTAGAGATAGGAAAGCACTGGTGAGACCTCCTCTGGAATACTATGTGCAACTCTGGTCTCCCAGGTTTAAGATTAATTCAAACTGGAACAGGTGCAGAGAAGGGCTATGAGGATGATCAGAGGAATGGAAAACCTACCTTATGAGAGGAGACTCAAGAGCTTGGCTCATTTAGTCTAACCCAGCGGTTCTCAAACTGTGGGTCAGGATGCAAAATGGGTCACGACCCCATTTTAGTGGGGTCGCCAGAGCTGGCATTAGACTTGCTGGGGCCCGAGGTCAAAGCCCAAGTCCCACCACATGGGGTCAAAGCCACAGCCCGAGAGTTTCAGCCCTGGGTGGTGGGGCTCAGGTTACAGAACCCTCCATCCCTCCTGGGGCAGAAGCTCTTGGGCTTCAGTTTTGGCCCCACCAGGCTTTGGAATTGGCCCCCCTCCTCCCAGGGCAGCAGGGCTCGGGTGGGCTCAGGCTTCAGTCCCCCTTCCTGGGGTCATGTAGTAATTTTTGTTGTCAGAAAGGGGTCATGGTGCAATTAAATTTGAGAACCCCTTGTCTAACCAAACAAAGGCTGAAGAGAGATATGGTTGTTCTCTATAAATAATAAGAGGCATAAATACCAGGGAGGGAGAGGAGTTATTTAAGTAAAGGGACAACATTGACACAATAACATATGGATATAAACGGGCCATCAACAAGTTTAGACAATTGAAATTAGACAAAGATTTCTAACTATCAGAGGAGTAAAGCTCTGGAACAGCCTTAAAAGGGGAGCAGTGGGGGGCAAAAAACCTAACTGAATTCAAAACTGAGCTTGATAAGTTTATGGAGAGGATGGTATGATGAAACTGCCTACAACGGCATGTATCCGATCTGTGACTGCTAGTAGCAAATATCCCCAATGGCCACTGATGGAACACTAGATGGGGAGGACTATGAATTACTACAAAGAATTCTTTTCCAGGTGTCTGGCTGTTGGGTCTTGCTTAGGGTCAAACTGACCGCCGCATTTGAGGTCGGAAGGAATTTTCCCCCAGGTCAAATTGGAAGAGACCCTAGGGGTTTTTTACCTTCCTCTGCAGCATGGGGCATGGTCATTTGCTGGTTTAAACTAGTGTAAATGGTAGATTCTCTGTAACTTGAAACCTTTAAATCATGATTTGAGGACTTCAGTCACTCAGCCAGAGGTGAGAGGTCTATTACAGGAGTGGGTGGGTGAGGTTCTGTGGCCTGCAACGTGCAGGAGGCCAGAGCAGATGATCACAATGGTCCCTTCTGGCCTTAAAGTCTATGAATCTGCGTGGGCTGGTACTGGAGCACCCACAGAGACACACATCTTGAAGAACTCCAGTTACTCCAGAAGGTGAGTAACCTCTCCTTCTTCAAGTAGTGTCCTTACGCGTATTCCACTTTAGGTGACTCCCTAGCAGTAACCCCTTACGGCGGTGGGAGTTTCAGAAGCGAGTCCATGACTGAAGAAAGAACTGCGTTGTCTATTGCCACATCTGATCTTGCAGCATGAATTAGGGCCTGGTGGTCGGAAAACACGTGCACTGAGGAGCATGGTGCAGCCCTACAGATTTCAGCAACCAGAACATCTTTGAGTAGAGCTACAGATGTAGACTGTGATCTAACAGAGCATGCAGTCACTCTTAGGGGAGGTGTAACCTCAGCAAAACCATAACAGGCAATAATACATCCAGAGATCAATTTAGAAAGTCTCTGAGTGGAGACTGCCAGACTGGCACTCCCTTAGGTCTATCTGCTACAGAAACAAAGAGTCTAGGGGTCTTTCTGTTCAAGTAAAAGGCTAACGCCCTCAACGTTTAGCATATAAAAAGCAGACTTTTTGTGTAGACTGATGCAGCTTAGGGAAAAAGAAAAAACAGAAAGTGACTAGCTTGGCTGACATAAAATTCAGAGGACACATTAGGTAAGAACTTTCAATGAGGTTGTAAGGATACTTTCTCCTTGGAGAACAAAGTAAAGGGGGGTCTGCCATTAGAGTCATCCCAATCCTTCAAGTAGTAGTGATTGCCATCAAGAAGGGTGTCTTCATCATAGACAGATGTAGCAGTGAGCACACTGCTAATGTCTCAAAGAGTTGTTTCATGAGACAGTTAAGAACCATGCTGAGATCCTAAAGCAGTGTAAGGGCTCTAATATGCAGAAAAAGATTAATAAGTCCTTTCAGGAATTTTGCGATGCTTGGATGAGCAAATACCGGGAAACCTTCTATTGGCACATGGAAAGCTATTCCTGTTGCTAAATGAACCTTGACAGAACTCACAGAAAGGCCTTAATTTTTTCAATTCCAAAAGGTAATCCAAGACTGAGAAAAGAGACAACTGCATGGGAGAAAGAAGGCGCCAGTTACACCAAAGGTTATATATTCTCCATTTCCGAAGATAAATATGTCTAGTGGATTCCTTTCTGCTATTTAAGAGTATCTGTTGTACTTCCAATGAACATGTGATCTCTAGTCCTGAGAACCATTAAGGAACCAAGCTTGTAGTTGCAGGATGTTCAAACTGGGGTAAAGCGTCTGACCCACAACCTGAGACAACAGTCGAGGTTTGATCAGGAGCCACCACAGATGGCGAGAGGTGAGTTTGATGAAGTAAGGAAAGCAAACTTGTCTTAGCCAAGTTGGTGCAATCAAAATGTCTTTGGTTTAGTCCTGTCTGATCTTAAGGACATTTAAGAGCAATGGAGTTGGAGGATATGCACAGAAAATACCCTTTGTCCATGTGTAACAGGTTACTCTGCTCACCACTGGATGGTGCCACGTCCTGGCAGTTCTGAGGATTAGCTCAGACAGGCCAATGCTTCTTCCAGTGGTTACATCCCATTAGCTTCTCCTCTGCAGCCCCTCTCTCGCTCTCAGGAGCCGCTGCTGTCCTCTTCATGACTCAGCCCTCCAGTCACTATTGTGGTTTCCCCTTTCCCGGGGGGTGGAGGGGAAAGTGTATGAAGGTTCCTGCTCTCCAGTAGTCTCAGGCAGTCTTCTCCTTCACTGCCTCACAATGCCACTCCCACAGTGGCTGGCAGGGGAGCCCCAGGCCCACCTTCTCCTCCAGGTTCCAGTTCAGGTACCTTCTACACAGCAGCTAAGGTCTGTTCCCTGCACCTTGCTGCCTTTCCCTGAGCCACTTCCACAAATCCTTGCCTTCACCACTCCCCTGGGTTTGCCAGTCTTTTCACTCCCTTCTCCCAAGGAGTAACTTCAGGCAACTTGTCTCTGCAGCCCCCCAAACATTCCTTCCTTCTCCCAGGGAGTGACTGCAGACTTCTCCCTGCCCCCTCCTCTGCTTCCAATTTCCTGTCTATTGTAGAAGCCCCACCTGTCCCTTTCATTAATTAGCTACCTCCAGCCTAAAGCTCCCCTGTTTGCAGACTAATCAGCTGATTTGGCCCACCTGGCCTAACTCCGCTCTTGCAGGGCCAGGAAGCATACCCCATCTCACCATGTAATGAGGAAAGCGTCTCCTAGAGATTGGGGACTGAATCTCCCTCTAGAACAGAATTTCCTACACTTTGTGTTTGCTGCTATGGCAAAAAGGTTGACCTCTGGAAATCCACAAGCTAGAAATATTTTGTTGAGGACACGAGAGTCCAACTCCCGTTTGTAATTTAGAGAAATGTCTACTCAGGTAACCGCCATGGTGTTTGTATCCATGGGAGGTAAGAAGCCAAGATGACTATCCACTTGGCTATGCACCAGCTCCAAAGCTTTATTGCTTTGGTGCAGAGCGAGGGGGAACGTGTTCTGCCCTGCTGATTGATATACTACACACATGCTATGTTGTCTGTGATGATCTTAATGGACTTGATTTTGAGTAAGGGAAGAAAGTGGAGGCAAGCATTTCTGACAGCCCTTAATTCCAACAGGTTGATGTAAAAGAGCTGTTGTGACCATTTGCCTTGGACTGTGCATGGGCCCAAATGGGATCCCCAACACAAAAAGGTAAGCATCCAGTGTAGGGGAATTCCAGCTGAACAGGATTTCTGCATAAATTTTGGATGGATTCATCCACTAGGTGAGTGACTGTAGGACCTGACTGGATACAGATCTCTGTGCTTGTTGGGTATAAAAACAGTACTGAGCCACACCTGGAGATGTCAAAGATGCAACCTGGCATTGTGTGTCACAAAAACACAAGCTGCCATGTGTCCCACAGTTGCAGACATGTCCTTGCTGGAACTTGAGGGCTGAGCTACAGACACGCTTTGTATAAGGGTCTTTAAAGCATGGAACCGGTCGAGCAGGAGATGAGCTTTGCCCGTTATCGAATCCAGAAGCGCTCCTATAAAGACATTTTGTTGGGTAGGGGGTCAAGATCGATTTCTCGAGATTTATCTTCCTTCCTTCCTGAACTTGTTTGAACTGCTTGACCATACCTCGTGATATGACCGACTATTGAGGAGCCAATCATTGAGGTAGGGAAGACAGTTATTCCTAGATGACAGAGGAATGCAGCTATGACTGCAATGATTTTTGAGACTACCATGGGGGCGGATGACAGGCCAAAGTGTAGTACCCAGTAAAGGTAATGATTGCAATTGAAAGTGAAATGAAGAAATCTTTTGTGAGAAGGACAAAGAACTACATGGAAATAGACATCTTTGAGGTTGAGGGTCACAAAGCCGTTGCCAAATTGAAGGGAGGGAATAACTGCTAGGGACACCATTCTGAATTTCAAATGTCGGACATGCTTATTCAATTGCCTGAGACCTACTATTGGCCTCCAACCCTAATTTTTCTTAAGTATCAGAAAATATCTTGAATAGAACCTTTTTCCTCTGTATTGAAGTGGGACTGGCTCTATGGCTCCTAGACTCTGGAGTGATGAGATCTCCTGTGCAGCAACTGCTCTGAGAGGGGGTCCCTGAAAAGGGATGGGGAAAGGGGTTGAAAGGGCAGGGTGGAGGTAAATTGGATAGTATAACCTGAAGTAATGGCCTCCAATACCCATTTGTCCAATGTTATAGCCTCCCATCTTTGATGAAATAGAGAGGCAATGACCAAATTGAGAAAGGGGGGTTGTGTCATGCAGCTGATAAAACCTAGTCATTGGGTGGTCGGGTCTCATGACCAAACCAGCAAAAAACTGGCATTTGCGTGATGGTGAAGGCTGGGATAAAGCAGTCAAGGTAGTTGCAGGCTTTTTCTTTGAAAACCTCAACCTCTTAGCCAGTGTTTCAGTGGCCTAGGGAAGGTGGAAAATAGAGCAGGGTGGGATCTTTGTACTGATTGAGACCTGCTAAACTTCCTTTTATTTGCAGGCATGTATATCCCTAAAGACCTAAGTGTTGCCCTAGAGTAGGTTATGAAGTGAGTCATCCATGGAATCTGCAACAAGCTTCTGACCACTGAAAGGTAAATCTTCCACAGTTGATTGATTCCAGTGAAGCTGGTCTCTTAGTAGCAGCATTCTTTGGTACTAAGCCCTTTTCCGCTGAGGTATGGGACTTAGTTGGAATCTTAACATGCTTCATGGTTCTTGAAGTACTCAGAGCCTCACTAGCACTCCTCTCAGGGCCTGAGGTCTCCGGTGACGGGATCTTATTTGATAAGGAACTCTCTATTGTTTTCCTCCTCTTATCTCCTTCCTTTCCCCATATTTTGGGCAGCTGTAGTAGGGAAATTTTGTTATCCCTTGGAAAAACTGATGGATTCATAAGACACCATTTTCTGGGAAAATAGGAAAGCCACTATAAGAAATTATTACTAGTAAAATTTTCAGATGAAGATTGGGCACATATTTGATTCAGCTATGTAGGTCATAGTGCAACAGCTTCCAACTAAATGCAGAGCCTTTTAAAATTTTGTTTTGATACTGTGGTAATGAATACCACAATAATGCTAACAAAACAACATCTGTTTTGTAAACTATAATTTGTATACTTGAAATGTTTAATAAATGTTTTAAAAGGAAGCAGAAGTATGTAGAGATTTGTAATAGATTAATTATTTCCTCTCAATCTCTATTTTTAGTACTAAAATAAGGGAACAGGTAGCATCTCTAGAAAAAATCATACACTATTTCGGTTATTAGAACCCAGCATAAAGCATACATCGCTAATCTGCTTCCAAACATGTACCTCAGGAAGTACTCAGCTGGGACCCTGGCTATCTATTCTCTCCAGAACTTTCAAATAAAAAAACCTGGGTTTTTATTTGATGGAATTGGATAGATTAGTACCTCCAATACTCTTAGTGGCAGTGTAGTACAGTACCCTAATAATTATCAGTATGTCTGCTTCATAGTATTGATTTTGGTGCAAAGAGATACTTTCTTGATTCCTTCATTCATGTTTTCAATACAGAACATATCTTTGGGAAAGCTTATTGGTATCAAATCTAGTCCTCGGTGCTACCAATGCTAATAGCTGCTAAAATGCAAGAGTACAAGTGTGTCAGTGTAATTATGTCTCATTTCAGCTCGGTGTGGGGTGACCATGGTTGTGTTGAAACCATTAAATATCATTGTAGTAACATTTTAAAGAAATTATCACAGTATTAGAATTTACCATATCAGGTAAACACATACCCTGCAATTTGCTGCCTCCAGTTTCGATACGGATCATAGAGACTTTCACAAAAAGCCAATGCGTGTCTTACAAACTCTTCTATAGGTGATTGATCTGCCACTTCTTTCTCTTTTGTTTTGCTTTTTAACTGAGAGAAAAGAAACAATTATGATCAGAATGCTTCTAGGAACACAAATTGTGGAAGAAAGAAGTCCACCAACAGAGTTAAGGCTGGGATTCTCAAGAGACCTTAAGGGTGTTGGGCATCCGATTCTCACTGACTTTCAATGGCATATTTGAACCTGCCTCACTTAGGCTCCTTTGAAAATCCCAGTCCAAGCTTCCATTCCTTCTGCTTTACTGAGATATGCAATATACAATGTACTAAAAATAATTATCAACTCAAAGGTTCTACTATCTTCATGATATACGTGCATAACACTCACAGCTGCTAATGGCAATTTCACATGTACACTGTGGGGAAAAAGACCTCCACAATTTTAAATATTCCCTACCCAAATACTTCCTAAGTATGGCTGACATTTCAACACGCACCATAAACTGAAGTATTGAAATCACCTCCTAACTAAAGAAACCAATTCTTCTAAAATAATTCTTTTAACTTCAATTGCTTAGAACACATTTTAAAACTGTTCTATTGAGACTTTTCAGATGCTTGTAAATAAGCAGTAAAAAAATGCATTACTGATCAAGAACAGGGATCACTACATATAAACATGCAATGATTGAGCCTTCTCTTCAGCCTTTCATTAAATTCTACACTCCTCCAACTTAGTATGAACTGAATACTTGGCTGTTCTAGAGTACTCTCAACTAAGGATTGTAAAGCCCTTTTATATAGTGTAGAATTTAATGAAAGGCTGAAAAGAAGGCTCAATCATTGCATGTTTATATGTAACGATGCCTGTTCTTGATCAGTAATGCATTTATATATATATATAAATAAAAGAAGCCTCAAATTATTGCAGTAACATGGGTAGGTATTGTTGTTCTGATTTAAAGATAGAAAACTTTGTGTGACCTGCCTAAAATCACACAAGAAGTTTGTGGCAGAGTTAGGAAGAAAATCCAGACCCCCCAATTCCCAATCTTGAGCCCCCAATCCTCCTTCTGTATTTCTAGCAGCAATATATACGAGAGTTGTAATTCCACGTACCTGCTGAATGTAGAGTGTAGTCATGGTGATGATATGATTAATGTAGGAGCAAGTCCCAATTTCTTCCACATTAGCCAGATTTCTGTAGGAGCAACATGAGCCACAGTTGTTTGTATATTGTAATATTATTTGAACAGGCCGCTGAAGCTTTTTTTTAGCATTCAATATAAAATAATACACAAGTGTCAATATTTTAAAAATATCCACAAAAATAATATACTGTAATGTTTATGCCTCTCACATTAAGATACTATACATATACATATGTGTCTTTCAGCTAGAAGAAAATTAGAGTACAGTCAGAGCTCCAGTCATGTCTGTTTTATCTGGAATCTCAGATTTCAGAAGTTAAATTGATTCACAGAGCATTCTAAATAAACAAAACTCAGAAATGGAATCTGAAACCAAAGACAACAATTATTCCTCTGACCTCACTAAGAAAACTGGTGGCTTAGCCACAAATGGTTTCTAAAACTCCGAGTGAGTTTTCCACAGGCCTATTATCAGTTTTAATTTAATTTAAAAAAAAAAAAAAAAAAAAAGGGATAGGCATCTGAGTGTATATTTTTAGAACACTAAACAAATCATAAAAGGCAAAAGAAAACCACTCCTGCTTGCATACTGTAGGTGTTACAAACACACTTCTCAATCCTTGGGGCATGTGAACTAAAATAAGGAGTTCAGTGACAAAAAAGGATATTTTTTCAAAGACTAACTAAAATTGACAAAGCACAGAAATCTGAAGCTACAGCTACTACTGTTTCCTTAACTTATCCTTAGAATTTTAACACAATTTGGGCACAACTGTCTCTTGCCATACAGTGCCTTTTCATTGTTCCGACAGGGTGAAAGGACCACAAGGTTGGAAAAGGTTCCTGAGGAATACCCCCAGCAAAAGGAGATTTCTCTGGCCGGAGTACAGCTGGGTCCTTTCTAGACCACCTCATGGGGACATATTGGAGGTGAGGAGTGGACATGGCCAGTGAGAGAGCTAGGCTCATTTAGTAGATATTCCTCAGGGGACAGTCGCAGAGTGTAAATTAGAGCAGCTCTGTCTCAATAGACATTGTTAGAGATAAAACTGTTGTATTCTAAATTGTGTTAAGGAACAATTTAAAATTTGGGAGGAATGGACATTTTTAGACCTCTACTTATATGGTTGCTTGGTATATGGTTAAGCAATATCACAAAAAATAAGATAAAAGTTTCAGAAGATGCCAGTAATATAAAATAAAATATTTTCCTAAACTATTTAAGGGGCATGTAAATCTGTTAAGAATGTGAATCAACTTTCCCTTGGAAGTTATTTCATGGCCAAAAACATATTAGCAATCTGTTTAAAAAAAAAAATCTTGTTTCCGTTATGTAACATAGATTTGAACTTTCATATACACAGTTTAAATACAAATAATATGCTGTCATTTTCTCCACTCAGTCCCTTTCTCATCATGGCCTTCTTTATCCATATTACTGTTTTTTTTTTCTTTCATTATACCATGTGTTTTTACTGCAATATGGAGAGTCTCTGTCTCTACTGGACAATGTTTTGTCACACTGTATGTGTATTAAGAATCTCGATCTATATCATTGTAAGTAAATCAAGATTTCCCAGACAAAACAATACACTGGTGAAAGAAGCAGCCAGACCGAATAAATACCTGCAAAGGATGATAAAGAATTTGACAAGTAAAAGTGACAGGGCTTGTTGCTCCTCCTCTAGTCCATCTGACATTTTTTGGACACATTGTAGCAGCTGAAGCCTCAGGACCTGTAGAATATTGTCAGGAAGTAGTGATATTCCAGGAGGTATATCATCCACCCTTTAAAAAAAAATACACAAAATAATTAATGTATGTAAATACATTTTTTTTATTTGTACATCTTGTGTATCTGTGTGCACTGTTTCAAGCCACTATAATACACATGATCCTAAATTGGGGCTACTGGTGGTTCATAAACATTTGCTGGTGATCCACAAAAAACTGCCTGGTCACATTGTGCCGGCTCTTCCTCCTTGTTCTCGGATGTTAAATTGTATTGAAAAGCAGTTAAAAATACATTAAATGGTTTTCTTAACATTACTTTTCCATGTAAGTAACTGCTCTAGTTGCCACAGGAAAAACTAGGGGAACTGGTCCGTGCAATCCCAAATCAAGGAGAAGGTGATATAAAATATATTTTCTATATTAAGGTATGGGACACCCTATTAAAAATTTTTACAATCACTGGTACGGATCAAAAGTAACCAAATAAATACAACATTAACTACAAAGTAGTCACTGAAGCCCAATTACTAAATATCCACAGTGAAATTTTTCAGTATCCTAAGTATACAAGACACACAACTAAGAAATTTAATGGGAATATTACATGTGAGAAAACTGGAAAATAAGGGATCTGGCAGACAGAAATCCCCAGCAATCCATCTGATTCCTGGCACTTGGCTGGTGCATTAATAATTGCTGCCCCATCATTACTAGTTTCTGGAGATCAAACCAGGAAATAGATTTGTTCCTCTACTTATTTTTAAAAAGCAAAGAAACAGAAAGCACAATACTGTTATGTTGGCACAATCAATGTATCAGAGTCCTGCCATGCCCAGACTTTACCCTAGGGAACCATTATGCATTCTCACCAGTTGATCTTCCTATGTTCAAAAGATTTGTGTAAAATATCAGAGAGGCTCAGAAGAAGAAAATTACAGACAAAAACAGCGGCAAGGCCAGAACACACAAGACTGCTATATAGATTATTCTGGTTCAATAACATCCTGGAAATGCTCAGATGCGTTGGAGCAGCAATGTTTACTATAGACTCCTTCTGTCATTATCTCACTTGCAGGGAGTGCAGTTTTCAGTCCAAGAGCTATTCATTCAATCTTTCAGCTGATGAAGAGATGCTCTGTCATGTCAGCTGTCTGACCTGGGGGGATACTTCAGGGAAACATATGGTAAATGGTTATGGGAAAATGAAGAGCTGGGCAACAACTGGAGGGCCCAGCCTGCAACAGCCTTTAGTTAGAACCAGATATGGTAAGCGAGAGAAATCAACCTCTAAAATCAGGTCCAACTCCAAAAGTGGAACTTTATGGACAGGGGGGAACAACTATTCAGATGGTACCTACCAATATTTAAAAGGAAAATATAGCACTATTTGGGGCCAAAATTATTTGTATCTGTTAACACTGGAGAAGAAATCTCTGCAGAGGAAAAGAGGGGAAATTGATATAGTTTGCTAAGCCAATCAGAGAGACTCTCTCTCCTAAGTAGAACCCACTGGTATATATGTAAACCTTGTATATTTCCAGAATATTAGTACCATCTAGCTGAACTCAAAGTACTTATATACAGTACAGCTGTGCACACTCTCCTGATCCTTTAGAATGCTATACAAGTGCTGTCTGAAGTAGACATACAGAGACAGAGCAACTACTACCTTCCACGCAACCTCCAAAAAAGAAATGCATCTTTCTGTGAAGGCAGCCGCCTCTTTCTAGATACCAGTGTATATGTCCACATTTTGCATAAGCCAATGTACACAGAATCCTTTACAGGCCACAAATTTCTCCATTGATAATTGAAATTAAGCTGGACAAGTAGCTTTCCAAAAAGGCCAACTGTAGTTTCTCAGCAAGTTTAAATGCTGCACAGTAAAGTAAGCAGCAACTCCCTCATGCCACACCCCCCCGAAGATAGGGTGACCAGATAGCAAGTGTGAAAATTCGGGACGGGGGCGGGCAGTAATAGAAGCCCAAATAAAAAAAAAAAAGCCCCAAATATCGGGACTGTCCCTATAAAATCGGGACATCTGGTCACCCTACCCGAAGACAGCCTGACTGATGAAACAGAGGGAAAAAAAGCCTCAGGGAGCAAGACTGGAAGTTATTACCAATTCCACATTTTCTGTGCTACTGCACAAGCCACTGGAGAAAAAATTATAACAAGAGATTGTGTGCAGAGTAAAAAATGCCCGTTTTGCTAGAGCTGCTCTGACTGAAAATATAATACAGGTTTATTTGAAACAAGCAAGATTTCTTATCCCTCATGGAGCAAGATTTTAGCATATCACCACAGCAAATCAGTTAGATTTGTGGAGGGTACATAAAGCACAGTATCAGCTTTTCCTAGTATAGCTAGCTGTGTAAACAAGACTATTTCAAAGGGGAATTGGAAAATCTTTTGAAAATCTGGTATTAACCGAAGTTTGTTTTTTTATGTATTTTTTCTTTTAAAGACATGGGTCAGAAGTTCATCCACAAGCCAAGATAAAACTCTAACATGTGTACTGATTCACTAGCCATCTCACTTCCTTCTCCAGAAATGCAGATCTGAGCCTAAGACAGACTTGTTGAGGAAATCATAGTTAATACCAAGGGACTGCAACACAGGGCCAGGCCTGAGAGTAGGAGTATGCTCTATACTGCAGACTAAGCCTGGGCTCTGACTTGCGTTTGAGCCCAAGCACCCCTTCTGTCCACACACAAATCTGTCTGACTCAGGTCAACAAGCACTCGGGACCCGGTTCTAGGACCCTGCTAGGAGTGTTGGTCAGAAGCTGATTTCCCTTGTAACTCAGGTCCAAGCCCTGTCATTTTGCAATATGGACACAGCTCAAACTACAGATCTGAATCAGAAGATCCGCATAGCACAGTATGATGTGTGAGCATGGCTGTCAGACTTGGGTCCAGCCACTGTAAACCCAGGTTTACAATGCTGTGTGGACACTCAAGCGCTGGCTTGGAAATACTGAGTCCAGAAGCCTGGATCCCAGACATGAGTTTACAATGCGGTGCAGACCTACAATAGGAGAATGTGATAGCAGAGACATGAAGGGGGCTACACTAGAAGAGATTAGGAGGGGTCAGAGATGCAATTCATTGGTAACTGTGAACCGCTGTCTTTAATGTCAGACTATCAGCAAATCATCAAAACCTGGAAGTGAAAGAAATCTGATGCATCCGTGGACCTAATATAATTCTCTCATTAATTATTTTCTCAATCTTTGCATTAACATGGGTGATCATGTTAATCCACCACACTAATTGTGTGAATGGAGTCAAACCGGTCTCCAACTGTTGTTCATCCTGCTGCAGTTTAACCACAGATTAGCATTTTTACAAAAGGAAGCACACACTTAAAAATATAAAAACTGCAGAAAATCAGACTTCACTTTTTAGCCATAAACTCCTGATAAATGAGCTATTTATGTGACTTTCTTGTGTCCTAAATCATTTTTATGTGGGTTTGAACTCATACCATAAAGTATGTAAAAATATGTTTGATTTGTTTTTCAACAACTTCCTTTAAGCTTCTTTGTTGTAAATTTAACAGCATGTAAGCCAAAAACAAAAGGAAAACTGATAACATACTCTAACTACCTTTGCAGTTATTACAGTTATTAAACAGAGTGAAAAATTTCTTCCCCATTCTGCAATGAAAATAACCTCTAACCAGCTGGTAAGACTTTACCCTTTCAATTGTAAATATAGTAAGATGCAATAGATGCTTTGAAAAATGCAAAATAGTAGAGCGACAATCTCTCATGTTCAAAGTACAAGATGTCAACAGATCTATTATACTGCTGAGTACTCACCTTCCCAATAGAAGTGGTATAAACCCCACTGCTTGAAACACTTAAATCTAAACTAGATAAAACACTATAAAAAACTATAGGTAGCAATCATGCTGAGGCATGGGGTTGCAAAAGAAGACCAACTCTACAACCAATAGTTCTTTCTCTGGCCTATAATACCTTACCATATATGTTTTATCCACACTTCCAGAACAAACAAATTAATTCGAGTTTTTTGAGATATATATTACACAAAATGTGATTTTTTCAGGTTCCCAAACTTGGCATACAAGATTTAAAAGGAAATATATTTTTATGTTTAGAAAAGGATGTTCTTATAATCAGACCCACTTGGGGTATTACCCATTTAGATTCAAATCTCAGTAGTGCCAACTCACTCCTTCATGCCTCAGAGACAAGTAAATTAGAGTTCCATGAAGTCAGCTGTGTTTTGGTCTTTTGGCTGATAAAACTGAAGTCCCATATTCTCTTCATGGACATAAATCCCATGGCATTTTTCATTAAAGTAGGGTGCCTTCGTTTGTTCAAAATTTCCTCTCCCTGCCCTGTTTTGCAACACTCATTCTCAGCTGCCTTTCACTCAGAAATGTCTATCAAGTGCTGCATGCATATGCAGTAGCTGTAAAGCATTTTGAGATCCTATCAGATGAAAGTACACATAGCATCTTTCTCTCCCTCAACAATTCCTCATTTCAGCTTGCAGAACACAACCACTTCCAGAATCGAAGGGAAAATTAGCTTTTGATTAAAATGTATAAAGGGGAAGCAACTCTGGGACACAAATTAGAGATTAGTTTTGATACAGGTGAATGTCATGGTGTAATGTGCAGATTATAAAGTGATAATTCAAAATAAATATGGAGATATTTGTTTCTGATTCTTTCGTATTTCTTCTCTTTGAAATACTGCACCAAGTTACAACATTTTATAATGTATGACAAAATAAATCCAGAAGAATGTCACCAAGTGTGATTATATCTAAGCGCAATCAGGGACAGAAACATCGATTTATTGTTAAAATGAACATAAACTGTCTCATAGTAGGATATTTATTTCTGGCCATCAAAACACAATAGTCACCTGCCCTCGCCCTTATTTTGCCTAGACATTTTCTCTCTACATCTGTTACAAAATGAGTCCAATCCTATACAGTCCTACTCTTTTAGGTCACAAGACTAATCCTGTCATTAATCTCAGCAAAATACCAGATTTTATATCGAGCTCTTGAAACTATCACTGTGCACAATGAAGACACTGTCATTGTTTTTGCACAGTTTATCTTTGTTTATGTTTTTTCCTTTTAATCTTCTGCCATGTTGCTATTGAAAAACAATTCTGTAGTTGATAAACACTTCTGAACACTTCTAATTTAGTCCAGTTATTCCACTGTTACCATTTCTCATACTAAACCATGTTACAGAACGACAATTTAGAAGTTATGCACTTTCTAGGCAAAAAAATACAACCCTATGAGGACACATTTTTGCCTCACCAAAGCAAAACTGACAGACTACACAATACAAAACAGAACATTTTTAGTTTTTTAGTTTTTGTTATAAATTGGATATAATCCATTCTATATATTATATATTATATTCACTGAGAAAAGTATTATTACACATAGCTAAGAAAAAGTACACTTTTAAGCTGCTAGGACCCAATTTCAGGGTTCAGTGTTTCCTTGCAACAATTGTGGATACTGCTAATACCTAAATAAAACCTGATCCAACATTGATTGTAATGGATTTAGGACCAGAACCACAGTACAGGGAGCCTCATTCTCTGCATTCATCACTATCACTTAAGACAGTGTAATATTGGTTATAGTACTACCGTGTTTCCCCGAAAGTAAGACATCCCCCGAAAATAAGACCTCCCCAATAATAAGGCCACCCCGGAATATAAGGCCCCGAAGCTCCAGGAAAAATAAGACCTCCCCTGAAAATAAGACCTAGCGCATCTTTGGGAGCAAAAATTAATATAAGACACTGTCTTATTTTCGGGGAAACAGGGTATGGCCAACTCTCATGATTTTTTCCCTGAGTCTCACAGTATTTGGTTTTTCTTAAAAGCCCTAGTTCCTAAAGCCATGCTTTCATTAAAAAAAAAAAAAAAAAAAAAATTCTAGCCCTCATGGCTGTGAAGAAAAGCTTGAGAACATGAACCCTGAAGGCTCAAAAACTAGAAGGCATAAAAGAACCAAACATTTGTTATATTTTAAAATCTCATGCTTCAAATCAATCTCCTGATTTTTCAATGCTTGGGGCTGGTAACACTGCTGTTGCAGGACAATATACAAAAGCCTGTACTAAGGTCTAAGCAGACAAGTAAAGAAGCAGCTTATTTTCACATTTTTTCAACTATGTTAGTCAAATTTAGAATTTTATCTCATCCTTAATATTAAAATAATCCCAGAGATTAAATTGCAAAACTATATCTACTATCCAGATCTTTCCCTTATATATTCTTTTAAATCACCAAAATATTATTTCACGCACCAGGCTTACTGCAGAATACTTATTTCAGCAACGTACAAAGAGCTGTAATAAGTAAATTTCTGCTAACAAAAAAAAATTTATGTTGACGCCATTTCCTGGTTTGATGCAAATACCACTGTTTACCTAGTTTCATCATTAGCAACCCAAATTTGACCTTTAAAGAATGGGACTGGGAGTGCCAGTCAAGAAATACTGGCGTGGAACAAACCATTTTATAATATATATTTTAAACAGGATTTGGAGCCCAGAACACAGCCAGGTATCAAACACAAGATGAGCAGATCTGAATTTCTACATACCTCGTGGGAAGCTTCTCAAAGTCCACATCCAGAAATTGTTCATAGCTAGAAACAAAACTGTCCAGCCAAAGCTGCAAATAATCTGGGTCTTTCTGTAAAGTGAAAGGAACACATTAAGAAAAATTGTTATGTTTACTGATGATCTACAGAATTGTATGAGAAATGGTATTGTCTACAAGAAAGAAAACATTTAAAAATATTACTTAAAAAAAGCTTTGATGGGGAAAATTAAATTTTAGTCCCAAACCAAAAGATTTTCATCCGAAATTCTCAACTAAATTGAGCTCTTTCCAATTGGTTACACATCCATTTTAGTACTTCTCTGCTTCCTGGTATCAATTTCAAACAAAATATTTTAGACATTCTATAACAAGCCTCAAATACTCTCCAGTGGTTGTCAGCTTCCTAAAAGATGCTAACTTTTTCTTAAAATCAACATATACTTACTACAGAGATTTAAATAAAATGCTCTGTATTTTGCACTAGAATTAATTAGGATGACACTAGACCAGGAGTTCTCAAACTGGGGGTCGGGACCCTTCAGGGGGTCACAAGTTTATTATGTCAGCCTCCACCCCAAACCCCACTTTGCCTCCAGTATTTATAATGGTATTAAATATATTTAAAAGTGTTCTTAATGTATAAGGGGGGTTGCACTCAGAGGCTTGCTATGTGAAAGGGATCACCAGTACAAAACTTTGAGAACCCCTGCACTAGACTCTTGTTTTAAGGAATGTAACTTTTTTTTTTTTTTGCCCCATATCCCACTTTCTGTCTCAACTCAATATAGGACTCAATTTGTCCTGTATTCCAGCAATAACCATGCAAAGGATCATATATGGAATAAAAAATGTATAACGTGCACTGTATATAACTTCATACCATGAACACCAAATTGGGGAGTGATCTCTATTAAAAATACACTTTTCCATATTTTTCATTGTTGTACTTCATCTCCTGGTAATAAGGGGGTCAGCCTGAACATGAATTATTTTTTGTTCTTTATGATAGCACCCAAAAGACTACTATCAGGATTGTGCTGGATGCTGTACAAATACTAAAACCGTCCCTGCTACAAAGACCTTATAATCTAAATAGACAAGACAAAGGGTGAGTGGAAAGACCAAGTGATCAAAGGAACGACTGGTTGACATCATGTTAGTAAATTAGAACTAACATGACATCAGCCAACCATCGCCTGTATCACAGATAGATGTCCGGGGTTCTGAAGATACCTCTCTCTCAAGCCCAGCTCCTGCTGACACTGCTCCCCTAGTTACCACCTCAGAACGAGTCTTTGTGCACTGGGCAAGGACTGGCCTCCAAGGAGGCTGCTATTTCTCTCCCATCCCACGTGGTTTAATGATATGCGCACTAGGGGCCCAGTGTGGGCTAGGAAAGGCATCCTTGTTTCAGTGTCTTATGGACAAAGTTTTTTGTGTAAAGGCGTTAAAGACTCATTGGTAGCCTATTCTAAAGCAAAAAAGGAAAAGAAAAAAAAAATCACACTATATACCAATACTGGATGGTAAAAACCACGAAGAGTCCGGTGGCACCTTAAAGACTAACAGATTTATTTGGGCATAAGCTTTCGTGGGCAAAAAACCTCACTTCAGAGATTTTTTACTCACGAAAGCTTATGCTCAAATAAATCTGTTAGTCTTTAAGGTACCACCGGACTCCTTGTTGTTTTTGTGGATAAAGACTAACACGGCTACCCCCTAATACTAGATGGTGAATCACTCCCAGAAAAACAGGAGCCTTTGGCTTGTTTGTTTCTCTTTTTAAAAGATCCATTCACATGCAATTTACAAATTAGTCACTACCTGCACAACAGCATAGAAAGAAGTAGACCTGGGACTAGCAGAGAAACAAAAACTTGTTTATCTCGTTAGAGCATATTAGTGACATTCACAATCTTTTGACTAGAGGCCAAATTCCATTCTCAGGGCACCACTAAGGGCTGTATTAATGGTTGCTGGCATTTCAGTGGGCGATGTCACTAAAGCTCCCCCCTCCCAGACATTCCTATCTCCCTCTACATTCCTCCCTTACACTGCAGGGTTCAAAGTGAGTAGTTTGCAGAGGGAAAGAGGGAGGTAACCTTCACAGAAATGTTGGAAGTAGTGTCCCCTGGGAAAGCTTGTCAGAATATCTGTCATTTGGTGTACACTCAT
Source organism: Terrapene triunguis (assembly GCF_002925995.2). NCBI lineage: Eukaryota > Metazoa > Chordata > Testudines > Emydidae > Terrapene > Terrapene triunguis. The sequence continues at coordinate 57,449,786 of NW_020664413.1, read as the reverse complement.
TTCAAAAGGCAAAAAAAATGATTTTTCAGAAATAAACTGATGAACCAGAGATAAGCCATCCCTGGCAGAGATGCTTTGGCAATATCTAGACATACACAAAGTGTAAATTCAAACATTCACATATTATTTATCATAAAATTTTGGCATTCAACTTATTTTTGTTCTGCCTTCTTTTTCGCTTTTCCCATACTCTATTCCATTTTTGCAACAGCTGCACTTCTCTGACAACATAGATCAAAAAGCTCAGGGCGAAGCATGTATAGTGGGAGACAAAACATTCTGAGTCAATGGGATACAGCTATGGAATAATCTTCCAGAGGCGATCGGGCAAATCCAGTCTGACCATCTGTAGGAAATGCTGCAAAGCCTTCCTCATTGAGAAAGCCTTTCTCCATAAGTAACACTTGCAGTATGGACATCTCTTTCTAATCCCAAACCCCTAACAGATGGGTGACACCTCCTAAAACAGGCAGGCACATAAGCTGTTAATCATTTTCAAGATACTTTGTTTTATAGAGAAAATGTATTTATTCAGAACAAAAGTATTATGAAGGCTGGCTGGTCACTGGTTAGCCCTGTCATTGGGAGAGACTAGGATGGAAGGTCCTGAACTAAACTCAGACTTGCTAAAATGACCACAGTGAATTGCAGAAGGAATTGCAGCCTAAATCCCCAGGTCTGGAGAGCGAGGAACACAGGTTCCCACTCTGAATCAGGTGATAGCTAAGGGGCCTGAGACCTGAGTGGGGTGCCCTGAAGGAGGCCACAATATGATTTAAAGTGCAGTGCTGTGATATATAGACAGGCCTTTTCCTTCCTCTCCCCCTCCCCCAACCTCCAATGTCTGTTCTTCCATCTTTCCTTCCCTCTCCTTCTGCTTTCTCCTTGCATTACAGTTTGTTCTTCCTTCCCATCTCTTTGGCTCTTCTTATCCCCTTCTCCCTCCCTTCCTCCCAATCTCACTTTCTCTTTTTTAGCTGATCACTCTCAGGCTCTCCCTTTTTCACTCAACCCTCTCAGTTCCTTTCCACTATCTCCCCACTCTTACTCCCATCTGAAAAATACTCACTTTTCCCTTTCCAATGCTCCTCCTCAGGCTCTCTCTAAAGTACAATTTAGAGGGGTTTTAGAAGTATTCATTATATTCTAATAGCCTAGTGTAGACAAAGCTATGTATATTTTAATATGTTCTAAGATGGTCAAGCTATCATGATATACTGAAATCTATTTCCATCACTTTAGACAAATTACAAAAAGATAGCTGCTCTATTACAATGTTATTGAAATTTGGAAAAAAAATTCAAGAAACAGTAGAAAGAAATACCCAACAATAAAGTTAAATTGCAGGCAATGGAGAAGTAGATTCACTTACGCCACCTCATTTTCTTGCCAATATTCTCAATACAAAGTACTCGGGTAGATGCTGCTATGACATCGGTATCTAACAATCAGTCGTGTCAAACACAATAAGTCAGGGCTGGAGATCAACCATTCAATTAATATATGTTTGCTGCCAAAGTTTTAAAGAAAGTCAAACCACTGAAATGTTGGAAGTCATTGGCTAAGCACCTGAACCCAGAGTTTGTTGAAGTGATAAACCAGTTTTTGATGGCAGTAGCCTTTTTTGCAGATACAGAAAGAATTTTTTTTCATTTGAACTAGTTCATTCAAAGTTGAGAAACTGACTCAGAGTTAAAAAAAAAAAAAAGAAGCTTGCTTTCTGTTTCCAATATATGGGTGGAAAAGAATGAGATCTACTGGTTCTAAAAACTTGAAGGATGTGGAAACCAGACACATAATTAGCTCAATTTACCAGCATTAGTAATTCCTTCATTTAATAAAGAAGTTAGTTTTAAATGCAAAGCATGTTTTGATAAACATTTTCCCTTATGTATCCATCACATTTAAGGTAGTTTCATTTATCTAAAAAAAAAAAAAAACATTTAAATGCTGTTTTTATATATTTTTAATTGAATTCCAATTTCCATCTAAAGGCAGCTTGACACAAATGAGTAAAAAAAAAATAATTAAATAAGAAACGCCTCTGACCATTTTCTAACATGAGAGTAAAAATTAAGACTCTGAATAAATGTAAATTAAGCTATATAATTGCTTGGATACATGTATATAAATACTGCATAGTGTATAGGGTTGCCATATTTAAACAGTGAAAAAAGAGGACACTCCACGGGTGCCCCGGCCCCACCCCAACTCCGCCCCCATTCCAACCCCTTCCCCAAAGTCCCCGCCCCAACTCCGCCCCCTCCCCTGAGCACCCCGCATTCCCCCTCCTCCCTCCCACACCCCGGGCTCCGGCTGCTGTTGCGCTGGGGAAGTTACTTCGGACCCCGCCGCAGTGGAGAGTGGCAGGAGCCGGGAAAGTTGGAGCCCAGGGAGGAGGCGGCTGCGCGCTCGGGTGCCGCTGCCACCTCCGTGCCCCAGCAGATCGGGGGAGTTGTTAGTTTTGGCTTTGCTGCAGCCACTCTCACTCGGGGTCCCCTTACCATGCCTCCCTATTTTCCCAGACATGTTCGGCTTTTTGGAAATTCCTCCCGGACGGAGATTTGAGGACCAAAAAGCCGGATATGTCCGGGAAAATCCGGACATATGGTAACCCTAATAGTGTATCTTCCTGATTAGCAAAAACTACCAACGAACAGTGTAAATCCATATTTCTTTGCAAATCTACATATTTTAAATGGATATACCAACCAATGAGAATGAACCTCTCTTTAGAAAAATAACTAAAAAGTACAAATGCATAACAAAATTAAAATCAATTATTTAAATCAAGGTTTCAATCCTGCTTTTTGATTAAAATTATGATTAAGATTGATGATTTAAATCAATCCACCGTGGTATCCATCTCTCCTAGATGGGGCCAGGGCAGCCAACTGTGGACTTGAGAAGTTGAATATACAGACAACCAAAAGTAAATGATAGACAGGAATTCAGACATACCAACATCCAAAAAAGAATTGTCTAAAAATAGCATAAAATGTTTTTAAAATGTTGCTGGCTTCAGATTAAACTATTATTGAAATATCAGATTTACTTTTCTTGATATGGTTTCAAAATTTTCAAATGTAGAAGCTGTAGTCATTTATTTTCTAATAACCCTACAGCAAATTATTTTCAGCAAACATATGGATTGACAGTCACAGGCATGTAAAGACTTCAACAAACAGAAAAGAGGGAGAAAAGGAGCCATTATTTCAGTAATTACTAGAGTATCTTCTTGGTTAGGAGGGACAGAGTGATACTTTACAAATGGAAATCTATATGTTTATAGCTATGAATGTGTTCTTTAATTTGCTTAGCCTACAACTAAAATAATGCTCACTGCTAGCACAGAAACTGAATCGATTTACTTTCCTACTGGCGGAACTGATGTTTTCCTTGGAATGAATAAGCTCTTTTTGAAATGTAAAGTCGAATTACCAAAGCGATATTATTCTCAAATAAATTTATTTGTTGACACAGCTGAGCTCCATCTTTAGTTGACAGTACACTTCTGTGACAGTGTTGGCAAGTAATGCAACCAACTCCAATATCAGACTCCATATTTGGTTTATCAAAAGATAGTGGGGGAAGGAAGTCTGAAAAAAAATAGGTTAAATGCCTGTTTTGTTCCCTTTTTAATGGATATTGTTTTATTCTCAATCCACTTCAATCTTAAAAATCAAGTAAAGCTCCTTATCCTTAACTTGTAATGCCTTTATAAGACTAACAGTGCAGACAAGCAGTAAAAGAGAACGTTACCGGACATGAAATACCGGTATGTAAGAAATAAATGCTTATATATGCCACAAAAGAAAAAAAGCTAAAGATGTTAAACAGGGCCACAGATTTAAATATTCTAATACTTGTAATGCATAGAATTAAATTCATCTTTGCGAGTGAAATGCCTGTAATGGGGGTACAATTAACACAGCAGTGGGCACTTATTTCCTAAACATACATATTATATATCTAATATATTTTCGGTAAAACTAAGAGCTACAATATTATCTGGCTACTACATGTAGCTTACTTTTTTTAATTCAACCATCTCCCTCCTCACCCTCCAAGCCAAATTATTATTCTCAGTCATTAGAATTATGAGCTTGTATGTCACAACACTGGTGTAAAGAAATCTTCCTTGGTACATAAGTGTTGATACATTCATTGAGCCAAGATAACTATAGGTTTTCATCCAAGTGACAGCACAAAACAACTTAAATCAAGGCAAGAGGAAGGATAAAGTGTAGGCAAATAAACTATCTAGTCAAGCTTCTTCCTTTTTCACACTTGTAGCTAAACCAAGATCAGCCCAGCTTCAGCAATATCCATCACGGACACTCGTTGTGAGCAGCCAGTCATACAAATTTTAATTATGAGCAGTCCTAAGAGATGGAACACACACTGGGGAGTGTGGATAGTGGTCAAGCAGTCACAAAACCTAGGAGCTCCTGGAGATGGGGGCTGAATCCTCACCTTCAAAGGTATACTTGGCCCTACCTCTACATAGGGGGAGATGGACTAGATGACCTCTTGAAGTCCCTTCCAAACCTACATTTCCATGATTCTATGATTTTTGAGGGCCATCCAATTTGTTTAGAAGACATCCCTTGGTTTGCAAAGTTGGAGTTTGGTGTTTTTAAAATACCCGTGTCTTCGTTTTCCTTTGATATTATATTTCCATAATATAAACAGATACTTTATTAATGGAGATCAACTCCTTTCTGTGCTTTTGGTGTACATCCACTGCATATCAGTAGTTTCTTCTTGCAGAGAAAGACATTTTACGGTAAATTTTGACCCCCAAATTTAATAAAAGTGGTTTTAGAATATTTTCCTGTCTGATTCCTCCTTCATTCATTTTCTTCTCCTCTCCTCCTCCTCACAAGGGTTTTGGGTTTTGAGGGGGGAAGAAGGGGTAATTTTATTTTTCCACCACTTACTGTCTTTCCATGATGTAATTTGTAACCCAAACAGCAGCAGAACAGTGGGCAGGAGTTCATGTGCCAGAATCTTGGCAAGTGCATTTGAGTACTAAACACTGTTACATATTGGCATACAGGTAATAGCATTCATCTAGTGTGCGAATAGAGAAGCAGTTATAAGTTCTAAGGAACAACAGAAAACAAGAAAATTTGTTCCTTCCCAGCACTAAGAAATTGACATGAGAGGGTCCCCCTGTGGTGACACTCCTTACTACTCTGTCCCACCCCACAAAGGGGTTGAGGCAAGGTTCCTTAGGATGTGTCTTCACTTGGAAAAAAGGAATGTTTTATCTTGTGTTAACTAACGCATGGTAACCAACACGAGGTAAAATCCTAGTGAAGACAGGGCAGTTTGTAGTTTTCACATATTACCAGGTTGTGGTAAAGATTGTGGGGAGCTGAGAGTTGGGACACCTCAGGTTCAATATGAAATGGACAATGGCTTGCATCCTGGGGTTTTTTATTAGGGTTGACTGTACCAAATGCTTGAGCCACTTGGGACAAGAACTTTGGCTCAAGTCCAATTAATTCAATACAGTCATATGGATCCCCCTTCCGCTACAGACAAGAAAACAAGTATTACACTGCACTGGTTCAGCCCTCCCACAATATAGTGTCTCACATCAGAAAGTTACCCAAAGGCCCTGCTAACAGCAACAGTAGTAGAAGCCATGGAATAAGACTTATCTTTCATTCCATAATTAAACTTTGCTGACATCTTGCAAGCAGAAATCTGGAGTTGGCCTAGATCTGTAATTCATGCAACCATTATAAATTAATTTAATGATGCTATGTGGAGATGCACCACACTCTCCTGACAAAAACTATACGGTAGTATACTATAGCATCACAAAGAGAAACAATACAAACCACTGTGTATAAACCAATATCCTTGTACTAGTTTTCTCACCAAATGTAGACACACTTTAACTCTTAACCGAAATAGGAAGAAGGGAATTTGATTTGCACTGTGGAGGTGGGGGAATGGAGAAGCTGTAACTTGGTCAGACTTCATTATTTTATTTTTTATTACTATTCTTACTACTGTTCAATTGATGAGAACACAAATTAGGTCAACCTTCTACAAAAATAAGAGATTTAGCTAAGTTTTCTGTGATTAATATTTTATTTATTTTTATAAGAAAAAAATCTCACAGCTCTTTGTATCTTTAGGATTCAAATCCACAAGTTCATGGCCTAAAACAACTGATTTACCACCAAGAAAACTACCTCACATAGTTTGCAGGATATGTTTCAAAAATGCCACCAACAGTCATTTAATATATATCTCCATATTTGTTAGGAGTTTCAAGACATCTACAGAATTATTTTAAGGCTCAGAATTCCAAGAGGTTAAATTAGAAAGTGGAAGTTAAATAATTATCCATTTACCTAAGACAATTATAAAATATGTTTCACTTGTTGTGGAAGCAAAAGTGGGTTCAAAAATGTGCTAAGCTCTTTACATAATGATCAAGAAGTGAACCACAAATACTTAGGGCCTAATTCTAGGCTTTTGAGCTCAGTGGGTTTGCATAGGGATAAAGAAGATTAGAATTTGGCCATTAGCCTTTACAGCTACTATGGCAACATTATTCAGTCATCTTGAAAAAAATGCAAGTCAACTAAAGCAAAAGATATCTCAGATCATCTGGAAATGAAAATGTTTTCCTGTTCTTTCCTTTCAAATATTTTTTACACACACTTCCCCTCCCCCATCAAAATAGCATATATTAAGCCTCCATTTTATAACCGTCTCCTAAGGGAGTAATAATATTCAAGCTAGCTATAGTTTAAAAAGAAATGTTGCCAGATCATACAGTACAGTGATTCTTTCAGGTCGCTTTAGAAGTCATTTGTATATTTTACCACGGCAATCATTCCATTACTTCAGAAAACAGCTTCAAAATAAAGCAGGTTAGCCAGCATGTTAGACTGCCATATAGAAAGTTACACTTTGTGAGCAAATACTTCTGTACAAATAGTAAATACATTCTGACTATTATATTCGATTTGCAGGGAAATTCTAGGTCTAGCAAGGCAGTCTTTAAACTCGGTAAGTAATGCAATGGGAAAATAAGCTTTCAATGATGAAATCTTAGAAACACAAATCCAAACAAAGCACAAAGTACCTAGAATTATCAGGTTATGCTCTCTTGAAGGACATAGCAACTTTCAGAAGCAACAATATGAAAAACCAACTGCAATCCAGCGTTAAGCTTTGAACTAAGTTGAAGACCAACAGGAAAATGAAAATTTTGCATTAGGAATAGGCTTTTTTTTTTAAATGGTGAGGAAAGTAGCATCAAGTTACTTTTGATTTTTTTTTTTTTTAAATTGACTAGGTGTAAAAAATTTTAAAGGACCTAAGTGACACAGAACCCTAAAAGTCTCATTTTCAAGGCTCCTAAATCTCATTAAAAGTCTGTGGGGCTTGAGGGACTTAGGGTCAAGTCACCTAATCACCTCTGAAAAATTTACCCTGGTTTCAGATTGACAGTGTCCCTTGAATACTCTTCCAGTTTTTCATTTATTCATAAATCAATTGATTTTAGGTTTAACTATACTTAGATTTCAATGATCACCTCATGAAACTTGCAAGAAAAGCAAAGAAGAGGTTTCACTGTGCTTCAATCAAACTTCAAGAAGAATTAGAAGAGCAAAGTTCGGTACAATTTTTATAGTTATATACAGGAAGTACCGGTACTGAGTGCTATAAACAAAAGTTGGATCTGCCTGCGGCTATTTTCAGTGTTAACATTCCATGCTCTAAAGGCAAAAATCCCCAGCATGCAATTCAGAATGCATGTCAGACTTGTCTGACAAGACAGTTGTTTGAAGTCATTAAATTTAGCTTGCTGTCACAAAACACTGAGCCTGGGTGAAGTTAAATAGTATGTGCATCTTTTTTCAGTCATTCAATCTTCCAAAGTTGACTTTCGCTTACTCACCCAACAAGCTCTTCACTGTATCTCATTATTGGTGCCCTTACAACAAAAGTAGAGCAGCAACTATTTTTTCCTGAGTATTATTTTTAAATTATTAAAATAGTTCAGACAATACTAAGATTGAATTACACTTACAAAAATTAATAGAAATAGAGCATTAAATATGAAAATCTGCCCTTAATCCACCTCCTAAGACTAACAGCTTTCATTCTAATTGAACTTGTCTATCTAAAGCAGAATTTTATGATAGTCTTTAAAACAGTTTTGGGTATTTTCTTTTATCATGGGGTCTGTTTTTTGTGTGTGGGGAGCAGGGTTAGGAAAAAATTTTATAAAGACAAAAGAACTGTCTCACTGTAAGACCCTTCTGTGGCCTTCATTTTGACATGTGTTAGAGGGCACAAACTTATTTTAAAACCCTTTCAAAACTTTCTATTCTTCATCTTAGCTGAAGTATAAAATATTACTACGGCTCCCACACACTACAGTATTACAAGTAATATTTGTCCAAGTTTGAAATGAACAGCAGCTAAAGTTGGCTACTAATATCAGCTGAAGGGGGGGGGGGGAAACCCTGACAGCCTAAGCTCAGATCTTGAACTAGTTCTGTTTTGACTTACATGGTTTAATATTTATTGACTTGCGTTTTTAAAATTCATACAAGCATTTTGGTCAACTTTTAAAATTAATTTTTTTATTAACATGGAATTTTTGCAACAAACTATAAGACAACTTACAGTCTCGATAAAGCAAGTAAAAAGAAATACCACTACAAAGCCCTGGTCTACACTACGAGTTTAGGTCAAATTAGCAGTGTTAGATCGATTTAACCCTGCACCCGTCCACACGACGAAGCCATTTTTGTCAACTTAAAGGGCTCTTAAAATCAATTTCTGTACTCCTCCCTGATGAGGGGATTAGCGCTGAAATCGACCCTGTTGGGGTAGTGTAGACGCAATTCGACGGTATTAGCCTCTGGGAGCTATCCCAGAGTGCTCCATTGTGACCGCTCTGGACAACACTCTCAACTCAGATGCACTGGTCAGGTAGACAGGAAAAGCCCTGTGAACTTCTGAATTTCATTTCCTGTTTGCCCAGCGTGGCGAGCTGATCAGCACAGGTGACCATGCAGAGCTCATCAGCACAAGTGACCATGGAGTCCCAGAATCGCAAAAGAACTCCAGCATGGTCCGAACGGGAGGTACTGCATCTGATTGCTGTATGGGGAGACGAATCTGTGCTATCCGAACTCAGTTCCAAAAGACAAAATGCTGGAATATTTGAAAAAAATCTCCAAGGGCATGAAGGACAGAGGTTATAACAGGGACCCACAGCAGTGCCGCGTGAAGCCTACCAAAGAACCAGAGAGGCAAACGGCTACTCCGGGTCAGAGCCCCAGACATGCCGTTTCTATGATGAGCTGCATGCTATTCTAGGGGGTGCCCCTACAACTACCCCGTCCCTGTGCTTCCCTCCTCCCCCACCCCTCCCGGGCTACCTTGGCAATTATCCCCCCATTTGTGTGATGAATGAATAAAGAATGCATGAATTTGAAACAACAATGACTTTATTGCCTCTGCAAGCAGAGATCAAAGGGGGGAGGGGAGGGCGGTTGGCTTACAGGGAAGTAGAGTGAACTAAGGGGGCGGGTTTTCATCAAGGAGAAACAAACAGAACTTTCACACCGTAGCCTGGCCAGTCATGAAACTGGTTTTCAAAGCTTCTCTAATGTACGGCGCACCCTGCTGTGCGCTTCTAACTGCCCTGGTGTCTGGCTGCGTGTAATCAGCGGCCAGGCGATTTGCCTCAACCTCCCACCCCGCCATAAACGTCTCCCCTTTACTCTCACAGATATTATGGAGCACACAGCAAGCAGTAATAACGATGGGAATACTGGTTTCGCTGAGGTCTAACCGAGTCAGTAAACTGCACCAGCGAGCTCTTAAACGTCCAAAGGCACATTCTACCACCATTATGCACTTGCTGAGCCTATAGTTGAACTGCTCCTTACTACTGTCCAGGCTTCATGAGCCATGGGAGCAAGGGGTAGGTGCGACTGTGCGGTGCTGCCGACTGGGAGAGCAGCCTGAGGCAGAAGCCTCCAGCTGACATGATATTCCAGGCAGGACTGAATCTCCATTAGACGGAACTTAAAGAAGAGAATGACCTGCAGTCATTCCCATTTTTGTCCAGGCGCCCCTGACCGACCTCACCGAGGCCAGCCAGGAGCACCCACGGGACGACGACAACAGCTAGCAGTCGTATTGCACTGTCTGCAAGGAAAGGCAAGGGAATGCTGCTGTGTAGCACTGCAGTACCACGTCTGCCAGCAGCACCCAGGAGACATACGGTGACAGTGAGCTGAGCGGGCTCCATGCTTGCCGTGGTATGTCGTCTGCACGGGTAACACAGGAAAAAAGGCGAGAAACTATTTTTTGCAGTTGCTTTCAAGAAGGGAGGAAGGAAGGGAGGGGGCCTGATGACATGTACCCAGAACCACCCGTGACAATGTTTTTGCCCCATCAGGCATTGGGAGCTCAACCCAGAATTCCAATGGGCGGCAGAGACTGCGGGAACTGTGGGATAGCTACCACAGTGCAACGCTCCGAAAGTCGACGCTAGCCTCGGTACTGTGGACGCACACCGCCGACTTAATGCGCTCGGTGGGGGCACACACAATCGACTGTATCAAATCGATTTCTAAAAAAATCGACTTCTATTAAATCGACCTAATTTCGTAGTGTAGACATACCCAAAGAGTACCACTTAAAAATATTAGAAATGAACTCAGTATTATTTCTTCTCTTCTCCACATGCTAATCAGGAAAAATTATCTTTTATAGTCTCACCTTTGACAGGCAATTGGATAATCACTAAAGAGTCGATACTCACACGCAATTACTTTTCTGATTTCTGAGGTTCCAAAGGCATGAGTGTTTAATGGAGAAGTTTGGAGAAAGTAACAGGTAGAAGTGCAGCAGTACCAAAACACTCACTCACTATCTTCTTTATCAAGCCAATCCTTACTCTAAGACCAGTTTAAAAACCAATCAGAATCTCGTTTGAGTAAAAATAAGAATTCTCCTCTTTTTAAAATCTATTTATTTATTGGTGATGAGACCCCAACTTTGCACCTTTGGAGTTGGTACATGGCTGTGAAATCACCTAAGAGACCAAAACCAGATAATAAAAAACACAGATCTGAATAATGCCACCATAGTCACATTATGGTGGCCTAGTGGAAAGAGCAGTGGACTGGGATCCAGAAGACCTAGGTTCTATTTTCAGCTCAGCCACTTGCCTGCTGGATGACACTGGACAAGTCATTTCACCTCCCTGTACCTTAGGTTCCTCACCTGTAAAATAGGGATAATAATGCTTGCCTCCTTTGTAAAGCACTTTGAGATCCACTGATGAAAAGCACTATATAAGAGCTTGGTGGTATTATTCTTGTAAAATACCAATGATCCACATCAACTCTCTGTTCCAGCCTGCACTACCAGAGAAGTGCTCTGTTCAGCTGAGATATAGCATTCTGCTTAGCCAGAGTCAACTGCTCAATAAATTATGAAACAGGAAGGGGCAAATACATGATTTACAATCCAGTGATATATTGAATCTAGTAATTTTCACTTAGCTGTCAATAGAACTGAACCAACAGAGCAGAACTAGTAAAAGACGAAAGATACATGTAACAATTAAGGACCAGGGAACATCCCAAGCAATTTCCAAGAGCTCTAGAAAAAATATATTTTGAGTGGCAATCCAAAGTCAGAGGGCAATGACCTTGGGTTAATAGAAATTCCGATCACTAGCTCAAAATAAGGTGTATGGTAAAAACCCTGCTCCCACTGAAATCAATGGGAGTTTTGGCACTGGTTTAAATGGGAGCAGGACTCAGCCCTAAGTGCCGTTAGATTTTATTTTTTTTAAAGTAGCCACTTAGTTTTGCCCAAACATAATAAACAAATATGAGCCAATTTTCATCCTGAAGTATATTTTTATAGCCAAGTGATAAACTTCTTAAGTTCTCATTTTTATTTTGAGTGTTTACTTCATGCTCTGATTAATCACAAACCTACGCTCACTATATTTCTGTAGAAGACTGGCAATTGTCATGCCTTACCTGACTTTCCCAGTGTTATTCCCATCAGCAGAAAAATGTGTACCTATGAGCCATATGACAGGACCTAGCTGATTTTGTAAATTAATTTCTAGACAATGGTTTAAGTAATTGATAACAAAAAGACAATTATAATATATCAATAGTTTTACACATTTCAAATAGAAAGTAAAATTTTCAGTGATTTCAATGAAACTAGACTAAAGCACTTTTGGAAATTTTCCCTCAGTTAAAAACATCCATATGGCAGAACAACGTGCCTGATAATGCCACTGTATGTCATACTAATCAGTTATATCTGCCTAAGTAACTTGCTTAAAAAAGTTACTTCCTGCATGTCTACTATCAGCTAACAAGGCCTCAGATATACTCCAAGGAGGTTCAAGAACCCTAGAAATTTCATCTGATTGTCCACAATATTAGAGAGACAAGGTAGGTGAGGTAATATCTTTTATTGGACCAACTTCTGTTGCCGAAAGAGACAAGCTTTCGAGCGCTCTCTCTAATATCTAGGGACCAACATGGCTATCACTACAATGGCCACAATAGTGTAATTTATAGGAATATCACTCTGTTTGTATTGCCTGAAGATTTGTTACCTGAAGACTTTCATTTCTGTGATACTAATACTAATGTATTATTTTTCCTCATTCTCTCTAACTGTTGGTAGAGGTAAAGTGAGGTCTACAATTGGTGCTGGGCTTGAATTTGGAACCTTAGAACCTCATACTTTCTCCAGCTCTAACTTTGCTTAAACAACACAATAGTTCTCATCTCCTCCCATAAGGATAGCAGTTTACCACACACTGAAATAATTCCTGTTAGAATTTGAGGAGTGTCTTAGGGATATATCTGCTACTACCACCTGGACTGTTCATTAGAGTCCTATTTATTTTAAAACTAACAGTGGATCTTATTTTGAGGCAATAAGTCATTAAAGAACACACTTATCTGGCAACCGTCTGCACCTTATTACTAAAAGGACTTTTCTTTTTGTTTTTAAGACAACTTCTCAAATTTCCCTGGTCACCTCATGAACTTATTTGGAAGAAAGGATGCTGAAGCAATTAGAACCAGAAGACCTCAGTTTTAATTTTTGTTTTACCACAGGCTTCCTGTGGGATCCCATCACTCAACCTTTCTGTGCCTCAGGTTCCACAATTGCAAAATGAAGATAACATTTATCCTGCAAGCGTGAGGAGACTAAATTCACAAATGCTTGAAAAGAAATTTGAATGTCTCTGATAAAAGGCATTATATAATGGAACATTATTTCTTTTAACACATTTTATTTCAAAGTGACACCTACTTTGATTATTACCCATCAGATTTGGACTTTACTGAGTGTTGATTATTATTTGTATAAACATGGACTTAATTGTTTTTTTCCTCACTGCTTGATATCACCAGTTCTTGGCTTATGTTATATTGCAAATTATTTCTTATATATTATACTAGCTTACATTAAGGCTGCAAAGACTAAGGGTATGTCTACACCCAGCCGCTAGTTCGGCGGCTGGGAATCGAAGTTCTGGGTTCGACTTATCGCGTCTTGTCTGGACGCGATAAGTCGAACCAGGAAGTGATCGCCGTCGACTGCGGTACTCCAGCTAGACGAGAGGAGTACCGCGGCGTCGACGGGGGAGCCTGCCTGCCGCGTGTGGACCGAGGTAAGTTCGAACTAAGGTACGTCGACTTCAGCTACGTTATTCACGTAGCTGAAGTTGCGTACCTTAGTTCGAATTGGGGGGTAAGTGTAGACCAAGCCTAAGACTCAAAAGTTAGGAAATGCCAGAATTTGCCCTCTTCTGTGACTTATGATAGTCTCTAACTACATGATCACATGTAACAAATGAGGCAGAAGTCCTACAGACACTGGCTTCAATCATAACACAACCCCATTCACTCCCGGAGCACTATCCATCCTGTACATTGATGGAAGCAGGGGTCCTGTGGGGAAAAAATAGTATGCAATCAATTGTGTATGTGCTATTAAGTGATCTGCAATTCTTCAGAGACCTGTAACTTGGCCGCATTTGGGTGAAATTTCACAGGGACAGCCAGAGGCATATTTCTGGCGCTAGGTTAAGCCTCCTGTAAAACTTCAAGCCCTTGTTCCTGAACATGCAGGCCCTAGAACTTCTCAGTGAAAAGGGCTGTAAGAATTTTTAACATGGGCAAAAATATACTTTTTCCCAAGTTTGTTCTTCAAAGTTATTGAATCATTTTAGCTGAAACTTTCCAACAAAGTTCAGCCTGAGGCAGGCACCTAACTGGGAAGTTTCAGCCCAAACAGTTAAAGTTTCGCAAAGTTATAATCAACTGAAAGCTGGGACTTATAATTGAAAGCACTGGGCAAGCTTAACTATAGGTGGTGCTACCAACACCGCCTATGAGTCTGCACCTACAGAAACCAGATGTGTTAAGAGTTCTACTATAAAACATAACTATTTTTGGAGTTGTGGTCACTGGAAAAATTTAGGCTAGGCTTGTATTCTTGTCCACATAAACTTTCAGTTACTCTTTCAAAGAAGCCAGAATCTCTCTTTAATCTCTGATTGATGCTTCTGGACAAAATAATGCTTTTTATTCCTAGTCTCATCCTATATTCTTTCCACCAACTTTCACTCGAATGAATAGCTTTTTCCTATGCGGATGACAAATACCATGTGTCCTATCTTGTAATAATTCTAAAGGAGAGTCAAACTATGAATCCTTAATCTTCTCTTTGGATTCTATAGATATTTTTGACCTTATTGCCAAGGTGTGTGTCTATCTGCCCATCCTCTTTTCAATTCCCCTCCCCCCCCAGTAACTTCTGCCTTTCATTTCCCATTGCTACCATTGTTCGTTTTAAAATGTTTTATGGGATACTTCCACATGCTCTTAAGCATTTTCTTGTGAACATTATTTTAAAATAAAACTCCACTGGAGTCTCATTGCACTGATAATTTAATCAACCTCATCCATTGTTTGTTTCTGTCCAAATTTTTTGAACATGTCCCCAAAAACATTTTGTTCTTTTTTTCAACCTTATAATTTAAATCCTAAATAGTCTGGCTTTAAGGGTGGTTAACTACCTGAAATTATATTATTTACCTTTTTGTAGCCAATTAATGGTTTATTACCTGCCTTAATTTTATTAGCTCTGACAGCTGTACAAGAAGAATAGTGTTAACTATTTGATGTTTATTTATCACCTGCTCATACTTATTTGTCAGGAGTCTACACTGCAGTGACTTTGTTCATCTCTCTTCAATTGTTCTTTGTGTAAAGTTTTCAAAAGCGCGTAAGATCAATAGAATTTAGACTCATAAATCACATAGGAGTTTTTGAAACTCTCTCTTTTAGACAGAGGGTGGGAATAATACATTATTATATGTTCTTAGTTATACTGCAATATGAGGTCTCAACCCATATTGAGAAGCTAAAATTGAATATTGTTTGTATGAGGATGGAAATCAGGTTTAGATTTCCTTCCCCACACTTTTGGATGTTTGCTACTGTATTTTTTTTTTTTTTTTTTAAAAGGTTGACTAAAAAGTTTTATTGGTTGGATCTTTTAAGCAGCTTTTCATCTTTGTCATTAGTAGGTGTTTGTTTTGTTTTTACACAGGGATAACATCTTCCCCTTGTGTCCTGTTTCTTGTGTCAGGAACAGCTTGCTACCAAAAAGTGGCTGTTAGTCTTTCTGAAATTCATAACTATTTTAACAATGCCTACTGACAACATTTTAGTTCACCCATAAAGCAACACTAAATTAATGTACTGTTGGCTACCATTCCTTCCAATACCATTTTTTTTTTGATCCATACAAAATTAATCGGGCTATTTAATTTGTCATTCTTGTTATTTGAGTCAGTCTTGTATTACTCCTCTAAGCAACTGCACCAGCGAGGTTTTATGAGGACCACCAAGTTTCATATGTTACAGTACAAGAGTTTCATCATACATTAACCCAATCTTTATGCATTTATATCCGAGTTGCTCTGATATTCTTGAGCTTTTGCACATTTGACCCCAGTTTCATGGTATGTGATGCCTTTTAAGATTCAATGATTATTCTTTTAGTTTCTTTAATATTTGATTCTAAATAATTTTGAATGGTTTAACTTTTTTGTACTTTGAGTTGGATGTTCCTTATTAACTTGTAAAGAACAATATTTATCAATTAATAAGGCCATACCAAATCTGTGGCCATCTAGGAACTTCACAATGTTGTCATTATACTGCACAGTAAGGGCACTTGGAATTTGATATTAACAATGGGGACAGACTTCAGATCCTTCTTTTCAAAAGCAAAGGCCCCTGCCACCTAACCAAAAAAAAAATTCCCACTAACTTAGTTCTAATATTGAGACTACTATGACATAATTAAATGGTTCAGATTCTATATAGTAGAGGGCAGGGGCACAAAATACATATTAGCCTGCTCATTACAATACAATCATTTTATATTTATTCAAATAACAGCTACATGAATGATTAGAAACAAATCTCTTTAAGAAGTGAACAGTGACACTTTGTCATATGTTTCTAGAATTCAAGAACGACCTCTCTAAATGTCTGTGGAGTACTAATTTTTGTTTTAATGTTTCATTAGTAACACTGTAGCTAGGAGAAGAACAATGTACATTTCGCCCACTGATGGCCACAGATAACTTTGAAAGAAAGTGTGTTCCCAAAGCTCTCTCTCAGCCTGACAGAGAGCCTATCCAGTAGAGATAGAAAAATGTTATCATTGTACAAGGCACTGTTGAGACCTCATTTGGAATAGTGTGTGCAATTCTGGTCACTGATGTTTAAGAAAGATACATTCAAATTGGAACAGGTGCAGAGAAAGACTACTAGCATGATCAGAGGACAGAGAACCCACCTTACAAGAGAAGCCAAGCTTCTTCAGTCTCAACCAAATGAAGGCTACGGGGAGATATGATTTTTGTCTATAAATACGTGAGAGGGATAAACACCAGGAGGGAGAGGAATTGTTTAAGTTAAGGGCCACTGTTAGCACAAGAATAAACTGATATGAACTGGCCATCAAACAACTTTAGGCTTGAAATTAGATGAAGGTGTCTAACCATCAGCGAAGTGAACTTCTGGAACAGCCTCCCAAGAGGAGCAGTGAGGGCAAAAAATCTAAAAGGTTATAAGACTGAGCTTGTTAAGTTTATGGAAGGGATGTTATGATGAGATTGCTTACAATGGCATATGGCCCATCTCTGACTGTTATTAGCAAATATCTCCAATGGTTGGAGATGAACACTAGTTGGGGAGGACTCAATTACTACAAAGAATTCTTTCCCAGGTGTCCAGCTGGTGGGTCTTGGCCACATGCTCAGGGTTACCTCATCAGCATATTTGAGGTTGGGAAGGAATTTTCCCCAGGTAAGATTGGCAGAGACCTTGGTGGATTTTCTCTCTCTCTGCAGCACAGATCACAGATCACTTGCTGTTTGAACTAGAGTAAATGGTGGATTCTCTGTAGCTTGAAGTCTTTAAATCAAGATTTAATGACTTCAGTAATTCAGCCAGAGGTTATAGGCATATTAGAGGAGTGAGTGGGTGAGGTTCTGTGGCCTGCGATGTGCAGGAGGTCAAACTAGATCAGGGGTCGGCAACCGATGGCACGTGAGCTGATTTTTGATGGCACGCTGCTGCCTGCCGGGGTCCTGGCCCCACTCAGCCCCCCACCCACCGATTTCTCCTGCGGGGGCACGAGGCAGAAGCTTGGTCATGCCAGCAGCCAAGCTCCCCCTTCCCCGCTTCTTCCCCCAGCGTAGTGCTTTCCTGCCCCTCCCCCTCCCGCCGATCAGCTGATCGCCCGGGGAGAGAGGGAGCGGAGCGGAGCCAAGCCGAGCCGCAGCGTGCTCGCTACTCCGGGGAGGAGGCAGAGAAGAGGTGGGGACAGGGCCCTGGGGGAAGAGGTGGGGACGAGGCATATCCCCTCCAGCCCTCTGCCGTGAGCACCCCCACGAGCTGAGCACCCCAGCCTTCTGCCCTGATCCCTGCACCCCCTCACACACCTCCAGCCCCCATTCTGACTCCTTCACCCCCCACACCCCATGCCCTGACTCTTGCACACACCCCCCCACATCCCCATCCTGAGAACCAAACGGGAACTCCTGCACCACCACCCCCACATTCCCACCTGCACCCCCGGTCTGGGGTCCCGGCCTCCGGCCCTTTGCCAGCCAGGATCCCGCAAGCCCCGCTCAACCCGCTGCCAAACTAGGTGAACGGAACCCCAGGCCGGCAGCGGGCTGAGAGGGCCGGCGGCGTAAGATCAACATTTGAATTTAATTTTAAATTAAGCTTCTTAAACATTTTGAAAACATTGTTTACTTTACATACAACAATAGTTTAGTTATATAATATAGACTTATAGAGAGAGACCTTCTAAAAAATGTTAAAATGTATTACCGGCACGCGAAATCTTAAATTAAAGTGAATAAGTGAAGACTCGGCACACCACTTCTGAAAGGTTGCCGACCCCTGAACTAGATAATCATGATGGTCCCTTCTGGCGTTAAAGTCTTTGATATATCGCCTCTAATTAAATTAATTGGGAGAAAGCTGATTTTTTTAAAAATAGTTCATTTATACTTCTGTTGCTTTAAATAAATCAAAATCCTCCAAGAATACAGGTAGAGGCAAGAAAGTCTAGTCTTATATACAACTATTTCAAGTAATCCAATATTTTGTTTTTGTCACTTTATACACATTCAGACTGTAGATAGAAGGCTTATTTATTTGACATAGAATTATTGCTCTTTTATGTAGTATTTTGCGATATAAATCACGTTGTCAAATCAGCAATTATACAAAAAGGAAGACCTGTGCAAGTTTAAGTGAGGATGACATCGGGGGGGCGGGTGAGGTGGGAGGGAGTGTGTTTCACAAGGTTTAAAGTTGAATGTCAAAAAAGGTTATATTCGGTTAAATTGCATACCTTTCACCAGAACTAAACAATATAATTTTGCAAGAGCCAAGTTTCTTTTAGAAACGGAACTATAACATCATTTGTCTGAATGAATCAGTTTCAATTAAGTGGTTCAACCTGCCCTTACAATGCAAAAGGCTGGTCTGATCACAAATCCATTTATTCTGTTTATAAACACACTATATTTTATACAGACATATATGTATAAGACTTTACACAAAAATTTATCATCATTTTATATAGAGAAGGGTTTAGAAGTTTAACAGTCAGAGTTAATTATCTGAGAGTTAGGTACACTAACTCTCACCTTTGCACTGGGACATTTCATATGGAGGTCAGTTACAGTACATTCCATTGTCTTTTGGTACAGATTGCTGAGACGGTAGATTGTTTTAAAATGTCCAGTGGCAGATGGTGACTTCTAAAAGTGAGCAGGTAAAAGTGGCATGAAAAGTTTTGCTCTGAATCAATTTACAGAAACAGACAGAAGTCATATTATATTTGCCCCCAAATAATGTAGGCAACAACTACATTATCTTCCCTAAGGAACCTTCACTGAAAATATCCATGAAAGAAGCAGAAGGTATGTTGGGTTACTTCCTCAGCTCAAGGTCAAGTTCATTTTAATTTCCCAGAATAGTAAGGATAAGAGACAAGAACAATGCCAATGGATGAAAACTGCTTGTTTACAAAACGCAGCATCTAACTTGGACTCACTCTACAAAGATTTAGATATAGCACTGGGCAAAGAGGGTTGTTTAAATGAATTATTTAGTCCTTGTGAAAACTGCTAGACTGACAGCTCTGACTATTCAAGTTCTCTATTTTTCCATAAGCAGATAGCGAAATTAATTGAATTATCTTATCAAAGAGACTACTCAGATCTGAAAAGCATTTAATTGGGAGACAACCCCATAAGAATGAAGCACTAGAAGCAAGTACAGCATATAAAAGAGTTTGCACATGAACCTCAGCATGCAGCATTTGAGTGTCTATACCTAAAAAGTGGGAGCACAGGTGTGATAACTAGATTATGTAGAGAACTGTTGTACTGGTACCCCTACGGGCACTTATTTTCTTATAGAAATCCACTTTTCCCATGCAGACTGTGCAAAAGGGCCAGAAATTTGCCAGGTCTCCCTTGCTGGGGATTCCTCCAATACAGAGAAAAATAACTGTTTTAAATAATGGTGTTTTAGCTTTTTTTTTTTTTTTTTTTTTTTTTTTTTAAGACTAACTCACCATTTATTAAAACAGTCATCAGTCCACACCTTTCTGTCCAGGCCCAAGGCTTAAACACCAATAAAATTTTAGATCTACAATTCCCTTTACACACACTATAACAATAATAGAAAAAACATGTTACAGCACGGACATCGCTAACCAAGACAGAGAGAACACTGTATACTAGCACTGTTATTGTAATGCAGATGGACTCTATGAAAATAAAGCAGAAATCCAGTGCTCACAAGCATGGGGTTTTTTTAAATGACTGGTTATGCACAACTTTTTGTTTGTTTGTTTTTTTAAGGACAAGCCGAAGAGGTCAACAGTCTGATTGTCTCACCTGTCACTGTTACCTGCAGATCAGAATTTTAGGATGGCCTTAAGATTCTCAATATGCAGGGTCCCTATAGGTTGAAATAATACAAAGGTAGCACTCAGTCTCTTGGAAAAGTATGTACCCAATATCTGCCCCGCATGCTTGTACTGCCCACATTGATGCCTGTAGCCATCTACACTGCTATTTTTACCCGTGCTACTGCAGATATGTCTACTGGAGCTAAAGTCACACCTCAAGATCGTGGTGTGTAGACATACCCCTAATAGCTGGCTGACAGACGACAATGTTGCCTTCAAGTCAGTGACTGACCTACCAGGCCAAAGATTAAGGGAAAATGTGAGTCTATAAAAGGGAAAAGCTCAGAACAAACACAGTGAAACCTCCTTGGGCAGAACTATATTACTTAAATAATTGGGGAAAGACTTCTCCGGAGCACTGGGCTGCATGGCTGTGACTATATTTTGCCACCCTACATTCTTTATCCTAGTTATCTATAACATGGCAAATGGATTTTTTAAGATGACCCTCTCCGTTTTTAAAGCCCTTAAATGTTGTCAGGTCACATCCCATTAAAATCTTTGCCACGAGCCTTGTCCTGTGCTCTGGCACGACCAACTTCGTATGAGCTTCACCACTGAAATTTAGCTTGATTACCTACCAATCCTATGGGCTGTGGTGCAGCCATGTGCACCCTCTCCATTCCTCCCCACTTCATAGACACGGTCTCTAAAATGGTTAATGTTTTCAGATGCTTCCTATTTAAAATTACTCTGTGTCTGTGTGGAAACTTCTGATTTGCAGAAATGCTGTGCACTCCCAGCTGCCACTGAAGTCAACAGGAACTGTGCTCTGAACATATGAAGCACTACATAATGTTAAATATAATGGGGATAACACTACTATCCCTTCACTTCATAAGGCTGCTTTGAAAATAATTTCATTAATGTTTGTGAAGCACTTAGATACTGTAGAGATGAGCACTACTGGCTTTTCTATCTTCAGATCAAGGTTTTTATAGTATGAAGTAAATGAGGCCTGGGGCCACATGTTGAACAATGAGAAGAAAACAAAATATTGCATAGCTGCTAATTAAGTAGGAACCATCCATCCTGTGCACAGAATGAAACAGGCCCTGTGGAAGAAATACTATGTGATCATAGGATAGAGACTATCATATTGAATATACAGAATTGTGCCAAATTAAGGTTGCACAGGTAACTTTAGTTCTGGCATTCCTTAACTTTTGAGTGCGAGACTTTGCAACCTTAATAATGTTCTTTTAATGTAGGGTTTGTTTGGGTTAGGTTTTGTGTAGTATATATTAAACAGAAAAAGAAAAGAAAATGTAAAATCACGAATAATTTTATCTTAATTTTTGGTGAGTTATATAATTGTTTTGGAATCCACACAGAGCTATTAAATAACCATCCAGGGGACAACAAAACAAACTTAATACCTCCTGTTATTAAGGTGTGCAAAGAAAGTGTCTAAAAAAAAGAAAAATAAGAAGATAGTTACCTTGTTACAATAAAGCATCCAAAGTTCATACAGCCTCTCTCTGGATGCCATTCCTTCGCCTCCTCTTCTCTCCTTTTACAACAATTTGTGTTCAAGATCCTACCATGCTCAGTTTATATTCCAAATTGTTCCCCCTGTACGTTTTTGCTTTTGTATCAGAATTCTGCCATAACCCAAGTGGAAACAATGTCAAGGATGAAAACAAATGGATCTCAGTGTACCTCCTGGGTAAACAATGCTGCACAATTCAACCAGTCAAAGGCAACTGTCAAGTAGCTCCTCTTCATCAATGGCACTTCAGTATTAACCTCGGAGAGTAAAAATAAACTTTTCAGGCTTATGTTGTGAGAGAGAAATCCATATTTAAACACTGGAGACCTCAGGAACTAGGTAGAGACAATCTCTATTTCTCTTATCAGTGACATCTCTAACAAGGAACCAATTGGTTTACAGCCTTCATGATCTTGTGTTTTGCAGCTGAGTTAAACAGGAAAAAAACAGGATAAAGCTACAAGGCAGAGAATACAATAGTCTCGGAGGTGTAGAAGAAAAAAAAAAGCCAAACAATATTAATGTGGATAATTGACCTGTAGAAAAAAAGAAATAAATTATGAACCAAAAACCCAAACACAAATCCTATATGCTGTACATCTTATTTCTAGACTCCCATAACCCGCCCATCATCTTAAAAGTTAAATTAAATCTCTATATTAAGTTTACAAAATTAACTAAGGTTTGTTGCTTGCTTTGTTTTTTCTTTTTTTCCTTTTTTCTATTCCCTGAGACTACACAGGCAAGCAGAATGCAGAACATCAGTAAGTTAAAGCCCTCCCACCCTATGCCCAAAGCCAGGCTCTCCCCTGAGAGAAAGACGCAAACTAAGAAGGGAACCTGCAGCTCCCAGGTCTAAGGGCCAAAACAGAGCGCTGCTTCCTAGTGTAGACACAGCCCAAGAGTTTCCCCCTCAAACCCCAGCTGCAAAGGTAACAACAAACCTCAGAGGATTACAAATGAGTAAGAGCCGATAAAGGGCAAGCTGGCAGAGACCTTGCCACAAATAGCAATCGCTGCTTCTTCCCCCGCTGGCAATTCCCACCCGCGCCCTCAGACCCCTCCTGCCTGCCGCTCTCGGTCAGGTTCCCTCCCAGCCTCCCCACGTCTGGTGACCCCCCGCTGCTGACTGCCTCTAGCCCCACTCCCCGCACCCTGCCCCCGGGGCAGTGATCTCCGGGGCCAGGCGCCGACTCCCGCTTTCCTCCCTCTGAGACTCGCCTCCTCTTTCCATCGGTCCCTTTGCCCTGTCAGCCGCCCCCGGCTCTCACGTCTAGGCTCCGACGCCGGCGGGCCCTGCTCCTCCCCACCCCGGTAGCTTACCCCGGGCGCAGGGGGCGGCCGGCCTGGGAGCGGCTCCTCTCAGCGCGCAGCCGCTAATGCAGCTGCCCGACACAGCTCGGCGGGGCGCAGGGAGGAGGCCGGGCCCGGCCGCACCGTCCCGCCCACATTCCAGCGCAGCCGGCTCCGGCTACCGCCCCGCCGAGCTGGGGGGGGAAGCGGGAAGAGACGCCGCCATCTTGATTCCTGGCAGGAATATGCTCCCTTGGCTCTGTGGGAGCCAGGCCCCGGGCCGGGGGTCGGGCCAGTCGCCCAGAGGGAAGGGCCTGTCCCAGGGAACCATCCATCCAGGCACCCAGCAAGCTGGCCCTTAGCATGAGTGTCTCAGTCTGGCCTCTTCAGGGGCAGCAGAGGACCTGCCTCCTCAGCTGACTGCCTGGAGGGACAAGGGAGCATCAGTGTTAACCAGTGTCCCCAGCCAGCACATAGCAAACACTCAGCAGGCGTGAGGTGTGTGAGAGGGGCTGAGGGGGGTGACCGGAGGCACCATGGTCTCCAGGGCTGGCTCCAGGCACCAGACGAGAAAGCACATGCCTGGGGCAGCACATTGTAAGGGGCGGCATTCCGGCCAATTTTGGGGCAGCTAGCCCAGCCCTGCAGGGGCACGAACTAGCGATCCCCGCCGCTCACCGTGCCGCCGGGCTCCCCGGGACGCGTCACTCCCCACCACCTGCTGCTCTGAGCCTGCCCGGCCAGAAGAGACACCCCAAAGCCAGAGGACTGCCCACGGGCGGAGGGAGTGGGCGGGTGCCGCCCTTCACCCTCCTGCAAGCCGCCTTGACCGCCCTCCACTGCGGCCGCCTTTTTTTTTTTGCTTGGGGCGGCAAAAAAGCTAGACCCGGCACTGATGGTCTCTTTTTGAGCGGGCGTTCCAGATGAAAACCAGATACCTGGCAACCCTATAAAGATTTGTAGTGGGAGATATCCAGAAAGCGCTAGAAACTGGCATTTCTGATAACACAGCTTTTACTGTACAATGCTTAGCTATATGGAGGAAAAGATACCAATGGTAGCAAGGGTTTGATACATCATTTGAAATCAAAGTATTTAATTATGACATGAAACAAGTATTCAGTACCTTGAGCTCTCCATGAATGGGAACATAAAATATTGGAGATGCAGAGAAGCCAAATAATCAATGTAATCACATACATCAATACCAGAAAAATCCTGCTCTCACACTGTATACAGGGCCAGGATTCCAGTTTATGGACTACAACAGTAATAAAAACATGAGTTCCCATGCCTGAAGCAGGCTCTCCGAGGATTGGTTTGGGACATATTGGCCATTATCAATTAAATATTCTTACCCCTTTTCTACTTTTAGTCTTATTTGATAAATTTCCTTTATGTATGAAACACCTGTAATCTCCCATCATCTGCAGGTCATATAATCTGTTGCCATTTGAAAGTAGTTTAGTTTCCATTTAGAATGGGTTTTGGTTCTTCCAATCGTTCTTTTTTAGCCCATAGAACTTTCACTTACTTCCTTTTGCTCTTTCTCATACCTGTTCTCAAAATATCGGTCTTGTGGTATCTACCATGTTAAAGCAAAGCTACCACAAGTTTCAGAAAGGAAATAAGACTTTTCTTTAGTCTTTCCTCTTATCCAACTATTGTTTGGAGAGTTTATTTGATAGTGCTACTGTTTACATTGTTATATATTACTGCAAAAGCCCCTGTGACATGCTCTCCTTTAAAACACAGAAATAACCAAGTTGTTATTTTAGTACATGGTAATTTGTTTAATTATCCTGTCACTACATGGTATTTCCCTAACTCGGGTTGGCAACCTTTCAGAAGTGATGTGCCGAGTCTTCATTCATTCATTCATTCTAATTTAAGGTTTCGTGTGCCAGTGATACATTTTAACCTTTTTAGAAGGTCTCTTTCTGTAAGTCTATATTATATAACTAAGCTATTGTTGTATGTAAAATAAATAAGGTTTTTAAAATGTTTAAGAAGCTTCATTTAAAATTAAATTAAAATGCAGAGCCCTCTGGACCGATGGCCAGGACCCCGGCAGTGTGAGTGCCACTGAAAATCAGCTCGTGTGCTGCCTTCAGCACACATGCCATAGGTTGCCTACCCCTGCCCTAACTGATTAACTGTCGGGTCCCAATCCAGTAAACAATGGATATGCTCAGGTGCATAAAGTTAAGCAGATGCATAAATGGTTGCAGAATAGGAGCTTTACTGCTTAAGTAAAGGCTATTTCTATCAAATACTTGCACTTCAAAATAAAACTTTGCCAAATAAAGGTTATTATATTACAGTAAGACTCCACAGGCTACCTTACTTTTTGTATTTCTTTTCCTTTGTTTACACTTTGTGATTTTTATTTCATTATTACAGATTTGTCATTTAATTAATTTTTCACACTTTAATTTTTATTGGCAGAAGTAATAAAAGTAAAACCATTTTTATAATTTTTAATGTAAAGAATATGTTTTATAAAGTAACTTAACTGGTTTGCAACTATTACAAGGGCAAGATAGTTTACCACATTCAACAGCATTGTGGGATCAAATCACTCATTTCAGAATGAATGGGAAGACTTATTTTATATCTGTCATAAGAAAACTGACAGCTTATTTGTAATATCTACCAGTGCACATCTAATTCTTTCTTGCAATTTGTTTGCACTGACTACTCTCCCCCCACAAAATTCAAGGACAGCATAGTCAAAAGGTTGAAGAATTCACCCAGCAAAAAATTCAATTAATTTTCCACATAAAAACACTGTGATACTTAAGGCATTCCTTAGAAATAATTTATTTCAGTTCACTGGGACAAAGACTATTTTTGTGTTTGGATTTTTTGGTCTGGAGTACATGCCATGTTACTTTATTTTCTTCCATTATGTTTCCACCTTTACTATGTTTACTTCTGTTCTTTCGCATATATACATCATTTCTGTTACTACATGATGCGGGGGTTTTCAAAAACCTTTTAATAATATGGATCACATTTTAATACAGACATCTTCTGTAACCACCTCTCCTCTCATCTCTGACTCTGTGGAACACCTTCCTTCCAATTTATGATCAAAACATCTCTGTGGCAACTAAAGCAATTGCTTACATAGAAAGTTAATATTGGGGGGATATTTTAATTTATTTTAAGCTGTCTTTTATTGTAGTTTAGCAACAGAAATAAGTAGGAACCAACACATGCAGCTGCTGTTCATGAACCTTTGTTAGGGCATCATCCTGAACTAATTGAAGTCTATGGCAAAACTCTCTGACTTTATTAGGAGAGGGTCAGGACTTTAGAGAGTATATTGCCGCTACCTATGGATTGTATATTTATTCAAAATCCAATAAAAACATTTAATCAGAAAAAAAAACTATGGAAAAATATATATATCAGATTGTCTGCAGTTCTGCTACCAAATTCAAGAATTATAATTCTCTAGTCAAAAGTAAAGGAAACAAGTTTATAATATTACTGAGTTTATGACTCATTCACACTGCAGATCTCAGTGATTAACTGTTCACCATAAAACAAGCAAGATAAGATAGAGCCAACAGCTAAACTGAATGTTACAAAGTCTTTAATCGCACAATCTATTGAGTTGGTGGTGCTTCATAGAATACATAGTTCTAAAAAAGTCTATTTCTTTAACATATCCAAGTTTCTTTTTCCTTTTACTTTATTTTAAAAACATTCACATGAAAACAAGATCTTTGCTTCTCACAGAATGGTTGGAATGGTTTTGTGCAAACTTGTTTAAAATTAGTGTCACAGAGAAATGACTAATTTTGATCTTTTAAAGAAAATATAATTTAGGATTTTTGAAGTCCCCATAGGCTCTGCCCCCTGCTGATATTTGCTATTTCTCTCATCAGCAGAGGGCAGCAGAAGCTGCCTGAGGCTTGCACAAACAGTTTGGAAAGAACTGCTACTAATATCAGTGGGGAAGGGGGCACCTGCTCAACCTCACACACATCCTTTAAAAATCTGGTAGCCTAGGAACTAAGCAGCAGCCCCCACAAATAAAGGCAGCTGGCTGAGCAGGAGAGAGAAGAGGATGGATGAAGACATATCCCATCCAAGCAGTCTGAGGAAGGGGCTTCTGTACTCCAAATCAAATACAAGGACAGCTGGGCAGTGCTGGGGAATTCAGTCAGCTGTTAGTGCTGAGCTCCCACTTCCTCCTGCTGCTACTTACACCCATTAGCCCTTCTAGAAGCCCTTTCAGCCGCTATGGTGAGGGGAGGAAAAAAGGTAGGGCCCATATAACTCTCTTCCACCTCCTCCCCTCAGGACTTGTTCTCTTGCACCTGCTGGATGTGGGGGTGGGGACTCCTTCCCGCACCAACACTGTATTGTTTACATAGCTGTTGTTTGCCAGACAGCTGCACCCTCGGGCAGTGTATGCAGCCTGATTCCTGATGATGATATAACAATAACCTCTCAGCAGGGTATAGAGCATGGGGAAGGGGGGAAGAATAGGGGCCAAAGACCCACTAATATATATATACACACATTTCTTTAAAAACTGGTTATTCTTTTAATTTGCCACTCAAGCAAAAGTGGTATAAGTTGTTGGAGTCAACTTTTAAGGGTTTTGATGCCTTATTAAGTGTACTAATTCCCATCCTGGACTCATAATCCATTGTGACATGATTGGTTGCTGTGTAAATGATTATGATGTTACAAACAAAGGATTAGGCTTTCAAGCTGTGAATAATCAGCAAGAACAAATACATCCAAAAGAAACAAAAATCTGGTGTTTTCCTACTGACAGCTTCATAATAACAAGGAAAGAAATGTTTTAAAATATTTGCAAAGAGACTTTTGCAGCAGATATCAAGAACTGATTTTTTTTTGTTTTTTTGCATTAAATGGGTTGCTTCAGTCTTTAGTAAACATTAGTATTCATATTGGCATCACTTGAACATACAAAAGAATTACCATACCAGCTCAGATCAGAACAGTGGTCCATCTACCAGCAAGCTGTCTTTGATAGTTGCCAGTACCAGACACTCTAGATTAAACTGCAAATCCTCCCCCTCCAACCCCAACCCCCACCCCCACCCCCAGGAAAAATTATGGAATAACTTGCCTGTAAACAAAGTTTCTTCCTAACCTCCATCAGTTAGTGGATGGCTTATGCCCTGAAGCATGAGGGTTTATATCCCTTGTATATAAAAAAGATAATGTCTACTATTATTGTGTTCTAATTCTCCATATGACTAATTTTATTTTGAATCTTATTAAGTTCTTGGCCTCAATACCACCTGGGGCCATGAGTTTCTCAGATTAATTATGCTCTGTGTCAAAAAGTATTTCCTTTTTACAGTTTTAAAATTGTTGCCATCAACAATGGCACACAGGATTGCTCAATTTACCTTCTCTATACTAATCATTGTTTTTTATATCTTTGTGTACTAGGTTTTCAGCTGAGTTATCCAGTACAAAATATGGTATTGATCCACAAAACAAATAGAGCAAAAAAAAAAAAAAAAAAATGAAGCATATACGTTCCCACATTTCCTATCAGTGTGACAACCTTGTTCTGCCGACTTCCTATAGTAGTAAGAACGTATTTACATATTCAGGTCTGTTCAGTCTGTGCCTTACCCTATGAGACTGCCAACAAAGATATCAATTTGTGACAGTTTGGAGCTGTGCACTATTTACTTTAGGAACTAACCTGTAACCAACACTTCATTGCACGAGCAAACAAATCATCATATTTTAAATACTTTAGGTTTACCACCAACTGGATTTGAACCAGTACCCTGGCCTGTAACTGCACTAGAGAACTGAACTATTGGGAATTGAGCGGATGGAATATTTATGAGTTAACAGTAGAAGACTGTGTATGAAAATATGTATGTAATTTAGAATGAAAATGATCCAATAGTTATTTAGCAAAGAATCACCTGGATTCATACTATGAACAAGTTAGACAAGTTTGGTGTGTGTTTTTGTTGTTGTTGTTTTTAAAAGAACATCCATTACAACTGCTCAGCATTTCTGGAAATCAGGCCCACAATTTCTTCCAGTATCTCACCTTTGTTCACGTGCTTCTGTCAGTAAATTCTCTGTTGCCTCATTTTAATTTTCTTTATTGTTATGATGATTCAAGGTACAAGAGACTTCAGTGCTCTACTGGATGTTTTTAACTATTATCTCTCAGGATTAGCTCAGACAACAGCATGTCAGAAATACATTAATTGCTCATGCACAAAACTGGGTCAGCTAACATGTGAAGAACTCTAAAGCCTACATCAAAAATTTACACCATACTGCATTCATCATGATTAATGTCCTTCATTTCAGTCCATGAACTATAGAACCTGTTGGAACAGACAGAAGCTACATTTTCCAATCCACCTTCCAGGCTCCCCCACCCCCATTTTCAGTATGATTTGTTATTATGTAGCCACTTAGGATATGTATTCCTATAGGTGTCCTAACCAAAGGTACAATTCTAAAGTCCTCATGCATGCAAGTAACAGATACACATAAATTACAAGATCAGACTCAATGAATCATCAGCTCTTCAAACTGTTTTCCTTTTGAGAGATCAGCATGCGCCTTCACCTCACATTTTACCTTTTTCGTACTTTTAATCGTTAATGACAAAAGAAAAGGTTTCCCCATTTCTGACTAATTCTCTTGGAAACTAACATTTGTACAAATACATTTAAGTGGATATTCTTTCTTTAAAACCATATCTTGTCTTACTAACTTATTCACATCCTTTGAGATAAAAATACTATTTGATCATTTTCAGCCTTAGCATACATGTGTTTTCATACACTACATTGTATAGCTAACACAGAGAAAAATACTGATACAGCTTAGGCCTCAATCCTGCATAGACTTACTCACATGCTTAACCTTTTGCACTGCGAGAAGTCATGTTGACTTAATTAGGATTATTCACATTGCATAAAGTTAAGCACGTGTAAATCTTTGCAGGATCAGGGCCTCAATCTGGTTTATGTTGACTAAGGTACCAGAAATATATTTTGCTGGTGCGAGCCTGACGTAAATGGCAAATAGTTCTCAAAACTGCTTTTGAGAGGGAAGACATGGGGAAAGAGCACATCTTTTCAGTCTGTTAATATATTTCTAAAATCTCACTCTTTATAATAATGATCACACATTACGATTTAAAAAAATATTAATAGAAATGTTTTAATTATTTTGCATTTAATTGAAAACTTTAATTTAAAATTTCATCTGCAGTGTTGGAAACTCAAACATGTAAGACTGTGTGAAACACATTT
Source organism: Terrapene triunguis (assembly GCF_002925995.2). NCBI lineage: Eukaryota > Metazoa > Chordata > Testudines > Emydidae > Terrapene > Terrapene triunguis. Next base: position 57,419,063 of record NW_020664413.1, on the reverse strand, counting down.
TAACAGTCTAAACTTTAAGCCATATTATCAGCATCCCAAACATACTGAAGCACAACAAAGGTCAATGAACACTTTAAACTTCACATGGCTTCCTGATCAACTGAACTCAGAGACGTGTTAAAATCTTTGTTCAGTTTCTATTTGTATTAAATATGTTATTTAGAATGTGAAGGTATCTTAGGATCAAATATAAATAACAGAAAATCTTAACCTTCTATAAAAATATCCATCTTGCGGAGAAAAACAAAATGGTGAAAACAGGTTTCCTTCTCAAAGCTAATAGAAATCAGATTACCACAGTGAAAAATAAGTTTACTTCAGAGTTCACAGCAGAAATCCAGGCAGGAACATTTACTTGTTGCATAGAAATTGGAGGAAAACTACTTCTATTTAAAATTCAAGTATTTTTGTAACATTCAAATAAAAAATTTGCGGTTTCACTTTTGGGCTTCTCAAACTGCCTCTATGCTGATTTCCTCAAACTCACTAGAACAATCCTTTCAAAGTAGGCCGTGGTACAGCAATGCCATGAATCAACCTTAGCTCAATATTTGGCAGGCCCTCAGAATCCTCTCTCTGTCCTATGTGGACAGGGACGTATCTGTGCTGTAGTCCTTGAGTGCCTGTTGGAAGATGATGGTGGGTAGTGGTCAGGTCTAGAATACCTGCTTGATTCACACACCAGGAACTATAAATATCTTTCTTGGGCTTCACATGTTGAGAACTTGCCATCATTGTGAGTTTTCTCTCCAGGAAAAGATTCATCAGATCTTTCTTGAATATTTTCCAGTCGTTCTGTTCCAGAAAGCTTTGACACAGCTCATCGTCACTGAAAAGGATCAAAGACACTTGGTGGAAGCCTGGCTCCATTTCAGTCAATGGTAAAACTCCCACTGATTTAATCAGAGCCAAAATTTCACCCTTGAATTCTAATTAAGTGAGAATGAGTTTGGGTAAATAATAGCCAACAAGCTTTTTTATTTTGTTGAGCACTAGTTCATGGGTACATGTCTCTCTCCAGACGCATTAATTTCACTTACCTGGGATACTTTGGCTGTAATTTGTGTAATTTCATTATTGTTGTATGATCTGCTAATTCCTCAAACTTCTCCTTTTTCAGCCGAATGACCTCAGCTCCCTGACTGACCAAAACCATGCTCCGATCATCTTGCTTATCTTCAGGTAGAAGATGCTGGCTTATCCCCTGAGGGGTAAACGAAACAATAAAGAGCTATCTGCACATCACCATGTACTCTGGATTGGTGTACCAGTACACACACACACATCTGAATATGTTGTTTATGTTGAGTCGTGCAGAATTTGACAGTAAACTTTAAAAAATATATATATCATTTAGGAGGTAGTTTGAGAATTTGTCATTTTGGAAATTCTTTACGGCTAAATAGTGATTTTTTTCTAGATTTTGAAGGAGATTTTGCTATTGTATAAACATTGTTTAAAAGAGTCACCCAAGCAAGGCCGGGAAGGTCTCAATTACCACATCCCTGCACCAACCTGGACACCAGAGGAAATTCATCTTGAGGAAGAGCAATTGGTGTTATCACTGGCTGCTCTCCCTCATGGTTTTTGTCAGAGGGGAAGCAGATGTAAGTTTCTGCTTGGACTCCATAGGATCTCCATCAGCAGAGAATTCCTAGGGGATAACCAAGGCAAGCAGTCCAGGTATGTCTCCTCCCTGGCTACCTTAGTAAGTGGAACACAACAGCCCAGAGTTTGTGGTTATGCAGAAACTGTCCTCCATGAGGTCATCTGGCATCATAAGAACGGCCGTACTGGGTCAGACCAAAGGTCCATCTAGCCCAGTATCCTGTCTACCGACAGTGGCCAATGCCAGGTGCCCCAGAGGGAGTGAACCTAACAGGTAATGATCAAGTGATCTCTCTCCTGCCATCCATCTCTACCCTCTGACAAACAGAGTCTAGGGACACCATTCCTTACCCATCCTGGCTAATAGCCATTAATGGACTTAACCTCCATGAATTTATCCAGTTCTCTTTTAAACGCTGTTATAGTCCTAGCCTTCACAACCTCCTCAGGTAAGGAGTTCCACAAGTTGACTGTGCGCTGTGTGAAGAAGAACTTCCTTTTATTTGTTTTAAATCTGCTGCCTATTAATTTCATTTGGTGACCCCTAGTTCTTGTATTATGGGAATAAGTAAATAACTTTTCCTTGTCTACTTTCTCCACATCACTCATGATTTTATATACCTCTATCATATCCCCCCTTAGTCTCCTCTTTTCCAAGCTGAAAAGTCCTAGCCTCTTTAATCTCTCCTCATATGGGACCCGTTCCAAACCCCTAATCATTTTAGTTGCCGTTCTCTGAACCTTTTCTAGTGCCAGTATCTCTTTTTTGAGATAAGGAGACCACATCTGTACGCAGTATTCAAGATGTGGGCGTACCATCAATTTATATAAGGGCAATAATATATTCTCTGTCTTATTCTCTATCCCCTTTTTAATGATTCCTAACATCCTGTTTGCTTTTTTGACCGCCTCTGCACACTGCGTGGACATCTTCAGAGAATTATCCATGATGACTCCAAGATTTTTTTTCCTGATTTGTTGTAGCTAAATTAGCCCCCATCATATTGTTATTGTATGGGTTATTTTTTCCAATGTGCATTACTTTACATTTATCCACATTAAATTTCATTTGCCATTTTGTTGCCCAATCACTTAGTTTTATGAGATCTTTTTGAAGTTCTTCACAGTCTGCTTTGGTCTTAACTATCTTGAGCAGTTTAGTATCATCTGCAAACTTTGCCACCTCACTTTTTACCCCTTTCTCCAGATCATTTATGAATAAGTTGAATAGGATTGGTCCTAGGACTGACCCTTGGGGAACACCACTAGTTACCCCTCTCCATTCTGAGAATTTACCATTAATTCCTACCCTTTGTTCCCTGTCTTTTAACCAGTTCTCAATCCATGAAAGAACCCACCTTCCCTTTTATCCCATGACAACTTAATTTACATAAGAGCCTTTGGTGAGGGACCTTGTCAAAGGCTTTCTGGAAATCCAAGTACACTATGTCCACTGGATCCCCCTTGTCCACATGTTTGTTGACCCCTTCAAAGAACTCTAATAGAATAGTAGACACGATTTCCCTTTACAGAAACCATGTTGACTTTTGCCCAACAATTTATGTTCTTCTATGTGTCTGACAATTTTATTCTTTACTATTGTTTCGACTAATTTGCCCGGTACCGACGTTAGACTTACCTGTCTGTAATTGCCGGGATCACCTCTAGAGCCCTTTTTAAATATTGGCGTTACATTAGCTATCTTCCAGTCGTTGGGTACAGAAGCCGATTTAAAGGACAGGTTACAAACCCTAGTTAATAGTTCCGCAATTTCACATTTGAGTTCTTTCAGAACTCTTGGGTGAATGCCATCTGGTCCCGGTGACTTGTTAATGTTAAGTTTATCAATTAATTCCAAAACCTCCTCTAGTGACACTTCAATCTGTGACAGTTCCTCAGATTTGTCACCTACAAAAGCCGGCTCAGGTTTGGGAATCTCCCTAACATCCTCAGCCGTGAAGACTGAAGCAAAGAATTCATTTAGTTTCTCCGCAATGACTTTATCGTCTTTAAGCGCTCCTTTTGTATCTCGTTCATCGAGGAGCCCCACTGGTTGTTTAGCAGGCTTCCTGCTTCTGATGTACTTAAAAACATTTTGTTATTACCTTTTGAGTTTTTGGCTAGCCGTTCTTCAAACTCCTCTTTGGCTTTTCTTATTACATTTTTACACTTAATTTGGCAGTGTTTATGCTCCTTTCTATTTACCTCACTAGGATTTGACTTCCACTTTTTAAAGGAAGTTTTTTTATCTCTCACTGCTTCTTTTACATGGTTGTTAAGCCACGGTGGCTCTTTTTTAGTTCTTTTACTGTGTTTCTTAATTTGGGGTATACATTGAAGTTGGGCCTCTATTATGGTGTCTTTAAAAAGCACCCATGCAGCTTGCAGGGATTTCACTTTAGTCACTGTACCTTTTAATTTCTGTTTAACTAACCCCTTCATTTTTGCATAGTTCCCCTTTTTGAAATTAAATGCCACAATGCTGGGCTGTTGAGATGTTCTTCCCACCACAGGGATGTTAAAGGTTATTATATTATGGTCACTATTTCCAAGCGGTCCTGTTATAGTTACCTCTTGGACCAGCTCCTGTGCTCTACTCAGGACTAAATCTAGAGTTGCCTCTCCCCTTGTGGGTTCCTGTACCAGCTGCTCCAAGAAGCAGTCATTTAAAGTATCGAGGAATTTTGTTTCTGCATTTCGTCCTGAGGTGACATGTTTCCAGTCAATAATTGAAATCCCCCACTATTATTGAGTTCTTAATTTTGATAGCTTCTCTAATTTCCCTTAGCATTTCATCATCACTATCACTGTCCTGGTCAGGTGGTCATAATAGATCCCTAATGTTATATTCTTATTAGAGCATGAAATTACTATCCATAGAGATTCTATGGAACATGTGGATTCACTTAAGATTTTTACTTCATTTGATTCTACATTTTCTTTGAATATAGTGCCACTCCTCCCCCTGCACGACCTGTTCTGTCCTTCCGATTTATTTTGTACCCCGGAATGATTGTGTCCCATTGATTGTCCTCAGTCCACCAGGTTTCTGTGATACCTATTATATCAATATCCTCCTTTATCACGAGACAATCTAGTTCACCTATCTTATTATTTAAACTTCTAGCATTTGTGTACAAGCACTTTAAAAACTTGTCACTGTTTATTTGTCTGCCCTTTTCTGATGTGTCCGATTCTTTATGTGAATGTTTCTCGTCTGATGTGGCCTTTCATTATCCACTTCCATCCTCTTATCCTGACTAGAACCTAGAGAATCTCTATCAATAGACTCTCCTCTAAGAGAAGTCTCTGTCCGATCCACATGGTCCTCTGCAGCAGTCGGCTTTCCCCCATCTCCTAGTTTAAAAACTGTTCTGCAACCTTTTTAATGTTAAGTGCCAGCAGTCTGGTTCCACTTTGGTTTAGGTGGAGCCCATCCTTCCTGTATAGGCTCTCCCATCCTAAAAGTTTCCCCAATTCCTAATGAATCTAAACCCCTCCTCTCTACACCATCGTCTCATCCATGCATTGAGACTCTGAAGCTCTGCCTGCCTACCTGGCCCTGCGCGTGGAACTGGGAGCATTTCTGAGAATGCCACCATAGAGGTCCTGGATTTCAGTCTCTTCCCTAGCAGCCTAAATTTGGCCTCCAGGATGTCATCCCTCACTCGGCACTAGAAGCATGAAGTAATATCACAACACTGATCATATGTCAGCTCTTATGTAAGGTAATAACCCCATGGCCTTAAGTTAACAGGAAACAGCTTCTACAACAGCCAGCCTTGGAAATGTTGAGGGTTTTCTGTGATCCAAAGACTTGGAAAGTACATATGATTCTTTGGGGCAATCTGTTCCCTTCAGCAGGGATAGAATTTCTCAAAGCATTCCATGCCATCTCGTCCACAAAGAAGTCCTCTACTGCAGGACTGATTACTAAATATATGGACTGTGGGACATGAAGAGCTGATTTGCACAAGTTCTCTACTTCATAATATTTGGAGGAACAGGAATGTGTAGCCTTTCAGGGTTTGTGAGACTGTGAGGTCAGAAGTATTTTTGCTGCTAGATAAGACACAAACTTATAATAGCAACTTTCCCTTCTGGATATACTCACCAGGAGTTCCCCTTTATGCACTTCATTGACCCTAGTGTAAATTGCTGTGGCAACAGCAGTGGGTATTTCTCCATGTGGTGTGAGAACAGTTAGCTTCTTCCGGAACAACCCTGATATTTCTTTCTGAACGACTTCTTTCTCATCATCACTGAAGTCATCATATCTACAAAAATGTTAACTTATTTTGAACCATCTTTTACAGGTATTTATTGTGACAACACCTCAAGCAAGGTAATTGTTTTTCACATCTAACAGACCAACAGGAATAGAATTTAAACAACTTTGTCATTTAATACATTCAAATGCATTAGCCTCTCCTCTGTCCACTGGGAGCTGCGGGCAGCCGTGCAAATGTAAACAAACTGTCTGGCGGCTCGCCAGCGGATTACCCTGACGGGCCGCAGGTTGCCCACCACTGTTCTAGACTCTCTCCATGGGTGACCTCATTCACTCACATAGCTTTAACTGCTACCTCTATGCTGACGACACCCTAATCTATCTCTCTATCCCCAACTTTCTCCCTTCAGCACCATCAGTGATCTCCACCTGTCTATAGACTCATAGACTTTAAGGCCAGAAGGAACCAATATGATCGTCTAGTCTGACCTCCTGCACAATGCAGGGCGCAGAATCTCACCCACCCACTCCCACAACAAACCCCTAACCTATGTCTGAGCCATTGAAGTCCTCAAATCATGGTTTAAAGACTTCAAGGTGCAGAGAATCCTCCAGCAAGTGACCCATGCCCCACACTGCAGAGGAAGGCGAAAAACCCCAGGGCCTCTACCAATCTGCCCTGGAGGAAAATTCCTTCCCGACCCCAAATATGGCGATCAGCTAAACCCTGAGCATGTGGGCAAGACTCACCAGCCAGACACCCAGGAAAGAATTTTCTGTAGTAACTTAGATCCCACCCTATCTAACATCCCATCACAGGCCATTGGGCATATTTACTGCTAATAGTCAAAGATCAATTAATTGCCAAAATTAGGCTATCCCATCATACCATCCCCTCCATAAACTTATCAGGGTTAGGATGTCCTGGATGTCTCACCACCACATTCAACATCTATGAAAAGGAACTAGTTATTTGAAACCCATTCCCCCTTTTCGGTCATTACCACCACAACTACTATTCCTGTTTCCCTTTGCTCTGCATAGCCCATTCATATATATATATATAAATATGTCTCAAACTCTATATATGAATATGTCTCAAACTCTTAGTTTTTTGTACCAGTCTTCTTACAATGAAACACACTGTAGTCATTATATAATAAGGAGGTGACATTTTTTTCTTTGTAAAAGCTGTTCTGTGCTTGCAACATTGGGCCTGATTTTCATCTCATTTTACATCAAAGTAATTTCATTCGCTTCAGTGGAATTGCTCCTATTTGCACCACCATAAGCAGAACTTATCGAAAAATTAAAATCTATGTTTGTGATAAATTTTGAAGTTCTCATTTTGAAGCGTTCAGAATTTAACCATCTTTCTTTTTTTAATTTCTCAAATTCTCCACAATATTTTTATCATAAACATTGATATTTTTGTTGCAGTAAATAAAAAAATTGCAATAATTTTGATAATGTTTTAGATTAACATTTCCAAAGTTTAAAAAGCACAAAAAATGCAAAAAATAAGAAAAAAAATCAACTGACAAATTTTTCACACACAAAAAAAATCGTTTTCGAAAAAGGCCTTTTTCCCCCCAAAAACTTTTCATTCAAGAACCTTTGGCCAGAACTAACCATTAGTGAGATGAGAAGTGGGTCTCAGAAATACTTTGGGAAGTATAACTTAATTTATTTATTTAAAGTCCTGGTGTAGAAAGCAAGCCTGGGACTTCTACTGTTATTGCTCCAGATCAGTAATCTATGGGGGGACCCGTAACTCATCCTACCTTCTACTGTCACCTCTGTCCTGTTTCTCCAGCTTTGTGTGTGCATTTTTATATTTCCTATTTAAAGCCAGGTATTGCTTTTCAAAAATTTCATCCTTCTGATGATTAACAGGTGGGACATATATCGATTTCAGATTACTCAGATCCTGCACAGGAAAGGACTTCCACATAAAATTATTGAATCTTTTTCTGCCTGTGATGCCTGCAAAGAAAGGAAATGAAAACTCCTTTATAACTAGTCAAAGCTAAATTATTTAATTCTGTGAGCTCCACCAGCATGGGTCCTTATACCTGCACGGAGTTCTGCTGAAGTTATTAGGACATGATGTGGGCACAACCGTCTGCTTGGACAGCTCCCTTTGCAGGATTGAGACCTTGCATGCCATTTAATTATGAAATGGTGATAAGATCCTGCTCACCAATGGAGCTCCAGGACTAGAGGCCAACGAAACCAGGGTGAATTGTCAACTTCCCAGCAAAGGCACCGGTATGATTTAAAAAAAATCTCTTTCCTAATAGAAATAAGATTTTCAAGAATGGGAGTTGAGAAAACAAGACTTTAACCAATTGTGTTGTGTGCCTTGGAGGTATGTGTAACCACAGGCGCTGGCTTCCTCATTTCCCTGGGGGTGCTCAACCCCCACCCTGCCCCAGGCCCCGCCCCCACTCCACTCCTTCCACCAATGCCCCATCCCCACCCCTTGCCACCCCCACTCCATCCCCGTCCCACCTCTTCCCGCCCCCGCTCCACCCCCACCCTGCCTCTTCGCACACCGTTCTGCCCACTCCCCAAAGCACGCCCCACCCTTGCTCTCCCCTCCCCCCCCAGTGCCTCTTGCATGCTGCTGAGCAGCTGATTGCGGTGGGCGGGAGGTGCTGGAAGGGAGTGGGAGGAGCTGATCGGTGGGGCCGCCAGCGGGCGGGAGAACTGAGAGGGAGAGAGAGAAACTGATTTGCGGGGCTGCTGAGCACCCACTATTTTTTCCATGGGCCCTCCAGCACCTATGTCTGTAACCCTGAAAAGCATAGGATTAGGGCTAGGTTCTGTTTTGTCAGCATCTGTGACTCCCCCTTCTCTATCTCCCACTGCTAAGTTCTAACTTGGCCTGTGTTATACAGGAAGTCAGACTAGAATGATGGTCCCTTCTGTCTTTAAAATCTATGAAGTTATAACAAAAAATACAGATAAAGAATAACACAAAGTTATGAGTCATTAACTACAAAGCTATAGGCTGGTAACGCTGAAGTTTTCCAAATTATATATGTCTGGAAATCACTGTAACATACCAGTCTCCATAGAGTAATAAGGACTGGGTTTGGGAAAATCCATTTGCTGACTGATCCACTTGTGATAGGATGGGCAAGTGGTGAGATCAACCAGACGTAAAATTTCACATTTCCCCTAATAAAACAGATGAGGAGAATAAAGTTAATACTGCAGCACTGCCTCTGACTTGCCATGTGGCTTTGGGCAAGCCATTTCCTAGTGCCTTGATTTCCCCACTTGTAAAATGCAGATGATATCTACTTTCTAAAGCACTTGTAGATCTATGGGTGAAAAGTACTAAGAGTTAGGTATTATTATATTAGCCATGGACTACCATTCAGTAATAACACTTAACACTTGTGGAACTTTAGGTCTTCAAAGTGCTGTGCAAGCATTGATTATATAATCCTTACAATACCCTGAGGTAGATAGAGAAGTAAGCATTATTTTCATTTTACAAATGGAGAAACTGAGACACAGAAAAGCTATGAGGCCTTGGAAAAGTTACCTATTAATTCACTGACAGTGCCAGGATAAGAACTTTAGTTTCCAGCCCACACTGAGGCCTTGTCTACACTACCGGGGGAAGACTGATCTACGTTATGCAACTTCAGCTACGTGAATAACGTACCTGAAGTCCACATACTTAGATCTACTTACTGTGGGGTCCACACTACGCGATGTTGACTGGAGACGTTGTCCCGTCGACTCCCCTTGCACTTCTCGTTCAGGTGGAGTACAGGAATCGACATGAGAGTGATCTGCAATCAAGTTAGCAGGTCTTCAATAGACCCACTAAATAGACCGCCGATGCATCAATTGCCGCATGTTGAACCCCCAATAAGTGTAGATAATGCCTCAGTCCATCAGACAACAATGCTTCTCAGAAGTACTCAATAATCCCATCTCTGGAGAGGTGTCTTTTTCCTACACAGATTATTGTACTGTCCATACTGTAAATTATCTTGGATATAGCAAACAAATCTGCTCTAAGCAAATTAGGAACAATCCTACAACCTCTAAATCAAACGAGCAGTTCCACTGAGGACAGCAGGACTACTTGTGTAAGCAGAGAACACTTGCTGTCAGAAGTGTCTTATAACTGGGAATCTTTCCATCTACTTCAATGGGCTTTAAATAAGACCTTTAAAATACAGCTGTTCAGCAGTAATTCATTGAATTAGGGCAATTGGGCCTTTGGGGCCTGGAATGTCCTTCCAAATTATTTTTGTATAATTTTTTGTTGCCAAGTGACAATATATTTACACTGAAAATAAAACAATCATTCAAACCACATCATCTCAAAATGGTTAGTGCATATAAATGCTAAAAATACACCAATTATTGTCTTTTATTCTGGATTTGAGCAAAACATCCACCGCTGTATCATTTTATTCTGCATAATGTTACTGGCATCATTAAGTTGGTGTTATCAAGCTAGTGTGCCATTGTTATTAAATATTTCAGAGAGTCCAAAAGTATGCTAGATACCACTCAGGAACAATTAAAAAAACAATCCCTGCCCCAACAATCTTATAATGTATATTCAGACATGATTCAATAAATGAGGAGCAAAAAGTGACAAAAAGGAAGAAGAGGTAAATAGGAAAAAATAAGGGTTATAATAAATGGATGACATTGCAACTCAGTATCTCTGTGGATTTTAAACTCACTTTCCATGGGCAACTTGGCAGAAATTATTTGAATTTCATTAAAATTCCATAAACCTGTTACTATATATATATAGTTTCATATGTAGTACTATCTGTGTAAAAGCCAGTGTAACTCATCAGGAAATATGGATGATCATTGCAGTATTACACCTGAAAATTTGCAGGGTACTTTTTGCATGACTGTAAGTAATTTTAGTACCTGTTCCCTTAAGAAACTATGGTGCCATCCCTTTAAATTAAATTTGTTTTTGTCTCCCTACCTATCTCAGGCATTTCTGTTGCAGCCAATTTTCTGTTACCAGGGTAATGACATCTATATTTACTCCTGGGGAAATTCTGCACCACTGTGCATGTGCAGAATTCACATCCCCTGCAGATTTTTCTTCTCTCCAAAGAATACATTCTGCTGGAGAGGTGCTGCAATTACATCTTTCGCCCACCAGGGGATGCTGTGGCACAAGAAGAGAAGGCAGACAGCTCAGCTAGTCACAGATATATGTGGTTTATGGGGGAGGGACAGATAGAGCCAGGCACATGGGACTGCTGGGGGGAGGTGTCACATAGACTAGGGTTCAGAAGGGCTAGTAGGGGGGACAGACTGGAGTGGGGGCTGAATGGGAGTGGGGTTGCTGGGCCAATTGGGGATGGCTGAGTGCGGGTGCAGGGATATGGGAACGGGGAAAGGGTGGGCTGAGTGGGAGTGCAGGGCCACATGAGGACAGAAGGTGGCTGAGTGAAGGTGCAGGGACACATGGGGATGAGTGGGGGAGGATGCAGGGACACATGGGGACATAGACAGCTGTGCCTGACTGAATAGGAGAGGCTAGGGGTCAGCCAGGGTCTGCATGGGGGAAAACACCACAACACTCTAACAATCCCCCCCCCCACTGCCCTTCCCCCCAAAACAAACAAACCCTGTTCCATACTTCTCCCACACATACCCAACAACCCTCCAGGTTCACTCCCTGGCTTCTTACCAGCAATTAATTCCAACTCCCTCAGCTCCTCCATTACCTTGACTCCCCCCAGCCTTTGCACTGCTTCTGAGGGGTGCAGGAAATACGGTTCTGCGTTGTAGTTTAAATGAATTATTACTCAAAATTCTGCATTAATATGCCTAGTAAGGAATCTATTTGTCAAAAAACATTTTCTGAATTTTTGTTGTTGTCTGTATTGTTACAGACATACTTGCTGACAGGTATTTTGAAATAAATTACCCAAATAATTGAAACTGGCGTGATTATATTGTGTTGTTTTGACAAATAAAATATGCAGAATTTTAAAATATTGTGCACAGAATTTTTAATTGTGTGAGGCAGATTTTTTAATTTTTGGTGCAGAACGCCCCCAGAAGTATATACTAGTGCAAACAAGTGCTCCCATCGAGGCAACAGAAATGAATCCATTCCAAAGTGAAGGAACAAGAACAGGGACAGGTAAGGCATTCACAGCAAGAATTTTCTTTCCCCCTAGCATGTTTTGATTACTACCATTAATAAATATTTATTTAGCACTGAAAATGAACTAGGTGCTTTACAAAACTTAGAGGGGTCTTAGGGTATATTTATACTGCAAATAGACACCTGCAGCTGGCCCGTGCCAGCTGGCACGGGCTTGAGCTAAGGGACTGTTTAATTGCAGTATAGATGTTTGGGATGCAGCCTGAGCTCAAGGACCCTTGCACCTTGTAGAGTTTTAGAGCCTGGGCATCTAGCCTGAGCCCAAACATCTACACCGCAATTAAACAGATCCTTAGCCCAAGCCCTGTGAAGCCAACTCAGCTGGCACGGGCTAGCGGTGGGATTTTAATTGCAGTGTAGACATACCCTACTTCCTTCTGTGAAGAGTTTGTGGTTGACAGGTCAGATTCTGAGAGCCTTATTCACATTGAGTAGTAACGTAATCTGCACAAAATCAGTGGGATTTCTGGTGGAGTAAGGTACCACACAGTGTGAGCAAAGATGTCAGAATCTGGCCCTACATAAAGACATGACACCATTAGCAGGGGGAAAAAATCACCAAAGGGATGTATCTGGACAAGTGCTTCATTCCCCACTTTCACCTGTAATGGCCTCTGGTCACTGTTTTAGTCTGCTGGCCCAAGATGAACAGTATTGGGATGGATGGATCATACCTGAGTAATGAATATTATGCTGGCTGACTCCGTGATGTCCCGGACTACCACTTGTCCATAGTGAAATTTCTCTGCTTTGCAGTAATTAGCAATTTTCTCTACTGAGTAATCAGGCCATGTTGCAAAGAGATCTAGACCTCTGAAAAGGAAATAATACAGACATCTTTTCATATGACCACTTAATTCCAACTAGAGGACTCAAGGAAAAACTTATTTCACTGAGGAAAATGTGATCTTTTTAGAGTTCAAACTAATGGGAGGAAGGTGCTTTTTCTGGATTAGGTCCTGATTCTGCAAGTTACACCATGTAGGCAGACCCCTGCGCATCCAGGGAGCCCCAGTAACTTATCTTAGATTATTTATAGAGTGGATATAAAAAGCAGGATTATGTTTTTTTAATGGAATAAAAGCACAAACATCCTTATGTTCATGAACTTCAGCAGACTTTAGTGCTCTATGCATTCATTACAATGCAAAAATGGTTTTCTCCCTCCCATTTCTTTCAAGGTATAATGAAAACTGTACACATCACAATATTCCTTCAGTACAACTGTATATAAGACTCTGTACACCTCTACCCCGATATAACGCAACCCAATATAACACGAATTCGGATATAACGCAGTAAAGCAGTGCTCCGGAGGGGCGGGGCTGTGCACTCCGGTGGATCAAAGCACGTTCGATATAATGTGGTTTCACCTATAACGCGGTAAAATTTTTTGGCTTCCGAGGACAGCGTTATATTGAGGTAGAGGTGTACTACATGAGATCAAGCTGTAGAACTGTAACAGTCATGAAGAAAAAGCATCCATTAACCCACGTCCCTCTGGAACAGGGGCGGGCAAATTTTTTGGCCTGAGGGCCACATCGGGTTTCCGAAATTGTATGGAGGGCTGGTTAGGGGAGGCTGTGCCTCCCAAAACAGCCAGGCATGGCCCAGCCCCCACCCCCTATCTGACCCCCCCCCCTGCCCCCCCCCCCCCCCCCCCCCCTCCCGGCCGCCCCCCCCGGGACCTCTGCCCCATCCAACCACCCCTTCTCCCTGACCCCCCCTGGAACCTCTGCCCCTGACTGCCCCCCCGCCGCCCCATCCACCCCCCCCCTTCCTGACTGCCCCCCCAGAACCCCTGACCCCATTCAACCCCCGTTCCCCGCCCTCTGACCACCCCGCCCCCTATCCACACCCCTGCCTCCTGACCACCACCCCGAACTCCCTGCCCTCTATCAAACCCCCCCGGTCCCTGCCCCCTTACTGCACTGCCTGGAGCACCGGTGGCTGGTAGTGCTACAGCTGCGCCGCCCAGAGCTCCAGGACAGGCAGCTGTGCCGCCCGGCTGGAACCAGCCACGCCACCGCGCAGCACAGAGCACAGGGTCAGGCTGCAACTCTGCAACTGCACTGCCCGGCAGGAGCTCGCAGCCCCGCCGCCCAGAGCATTGTGCCAGTGGCGCAGTGAGCTGAGGCTGCGGGGGAGGGGAAACAGCAGGGGAGGGGCCGGGGGCTAGCCTCCCGGGCCAGGACCTCAGGGGCCGGGCAGGAGAGTCCCGCAGGCCGGATGTGGCCCACGGGCCGTAGTTTGCCCACCTCTGCTCTAGAATGACTGCTACTTCATTTCCAGTAACATCTTCAGTGAAGGCAGGAAAATCTTGCACACAACAGAGGTTACTACACTGTTTGGGCACTTGTTGGTAGAATTAGAATTGCTCATACTGTACTTGAATAGCCAAACAATTCAGCAAGTAAAAATTAAGTGGCAGAGGCAGGAGTGATCTCAGTGGAAGAAATTACTTGAAGAAGCTGAAACGATACTGAAATTCTTTCTGAAGCTCCTCATCTAATTTATTAGCAAAAAAGTCCTCTTTATCCACTACCAATAGTTCTGTTTCCTCCATACAGACAACTGTAGCAATTCTCCGCCTGTCCTTTAAAAGAGCAACTTCCTATATACAGAGAAAAAGGAAAAACTGAGTTATGGCTGGGAGTTCATTCTCCAACTTTATACGCCAAATATTGACCTTGTTGGGAGACATTATATAGTCATCTAACCTAGCACCCTGTCACCAACAGTGACCAATACCAGATCCTTCAGAGGAAACCCTGTAGAAGGTGGTTATGGGATAGCCTGCTCCCAGGGAAAGTTTCCTCCTAGCCCCCAATAGTTAGCTTAGCATAAGTGCTGAAGCATGAGGGTTTATCTGCCTTCCAAAACTCTTGATTATTTATTTTACTGTTTAGTAAGCATACAGCTCCCCTCCCACGCTAAGACTAACAGGAGTTTTACTATAAACACCACTCACTCCAAATCCAGCACCTTTCCGAAGCAAAGTTGGATCTGGGTCCGTAAAGGCACTGCTCCCATCCTCATCTTCAGTAATGGCAACAGTACCAAAGAAGATGAAGTAGAAACTGTTGCCACAGTGCCC
This sequence comes from Terrapene triunguis, assembly GCF_002925995.2. Lineage (NCBI taxonomy): Eukaryota > Metazoa > Chordata > Testudines > Emydidae > Terrapene > Terrapene triunguis. Next base: position 57,403,943 of record NW_020664413.1, on the reverse strand, counting down.
CTTCTTTATGATGACTCTCCTGCGTCCAAACCTAGAACACAGGAACACCGATTCTGTTTGCACCTAGCAGAAAAACAGGCCTGCACTGGGACTTCTCCTGGTCAGACTTCCTCCCCACCATCACTAATCTTTTAGGGAGTTTGGATCCACTTGGCAGCTAGGGTCTCTCTCTGTAATGAGCTGGAATGAACTGGAACCTCCAGAACTGTAGAAAACTTCAGAGCACTCTATTTTCTAACTCAGAGTGATTTTATCTGGCAGATATCTGCTGACATCTGTTTTATTTATATGAGAGATATAACAAGTCAGGAACATATGTGCTTGAACTGGTCAAAGAACGTTCTTGGTATTTTCCTCTGCAACTTCAGTTCAGTTCCTGTTCCCTGTCAATCACTTCTCAGGGCCAGCCTTGCAGAAGAGTTGTGCCCATCTTCTAGGAAGGAGTGCCTCAGCGTACTCTACAGTAATTACCATCAATGAAGGAGCTGCAAAAATAGTCCAATCCAGACCTCCATTGGTGAGAAGGCTGGTGGCTGAGATGTCAAGCCCTGTAGAGGAGCGGATATTGAAGTGGGAAAAGTGAAGGGATTTCTAGAATTATGAGAGAAGTGGAGCCCAACCCCTTCCACTGCCACAGCCCTCATGGAAGCATATATAATTAAATCTTTTATCATGCAATCAAGCAATGAAATAAAACCACCATAATGTATGTAACTAGGGGGCACACTGTGAGGGAACTCATCACTTAACAATGAAACCCTGAGTACTCTATGGAAGAATTCATTATATAGAGGAAACTTCTCTGTTCTTCCAGATGGGAGAAAAGAGTGCTGGCCAAAAGAGGGAGAAATAGCAAATGAAACTAGAGGTGAAAAACATTAGACTGATATTTTCTAAAGGCACTGCAGTGAGATGCAGGAGTCACTGGGGCAAATTTGATGGGCTGTGTTATGTTGGAGGACAGAGTAGATGATCATAATGGTCCCTTCTGGCCTTAAATTCCATGACATCTGTAAGGCCATCAAAACACTGTAAACACTCAACAACATCATCCAGGAATAAAACATGTGGAGCCCCACTTCACTGATCAGCACTTGTGTGGTGAAAGCAGGCCCTGGCTCCAAAGCCCTATCTAGCTAGGGGGGTGGTCAGGAAGAAGATGATGGCTTTCTCTAACCCCATAGAGCCCTGACTGGCCTGAGAACTGGCCCCTTATTCCTGCTGTCAACTCTCCTCCAACTGGAGGAGTGGGGGGATGCCACCCAAGAAGGGACTGCGTGAGCTGCAGGAGAGGGCACATGCTGCACTGCAGGAATCCAGGAAGCCCAAAGGGAGCTGAAGCTCAGGATTAGGCCCAAGGAGCAGCCTGAGTGCGTGATCCCTATGAGCCTGCACCACATATAAGAATCAGCCACTGCCCAATAGGAAGAGGGTGCCTTAATCTAGGACTGAGGATGAAGGGGTCATTGAGAATCTTTGTGACTGAGACAGAGCTCCTTTTAGGCCTCTTGGACCTATGACATACTCCCATGGACTAACAGCTTTTTGCAATGACACTAATTTTTGGCTAAAAGGTATCATTTGGAAGCTTGAAATATGTACAATTCTAAAAACAGCTTTAAAGAAATATTACACCTCCGCACAAGAACGTTTACCGTTCAAAGCGAATCACTTTAGCCAGAAGCAGCTGCAGATTTAGGCTATATTTTTGGTAGCTTTCCACAAACTGCAACCAGCTTCGTAACAGCTTTATTTCCTTCTCAGTTCTCCATTCTGGTTTCTTCTTGGTTATCTGGATTGCCCTGAGAGGAAAGTGATCCTGGCAAAACATCACACACTCATTAAATTAAGGAGTCTCAAATGAAGAAAAAAAAAAAAAAAAAAAAAAAAAAGACAAAAAGAATCTGCGCTCCAGAAGACTGAACCGTGTCATCTTCCAGAGACGTAATAGAACTAATCCCAAATTGTCTGTTTTCCATTTCACTTGAAACTCAGCCATCAGTGTCCAGAAACCAATTTATATGGTCCAATGCAAAGCCCAAGCACAGACAAGGAAAACAACTTACAATTTACAGTGATTGAGCTATTCCTGCCCATACTGCCCTTGGCTAAACAAAGTCTGTGCAGGCTCAATATTTTCTGAAGAATGTTTTTGATTAAATTGCTTGTGTTTATGTCGCACTCTTAAATTCTATATATCTGTAAATGTTGTGAAATGGTTTCTTTGGAAGTATTCAGAAGGACATGTCAAATGACAAACAAGGTTTAACAGATGGACAATTGACGTGTCCTTGCATGACAGGAGTGAGTTCCCCATTGTGTTTGCTGGAACTCACAAATTCCTGCTCCTCTCGCATGGGGACCCTTAACATAGTTCAGTGTCTTGCACTGTAGATGAAAGGAGACCTTGCTGTAAAAAACAAGAGAAAGTGCATTCAGACCTTTCTGATCTTGAACTCATTGTGGTCGAAGGACAGTTTGGTATATTTCTTGTCCTGAATAAAAGAGGGGTGATGAAAAGGGAGAGGCATTGATTGCATTAGAAATATCACAGAGCTAGTGAAATACACAAACATTTCAGTGACAAGGCAAGCGTCTGAAAAACTATTGTACAAACATATTTTAACTTTAGTTCACCTCTTCGATAAAAAAAAAAACACACCGGAAAGGATTTAAAATAAAAGCCCATCAGATTTACTGAGAAAAACAATATATTTAAATTAAAATATACATAGTGGGCAATGCAGAATCAGGAGGATGCCACTGGTTCCTAGAACGGAGCCTTTTCTGTGATGGCAATTGGTCAGGCTTTGATGTAAATGCTCACAGCAGCCTGGATAACTGCCACATTTGAACAGAACACAGAGAGAAATCATTATAAAAAAGGGAAGAGGATGATTTTATAAGTAAAATCCCTTACTTCTTCCATACCAAAGGTCAGGGATTCCTGGGCAGTCATATCAATGAACTGAAATCCCCTGAACCCCATCAGTCCCTTCCGGAATATCCTGCACACCCTGTTCATGATCACGATATCCAAAGCAAGTCTGTAGAAAGTCTTAAAAGAACAAGCACAGGAAATCATTAAGTCCAAATTAAAGTATAAGCATTTGTATTTATAATGGGAGGTACCATGGTCTAGGTGATAGACTGGGCATTAGTAGACCTGGGCTCTGTCACTGCCCCGTTTTGTAACCTTAGGCAAGTCACTTCACTTCTCTGTGGCTCTGTTTCCCCTCCCTACTCTTTGTCTGTCTTAACCGTTTAGATTGTAAACTTTTTGGTCTCTCATTATGTGTCCCCCCAGCACCTAGTCCCATGGGGCCCTGATCTCAGTTAGAGCCACCAGAGCTACTGAAATACAAATAATAACCATTACCATTTAACTTAACTAAGGCCTTGTCTGCACTGCTGGTGGCATGTATGGTACATATAGCAACACACAGCAGTATACAGCCTTTCACTGCTGCCTCCTCCCTGCCAGAGCCTTTCCCTGTGGCAGGGAAAGGCTCCAGAAGCAGGAAGGCAGCGGGACACTACACTGCTAAAAATAGCAGCAAAGATGGGGGACGCAGAGCTTGAGCAGGTAGAGCGCCATGTAGGTTATATACCCTAAGGTTCAGGTTTGTTGTTATTCTACTTGGCTAAGCGGTGCCTCACCTTTACATTGTTATTCATACCGGTGCTAGGGGGACAGGCAGTGTAAGTACTCTATACGCCGCCCTAAGTGTACACAGCTACAAATCCAGTTCAATTATACTTTATTGGCATGAAAAGCTGTACAACTGCTGCCACAGTGTAAAAGACACAGACCGCATAGGTACCTTTGGAAAAATGACTAAAGATTAGATATGAAGATCCACTATGCGTATGTTTTTACTCTCCATTGCCTTCATATCTGGTACCTCAAAGTTAAGTGATCACAATGCAACTAAGAATTTCTTCCTCCTGCAAGCCGTGTCATTCTTCATTAGAAAAGGGCTTGGGGAAAGGGAGAAATTTAATTAGCTTAGACTAATGTGCTGTTTAACAATTACAGAATGGAAGTTTGTGCTCTGTTAGCTGTAAATAAGGCTGGAGAATGGACGCCAAAGGAAAGCAGACATTGATTTTTGATGGAGAGCAAAAGTGCATTCTATTAACATTACCACTATTATACCAAACGGAAGCGGGAAAATAAGCAGCTATTTGGACAGTGGTGCAGAGTGTTCTGCCATTTTTAGACCAGCAGCCAATCACCTCACCTCATTGGGAACAAAATGTCTCCTTAATGGTAACAAAAGAGTCATTCCGAGAAACTAGAGAAACCCCATTAGCCTAACACATGCTGAATGGTTCACAGTCACCTTGTAAGCAGAACACTGAAGACACTGTATGGAAGACACATTTGAAATATGACAAACATGGCTAAGTAATCTGAATTGTAAACAGTTTCATGAATGCCAACCCATTAAAAAAAATAGACCTTGACTACCGGCTTCCCAAAACACAAATAAGAACATTAGAACGACCATACCGGGTCAAACCAAAGGTCCATCTAGCCCAGTATCCTGTCTTCTGACAGTGGCCAATGCCATGTGCTTCAGAGGGAAACAGGTAATCATCAAGTGATTCATCCCCTGTCGTCCATTCCTTCTGGCAAACAGAGGCTAGGGACACCATCCCTGCCCATCCTGGCTAATAGCCATTGATGGACCTATCCTCCATTAACTTATCTAGTTCTTTTTTGAACCCAGTTATAGTCTTGGCCTTCACAACAAATAAATCTATTATCTGTGTCTCTTCACTGCACTAAACGTAATTGGATTGGAAAGCTAGGCAACCTCTCCCATAAACCCAAACATTTAGTGTAAACTTTTATATTAAAAACTAACTAGAAGCAGCAATGGTTCCTAGATGCAAAGACAGTGAGGGCTCGGGATGGGGGAAGTATTGGATCAGCGGCTTCTCTTTAAATAAAACCAAAACTCTCAACTTGGGAGGGATATCATCCCCCTGCTTCACGGCTTAAACTTCCTTTTTGCTATTGGGGGGTTAGGAAGAAACCTTCCCTGGGGGCAGGTTATCCCATAACTGCCTATTAAAGGATTCTTGCACTTTCCTCTGAAGCATCTGGTACAGACCACTGTTGGTGGTAGTATGCCAAATTAGCTGGACCACTGATCTGATCCAGTGTATTCCTAACTCTGCCAGCTCCTATGCTTGCCGAGAGTTCCCGCCACAGGGGGAACCCCTCAGCTGTTGCCTTAAGGCAGCTTTCAGTCCCCTTTGCATTGCTGCAGATGAGGATGTAGCCCTAAATGTTAAACGTCTGCTAATCTTTCTGGATAGTTAGCATTACTGTTTGTGTTCATCCCCGTCAGGGGCCCTTGGAAAACACATCTCCATTGATTTATTTAAAGTGAATATACTGCCTGAGAAAGGTGCTGGAGGCTAAGTCCGCTATTTTACTCAAAGGAGCAGAAGTAACAGTTTATATTGCCGGAAAAAAAGCCGACAGACATTGAGGTTTCTGCAGGGGAAAAGATCATACCTTCATTCTTCTTTGCTGGTTAATCGTACCCAGCTCACCACCTACAAATCAATAAAGCAGCTTGTTTTAAACAGTGCCTTTAACGCTCACTAATCAGATCTCAACATGTGCTGCTGTCAGAAGATAATTATTTCTGATGGGATGTTTGTTGCAGTTTATTCTGGGCTCAGAAAGCTTTGTCTAGACTGGGCAAATGAAGTTTCCTTAGCAAAGAGCCTATAAAGGACAGTGCAGTCGCAGCAGCACCCCCAGTTACAGCCAGGTTCCATCACTACATGATAGAGAAACGGACAGACTGCCTGCTCTCCTAAACAGATTGCTTGTTGGATGGGTGTAGGGGCAGGAGTGTGCCATAGTTTATCAGTAGATGGAGAAGTAGGCAGGCAGCTATCACCCAAAGCGTAATGAAGAGCTGGCAGGGTATGAAAGATAAGGGGACGGGGCACTTTCTCAATCCAGACCACTGAGAGGAACATCAGTTTAATCTATTCTCAGCATGGGGTGGAAGAAGAAGCAGAGACAGTGAAGAGAGCTGCTTGAATCAGACGCAGATCCACACTGCTGCCCCCCTACCTCCTCCCAAACTACAAAAGATGTTTTGTTGCTGTGAGTAAAACCAAGTAGCTCCATGCAAATTAGCTGCCTGCTATTCCCCATGTGCCTGTGCTGGTCCTTGTTGGGGAGTGGGAATCCTTGAGACGGGGGAAAAAACCACAAGTTGAGCAAAAAAACCACCAACCATAAAGGAAGGAAGAAAAAACAAGAGAGAAAGAGAGAAAACACCAGGAAAGAAAATGAACAGAAAAATTGACACACACAGAGGCAACCCTACCAGGATCTGGCAAGAGGGGCACCCACCAACCCCTCCCAGTGGACAGGAGATTCCAACAGCAGCAGACTGGGAACTGGGGTAGGTGGGCCTATGATTGGTGGGCTTGGCACTGGCAAGGGGACAGGCTGAAGGAACAGAGACCTGCAGGGCTTGGGTGGAGATTGTGTGCATTTGGGATAGGGAGAGCTGAGGCTGTAGGAGTGGGGAGCTTTTAAAGGGAGCTATAGGCTAGTAGGAGATATTAGGCCTAGGAAACAAGGCATGGCTTCCTGGTAAAGCTGAGGGGAGAAGCCTCTCTTCTCAGCTGGATATGAGCTCCCAGTGTAACACCGTAGCCAGAAAGGCTAATGCCATCCTGGGAGCATAAATGGGGGAATCTCGAGTAGGAGCAGAGGTTATTGTACCTCTGTTTGGCACTGGTGCAACTGCTGCTGTATCCAGGTCTGGTGCCCACAGTTCTGGAAGGATGCTGATAAATTGGAGAGGAGTCAGAGAAGAGGGGGGGAGGGATAGCTCAGTGCTTTGAGCATTGGCCTGCTAAACCCAAGGTTGTGAATTCAATCCTTGAGAGGGCCATTTAGGGATCTGGAGCAAAAAAATAAATAATAAATAAAAGTAGTTGGGGATTGGTCCTGCTTTGAGCAGGGGGTTGGACTAGATACCTCCTGAGGTCCCTTCCAACCCCGATATTCTATGATTCTAAGAGGCATGCGAATGACTGAAGGATTAGAAAGCCTGCCTTATAGTGATTGAGCTTCTGGAGTCTCTTTAGTTTAATAAAGACAAGGTGAAGGGGTGACTTGATACAGACTATGCCCCTACATGGGGTACAAAGATTTAATAACAGGCTAGTCAGGTTAGCAGAGACAGGAAGCTGAAGCCAGACACATTCAGACTGGCAATAAGGTGTAAATGTTTAACAGTGAGAGTCATTAACCATTGGAACAACTAACCAAGGATTCTGATGAATGCTCCATCACTGCCAATGTTGCAGTCCAGATCGGCGGTTTTTCTATAAGCTCTGCTCTAGGAATCCTTGTGTGGCAGATCTCTGGCCTGTGGGACACGTGCTCAGATTAGCTGCTCACAAGGGCCTTTCAGGCCTCGGGATCTAGGAAAAGGGACAGACACAGTAAACCAAAGCAGTCCCACAGCAGCCTGGCTTGAGGGAGCCCTGGGACTGGCCAGGCTGGACCATGTTAAATTGCAGCAAGGGAGGTTCAGGTTGGACATTAGGAAAAACTTCCTGACTGTCAGGGTGGTTAAGCACTGGAATAAATTGCCTAGGGAGGTTGTGGAATCTCCATCATTGGGGATGTTTAAGAGCAGGTTGGACAAACACCTGTCAGGGATGGTCTAGATAATACTTAGTCCTGCCTTGAGTGCAGAAGACTGGACTAGACGACCTCTTGAGGTCCCTTCCAGTTCTTTGATTCTATGTCTTTACTAAGGGGGGATTTGATAGCTGCTTTCAACTACCTGAAAGGGTGTCCCAAAGAGGATGGATCCTAGACTGTTCTCAGTGGTACCAGATGACAGAACAAGGAGTAATGGTCTCAAGTTGCAGTGGGGGAGGTTTAGGTTGGATATTAGGAAAACCTTTTTCACTAGGAGGGTGGTGAAGCACTGGAATGCGTTACCTAGGGAGGTGGTGGAATCTCCTTCCTTAGAGGTTTTTAAGGCCTGGCTTGACAAAGCCCTGGCTGGGATGATTTAGTTGGGGATTGGTTCTGCTTTGAGCAGGGCGTTGGACTGGATGACCTCCTGGGGTCCCTTCCAACCCTGATATTCTATGATTCTATGATTCTGGGTCAGAGGCTTTGAGCAGGGATTTTCTTTCCCCTACTACAGGATGGGGGTGCCTATCAGCCTAGGGACGGGAGTTTACCGATCCCTGGTACTGACCGAACCAGGAATAGAGCTGCAGGTCTGTGGGAAGTGAAGTGTCTCTTATCTTGTACATGGTTGCAGCTCCCCAGAGCAGCCGTTGCCTGCTACAGCCACAGATTCCGCAGCCACGTCAGGCCTTTGTGACAGGTTCAGAATCCAGCTACAGAACTGAGGAACCCCATGGAAACACCCCAATGCAGCCCACATCAATACCCTACTGAGGGAAACTCAGCCCCAGCACCTTCCTCCCTATGGAGGCTCCTCCACCACCGGATAGAACACCCCCAGCCCAGCTCGTTCCTTTGCAGGGACCCCAGCCCTCAAACACCTTTCTCCTCATGAACACTGCCCTACACCTATACCCCTCTGCAGGGAAACCCACCCTCCCCGAATAGCGTTCATGCTCTTCCATGTGGTGTCTCCTACCATCTCCCACAGGTTGCACTTTCCTGACCCCTCCTCAAGCAGCCCAAACATTCCTTGCTTTGGGACTCAGCTTTGCTGCCGCCGCCCCCCCCCCCACCTCAATCCAGGAAAATACAGTATGAGGCTGTACAGTTTTCCCTGCTGAGCCCTCTCAAACCTACCCTGAGAGTCAGCTTGGTAAGCACAGCTCCAATGAAGCCACACTGCCAGGAACAAGGTGAACCACCAGGAGCAGAGTGAAGAGACAAAGGTCTTATGCACAGATGACTTTGGCCTCTTGTTGACCCCAGAAACTCAGGGTTCGCCTCGCTGGCCTGTTTGGTTGCAAACTGTGTTCCCTGAAGGAACCGTGAGGAAGGGGAAAAATCTAAATTTTTGTGGAGATTCTCTCTCACACACACACACACACACACACACGTCTGTCCCACCTATGGGTTTTTCCAGAGGCGGCGGCAAACTAGGCTAGTATGTCTTAAAGCTAACTTGAGACTTCAAACCCAATGGGGCAGGAACTTCATCTGCACATATCAATATGTACACCTGTGTTGCTGTAAAATAATAAGTGGATACTTACTTGGATTTAGGCATTTTCAACCTTTGCATATTGCAGTGAGGAAACATACAGTATAAGCACGTGTGGGTTTCTGGCTAGGAAACACACAATTCTATAGATTTTTTGTTTGGGAAAAAGTGTCGATGGAAATTTTCCTTTTAAACAAGCAAAACTTTTGTCATGTTGAGAATGGCCAGTTAACTCTAGTTTTTTTTTGTTTTTTTTATATATAAGGCTTAGCATTTTCAAAGTTTCGGCATTTATGGACAGTTTCATGAGTCAATATTAATATATCTGTATCAAAAGCAATTATTTTAAATAAGCAGCATTAACACAAACAGCACCTCAACCTGTAGGAAAAAATACAACCAAGACAATCATCACACAATACAGGCTGTTTCTTTAAAAAAAAAAAAAAAAAAAA
>NW_020664413.1:57355083-57394185 GCF_002925995.2 Terrapene triunguis | reverse complement strand
AAAAAAAAAAAAAAAAAAAAAAAAAAAAAAAAAAAAAAAAAAAAAAGTTTACATTTCACCAAAGAACACTATACATTAAGTTACAATATATATAGATTTGTCTCTCTTTAAACTTTGTACAAACTGAAACATTCTTCAGACCACGATCAAGCTTGCGTCTTGACAGCACAAAAAGGAAAAGACGACATTTCAACCTTGCTGGTTTCCAGCCTTGAATAAGAACCATGGACCCATGTCTTTTAGGTGATTTTTCTGCATTTTAACCAACAGTTTTTGCATGCACACAGCCCTTCTTATGAAGCAGACCAATCACGCTTCGTGAACAACTGACATAAGGAGGAAAGATTGGTGAAGAATTAGTTCATTTAAAACCCTGTGGAAGCTCAGAATTAGGAGGCTTGCAAAACAAGTGTTTTGAGCACGCCAGAGTTAACTTTAGAAATGTTTCTAATGCCTATTGTGAGCTCATATCTAACTGTTTTACATGTAAACTCAAATTAAATGACTACGCAACATACTCAGAACAGCACCGGGCTCGATTCATCTTTCATTCACACTAGTTTAACACTGATGTAACTACAATGAAATCAATGTAGTTTATACACGTGCATGAGAGGAGAATCGGGTCTTTTATCTGTAACCTTCAATTGGAACCTAGCGAACCAAAATATTTGAGTACAAGTGGGCCTATGTGGCCAGATCACTTCAGCCTGTGTGAAACATAACACAAGTAACATAAACATAACTTGTAAGAGGAAAGACTATGCTCTTTCCAAAGACAACAGTGACATAACCAGAGTATACATTTAGAGGGAAAAGAATTAGAATTTAAAGAATCTGAAGTTAATTTTGAAACTACAATTTGAGTATCAGCCACAGAAATATTTAAAATAAAATCAGTTATTTTACAATGTTCTATAAATAAAAAACAGGAGATATGGGATGGCAAAAATCAGGGATTAAAACTTTTACATTTATATGTAATTTCTTTCACTCCGTAAGGGACTCCTTTAAATTTATCTCTATCTGCACCCTCTTGACAAAAAACTTCTGGTTTGATTCTTTTCAGGGCACTGTGCAATTCAAGCTAGATTGAGAAAAATCACTCCTTAGTCTGCTATTCAAAATGACCTAAAGGACCATTTCCTTTAACAGCCTGTATTCACCAAGAGTAAAGTCTATATCCTTTGAATTTTCTCCTGCTTAGTGTAGAATCAGATCATGTGTTATATTAGGAGGAATAGTAACTGGCAAAAGAATAGTCATTCCTCAGCATTGTCACTGGGGAAATAAGCAACAATTGATGGGTATTTAATCAATGCAAAAATTTTGCCTTAGATTTTTACATTAATCAGGAATCTAGAATTCTTTTAAACCTGTCACTGGTAATCTTTTAATACTAATTTGCTATTCTGAATCAAGATTTCAATGTCAATATCACAGAATACTGAGGAGGGTAATTTATCCTGGAATGTACCCACTGAAACTGTAAGAGTAGCAGGAAAAGGTAAATGATATTCAACAGTAGCTAAGTGGGAAGAAGCATCAACTTCTAACATACTGTTGACAGAATTGTAAAGAAAAAGATAATCCTGTATGCTATGCACTCCAGGGCTATAAATGAAGCAGGACAAAACATCCATTCTAGATGAGGTGCCACAATTTTAACGGAAATATAAAATGCACAGCAAAATATCATTGAATTCACCTACACAGAAAGGTATAAGGCATACCACAAAAGAAATGAGTTTAAATGCAATCTCTGAGACTCCACACGAATGGAGATTCTATAACTGCCCACATGAAGTAATGTTGGCTCTTACTTAAAAAGAGCAGTCCCTGTTGGAATGTTCCAATTTAAACCACAAAAATTAGATTTTAACAACGTTAACAGTATTAGCAATACTCTCTGGAGTAAAGATTTTTAGAGGTAAGACCTTAACTGATGCAGCATGTAAAGATATTTGGAGATCCTAAGCACAATGGGAGATTTCAAGGATCTTTAGCTTTAAATGCACAAAAGTAAGGAATTCAAGATTATTTCAGATTTCTAATATTTAAAGACATTTGTGCATACTTTGAACGCACATTAATAATATCAATCTGAACCCTTTTTATCCTTTATATGCACAAATAATACTTGTAATCCTTTTTCCTTTGCAAATCTGTAAGTAAAACCATAGCCAAACTGATCTTGCGAGTTATATAAACAAGAGTGAATTGTTATGGCTGAGTTATCAGTCCCTGGAAATAGTGGTTAATAATGGATATGCTTGTAGAGCTGAACCCTATAATGGTTCTGAAGGCTGCTATAAACAACATCTGAAGCAAACCAACTGTTATTTAATTTGGTAGTTATGTTGTATCAGTTTTATTTCCTTTATTGCTTAAAACTGATTTTAAAATATTTGTAAGTATGAGTCATTCATTACGAATTCTGCCTGGCATATAAAATATAACTCAGTTCTTGCTGCTTGTTACGGACTTGACTTTGACGATGCAGGAAAAAAATATTCCTCTGGCATTAATTCAATTAGCTCCTGAAACGCAACTGACAAGAAACAACATAGACCCTTGTTCAGTCCTAACAGCTGTCTTAGGCAAAACTTGAGACCCATTTATTTTCTGATCACCACAAAGACAGCTCTTCTGTATATTGTTTGTTTTTCTACTGCTTATCTCAGCACAGCAGATGGCTTACAGATTTGGAATATTGTTTTTAATCATGGTATCACTAATACCTACGCCATGACCATCAGCATATTAAATCATATGCCTATCTGAATGTAAACGATAAGTGCACAAAGCGGGAAGTAACACTACCACCAATCTTTCCACTGGAGATGCAACTGCTGCTTTTAGTCATTATGACCAGCTGGCTACTGCCCTTTCAGAATAAAGGCTGCAGGTTGAGAAAGTAAACCCCATAATAAAGCCAGAATGTTAAATGCATCAAAACATAATCCTCTTCTACTTTGCAATCCATCTACTCCTGTTCATCACCCAGTTTTATTTTCACCTGGTAATTTCACCTTTCCATCACTAACATTCCTATCAGATGCAGTTCACATTTTTCATGCATCCATTGCCCTTGGCACTTTTAAAGTTCTGCATCTTGATTTCCAAAGACTTTATTTTTCTCTCAAAATGACTGCCATTGTTGATGCATTTAAGGGCAGATTCCGTTGTCTTGGGAGTACCAGGATAGGTGAGGGTTTCAAAGAGATTAGTGAGAGTAGCATTCTCATTCATATTATAAAACTTAGGGATTTAATTTTGGAAGACCTATTGAAATACTGCGCAAAATAGACCATCTGGATAGTATCTGAATTACTCAAAACTTGGAAGGGAAGAAGGAGGAGGTGTTCCACATGGGAACTGAATGACCTGGAATTGGCAGTGAACCGTATCAGCTGTAAATCAAAGCAGCTGTCTGTCAGCACTAGTGTATGGTGCCTATACTGACTGTCACAATGCTATTTTGAAGAATGGCATTGTTTGGAGAATATCCGCCTTCTTTTCCAAGACATTTAGAGTCCTCTGAGTTGCAAATCCTTAATGCCTTCATGGATTTAAATAGTGGCAGAGTTCTGGCAGTCTCTGATTCTATCTGCCTCCACAGACAATGCTTGTTCTCTGGGTTCTTGTTTAACTTGGCCCACACAAATGGTACCCTCTGGATTTTCTTCAACTTTAAAAGCAAAACACAAAACAAAACATTAAGGTCAAAACTCCATCGATAACACTTCGCTCTTAAGAACTGTATACAATTAGAAGCAAAAAATGACTGTAGCTTCGGAAAACATGATGATTTAGGCTAGCACATGGGGCATTTGAGAGATCAGCATTTCAGTAGTTTAACAAAGTCATACACTTGCTGTGTTAAAAGATGAAGCAAGCAGAATTGAATTTGCTGAAATAATAAACTTCTGAAGAAAAATCTGAAATATTTTTATGCACGAAAAAGAATAAATGGACTAGAATCTATAAAGTTACTTTCTCTAAGGAGTTCTTTTTTTTAACAATATGAGGAGTCCATTCTTCAGGAATGAATCTTAGGTGTCTCTTATAAATATACTGAGCCAAATTCAGCCATGATGTAAGTAAGTACTATCCTACTGAAGACGTGGGAGCTGTATGCAAGTACACCAAGACTGAATTTGGTCTGTCCACTTAAATACACAAACTTGTCTTCTTAAACAAGTACTTTTTGGGAAGAGGGTGTCAATGAACAATTGTAGGTATGAAAGAGACAGATTACAATAGAAAAGTTGTTTTAAATAAGAGCTTAGAACTTCATCCCCAGTACATAGAAATGACCATACTGGACAGAAATGACCATGCTGGACAGGTTACATATTTTCATCAGCCAAGCTACTCTAGTATATAACTACCAGTCAGATAAGAGAGAGAAGCTGGATTGTAAGGAATGATTTTAACTGACTTGTCCTAAATGTGTACCTAGGACCAGTATCTCAGAATCCACAAAGTCCAGCACAAAAAAGTTGATTTGTTCCTGTAAATGATCTCAATTTGGGCCTGCCCAATAGCACTGGACTAATTGGGGAAAATTCTGGATCTAGCTCTAGATTGTCTACTGGCTTTTCACTCTCCAGGATTCTCCAACAGGATTACTTAAGAAGGCGAAGTATCTGGTGTTGTTAAGAAACATCTCCTCCCGACAATTAATGAGTGGCACTGTTCTGTGTTGAAAGGAGTCCCACACACTTTCCAGGCCAAGAAGGATGGTGACTATGAAGTGATGGGGGTGTACAGCACAAATAAAATGAGGTACCCTCAAGGGATGTGGAGTGGCCTCCAGGAAAATATAAAAGAGCTACATTTTGTTGTGAAATTGTCTCGTTTCTATAACTTTACTCCCCTTTGTTCTTTTTCTGTTTTGTATAAAATATTTCTTTAAAAATTCACACAACTTTGCACCAATATTTTGCTTTTACGTATTTTAGAGAGACAGCACCATCTAGCTTGAAAGGCCACACAGAATGACTGAAGAGACATTTTTGATGACCTCTCTGGAATCCTTATACCAACAATAAAAACAGAATTTTTTGAGGACAACAGTCAAGGTCAATTATAAGAATTTGGAATAGCTTCAAAAACAACATTCCAGTGCAACAGACTGAAAGTCCAGGGCAATTTTAGATACATTTAAACACTGACATTTCTGTTGATTTAAATTAGAAATAGATGATACAATTAGTAAATGTCCTCTTGCATAATTTTGATGTTAATTTCAGTATATTTAATGCTTTCCCTACATTTAGAATTTTCAAAGTATTGCAGGATTTAGTACTGAGAAAACATACGTGCACTTAAAAAGTTGTCAGTGAGGAAGCTGGAGGGGGCTTGGCAGATGGTTAGGAGAGAGTTGTGGCTTTGGGCACTTGCAAAGATATGGGAGGCAATTTGGGATTGTAGGATAAGCACATTATTAGCTGGATATTCCTGCTAAACTGCTCAGAAGTCACATTTCAGGATTCTCAGGCACTGAGAAAAATGGGCCTATTTGCAGTTATCTTTTCTGGCTGTCTGTAGAGTCAGGAAGACAAGACTGCTTCAGTCCCATGTGGTCCACATTTGGACAGTTTATTTCACAGCCATTAGGGCTCAAAACTGTAGGGTTTTTTAAATGAAAGCTTAGATTCTGGAGCACAATTTGTTAGCAGATGATGTGTTCTGTACCAAATTCTATGGCAGAGGTTCACAGAATACAAGCCCATGATGATAAGGGCTTTCAGGGGCTCTCTATTCTATGAAAGGAGAACATTTTTGTTTGGCTTTACTATAATTTTTTTAATGCATTTTTCTGATAAATGTTTAAAACTCCAAGAAATTATTTAATTTAAAAAGTTGCAACTGATCACCCCTGCACTCCATCAGGAGAAACTGGAAAAAAATGAGACCTCCCAGAAGACGGTTTGAGTCAGTCTTAGAAACTAGCTGGGGGAAAAAAAAGTCACACAACATTTTCAGGTTGCTTATGTTTTGCAGAGTTTAAATGCATTTAAAAAACAACAACCCAGCTCTCCTAACAAAATGTTCTCGTTGAAACTGTTAGTTTACCAAAACATACAGGGCTTTTGTTAAACAAAAATATTTTATTTACCACAAAAACCTGTTTTTAGTAAACTAAAATGTTTTATTTAGTAAAAAGCAGTTTTCAGTAAATGAAAAAAAATGATGAAGTTTGAGTACAAAGTCATGAAAAATTCCACAAACTGACATTTTTAGAAGTGCAACAGTTTTTGACACAAACAAGTTTTTAAAAAAGGCCATTTTCAGCAAAAACACTTTCAAAAATTTCAATTAGCTGTTTTAGAAACTAAGTGGGATCTGCTTCTTCAGTTATTCAAAAGAGTATCCTGGTGATGACAGATTCCCCACGGCACCCCAGAACACACGACTAAAATAATTTATTCTCAATTTGTGCATTTAAATACCGTAGGCAGTTTTAAACTTACTAAGAGCTGGATGGTTGTCTACAATCCGTATTGGAATGGTCTGGACGTCTCCCAAAAGAAACTGATGGATCCCTGCCTCCAGGCTTCCTGTATCCTCTACACCTCCAACAGTTACCAGCTGGCCCATAGTGACCAGATTTTGATCTGATATAGGCAGATTTCCAATAGCGGAGGCAGCATTGTTGCTCTGGGTTAGACTGGCACCTGTGTGAAGGTTGTGTCCCTGACTGAGTACTAGAGAGTGGTTGGTTATCACACTCCCTATGGAATCCAGAAGACTTGCAGGGTTGGGAGGAGAATGGTTATTTACTGCTATCAGGGCTGTTGCTCCATCCACAGAGGTGAACGTTGGCTGCAGCTGTAATCCCTGTGAAATAGAAGACAGTAAAGTCAATATCACCGTGTTTCTATATCAATCAATACCAGAGTGAAGAGTTTGTGACCCTCAGGGCTCTGAATTGGGGCCCTTGGGGCGACGTGGCAAACAGAAATTTGCATTTGATTATGAATGAAGGCTGGGTTCCCCAATAGTGCTTTTTCCCAGGAGGGGAGTGGGTATGAAGAGCAAAGGAGTCTGTCTCTGAGCAGCTGCTCCTTTAAGAGGAGGGAGCAGGCAGTGAAAGAGCAGAGGACAAGTGCCATGTGGTCTTCATAGGAGGAGGACGGGGGGAAAGCAAGCAAAACAGCAGCTACTGCAGGAGAAGGTGGGGTATACAGGACAGAGAGCAGAGGGAAGACGGGCAGTGATAGCAAGGGACCCACAAAAACAGATAGGGGTCAGGAGCAGTTGATTTTAAGGGTGTCATGCTCCTACTGTAATTCCAGGTAGGAGCATCATGGGCCCTCAGTAACTGACTTTAATTGATTTGGGGGGAGGAGAGAATTGGTTCTGGTCAGATAAGAGGAAATAAGCCAGAAAAGAGGAATTATTGGGGTGTGGATGTGCCTGAGGAACATGGTTTGGGGAAGGAGGGAAAGATCTGCAGTTCCGAATTTTTGTGGAGAAAGCAATGGGTTGAGTTCCTGGAGGCTGGTTGGAGTAGGACAAGACTGGGGTTCTTAGAGAAGGAAACCTACAGTTTCTGGGTCTGAGTTGGGAGCTGCTTTTTGGTTCTCAATACAGTTTTAGAAGTGAGAGAGAAGGGAAATAAATGGCAGCCTTTAACTGCCATTCCCTCACAATGGTGGCCTTTCCCCATTATAAAATAATATTTTTGGCCCTCAGGAAAACGGTTGGACACCACTAGTGTAAGAGGAGTGGCTTAGGGGTTGGCTCACTGACTGCATCTATCCTAACTCGTCTGTATGACAATCTCTGGATTTAACAGTGCTCACAGGATAGCAGTAGGATCACTTAGACGCCAAGTAAAAGCTAAAATATGTAAAAATACAAGAAAGTTGCCGCAGCGGGGGCTGACAGCTACTTCAGATCTGGCTTCCCTTAGCAAAAATTTGGGGGGCATGGATCAGTGTTCACGCTGCAATCCCCGTCAATACCCAGGCCGGGGAAGCTAATGATCCAACTAGTGGACCACATCTGGTGATGAAGCTTGGTCACATGCCACCTGAGGCATGCCTCGCATACTCTAAGAAGAAGAGCAAAAATTAATGTAGCGAGTATATGGGATAGTTAGCGGAGAGGAAGCTTACAGTCCTCAACCTCTCCATCAGGATTCCCAGAACAGCATAGGTTGAAATTCTGGCCATCTTGGTGAAGGTGTTAGAGAACTTGACTACCTGAAGCTGTGCAAATATCTTGGGCTGGAGTGATGAGAGCGAGGACAACAGCTGAGCTGTCTCAGGAGGCAAGTTCTCCCCAGTCTGACTGGATTCCACTTTGGTGATGATTGATTCTCCTGGTGAACTCCCTGCAGCACCACAGAGACCAAATGAACAGAGATTATGACAAAGATTCTCTTAGTTTACGGAGCTCTTAATATCTACCCGAACCTGATGAACAAAAGCTCAAATACATTATATCACAACATTGAAACATATAAAAACATTTACATTTGCATAATAAATAGTCTGCATTTTGTGTAGAAAAACTTAGATGCCAAAGGAAGGAGAACAGGTTGTATGTGAGAAAAAGTAAATACAGGGATGTATAAAGTTAGAGAGTTTGCATTTTAAAAAGATAGGGAAATTACTAAGGGGAATAAAGCAATTGCTCCCTATCATTCCTGTTATAAATTCATGGGAATCTATAAGCAAAAGAATTTCCATCGAAGCAGCAAGCAAATTGTTTGAACATACATACATCCTAGATAAAGCATAGGGAATAGGAGGAAAGACAAAATTAACTATGAATTACATGGTTCTTCAATAAAGCCGTATGCTAGAAATCCTTTAGGTTTCTTTCCACTGTTCATGGAAGTGGGGTAACTTCAATACAGGTAACTATTTTACAAAGCCCTTTTATATAGAAGCCCATCTGGTTTCCACACTATTGTATTTTCCCATGCAAACCCCTATTTTATGGAAGTTTCAGTTGCTCTTGAAACTTTATAAAATCAAGATTTGCCTAAATGGTTTCCCAAAAAATCCTCCATTGGCTCATCATATATTCAGTCCCTGTGAGACCCAAAATATTTGCAATTAATGACTCAAGTCTCAGACAGATATGCAGTTGCGTTGGCCCAGTGTCCTCCTGGTATCTTGCAATTTTACCTTTGAAATCAGCAGGTGATTTTTTTTCATCAAGAAATGACATAACATATCCTGCAATGTGAGAAGTAGAGAAGTCCTTCACCATACACTGAGTCCCAATCTCTAGCTGCTTATGAAATAATCCCTGATTCTCTTTGAGTACAATTATCTTAATATAGTGCAGTTGGTACAGTAATACTGTGGTTCTTGTTAATACTATATAATTAATCTTTGTGTATCAGAGGGAAGGGCTATTGCCTGATGTCCTATATGATACTATTGCAGCACATGTAAGAATGTTCCAGCTTCCTAGTCAGTGTATTAAATACATCACATGGATCTGTTCTGTAGATGTTTATTAATTCCATATGTATATGGAACATATATCACAACAGATATGAAAGAAAACCAAGGGAACTGATAAAGACCTATAAAGCTAGATAATTACAGGATAGGGGAAAGGCTGAAGGAGACATACATTGAAAGAAATGGATTTCTCCACAGTAAGCAAACAACCCAGTTTTCCCCAGGTTGTTGCTTGATCATTTGAAGGAACAATTCTATACTGGCACAAACTGCAATACAAGAAAAACTTATACACAAAGGAGACTGCTTGGACAGTCAATGTCTTTTACCCTTGCTACTGTATCAGATACTTGTGCTTGAATAGAAGCTGGTATCTTCAAAGTCCAGCTTCTCTTTTTACACAGTCTTGCAGTGAAGTTATCCTGTTTGTGACATCATATTCAGTTTCGGCAGAAATTAATGTGATGTCATAACGCACATGGATATATCTGGGAAGGAGGATGCCAGCTAACTACAGACAACTACAGCAGCACCAGAGGAGATGGGAGAACTGGCTGCTCTGCGAGGAGGAGATTGGCTGCTATCCATCAAGACCAAGAACTGGTATGCTGTACTGGCAACAGCAGGTGAGGAGCAGATCCCCATGGCTGAGGAGGAGTAGCCATTCACTCCCTCTAGGCTGGGAGGTGCACTGCCACCGCACCTACGAGGAGGAGACGTTGCTGGTAGCCAGGGACTCCTTGCTGAGGGAAACAGAGACAGCCATCTGCCAACCTGACATTATGTCCTGAGGGTTATGCTGCCCGCCTGGAGCCCGAGCCTGAGACATTATGGAAAAGATGCCGAAGCTCATCCGACCCTCTGATCCTTATCCTTTGATGCTCATCCATGTGGCCACTAATGATACTGCCAGGTCTGACCCTGAGCAGATCAGCTGTGTGACTACAGGGCTCTGGGAGCGAGGGTGATGGGGTCAGAGGCACAGGTTGTGTTCTTATCTATCCTTCCAGTTGAGGGTTAGTGCCCAGGCAGGGACACATGCATCCTGTAGATGAACGCGTGGCTGCGCAGATGGTGTTGATGAGAGGGCTTCGGCTTTTTTGACCATGGCATGCTATTCCAGGAAGAAGGTCTGCTGGGAAGAGATGGGGTCCACCTGACCAAGAAGGGGAAGAGCATCTTCGTGCACTGACTTGCCAACCTAGTGAGGAGGGCTTTAAACTAGCTTTAATGACAGCAGGTGACAAAAGCTCAGGTAATTATTAAAAAAAGTGACCTTAACAGATGGTCAGATGTTGAGGGGAGGACGTGGAAAATTACAAAAGGGTCAAAGGAGTAATAAGAAGGAAATCAGGGGGGAATCTGATCAACATTTTAGATGTCTATATACAAATAAAAGGAGTATGGGGAATAAACAGGAAGAGCTGGAAGTATTAGTACATAAGCTAAATTATTATTTAATTGACATCACAGAGACTTGGTGGGATAATGACTGGAATATTGGTATAAAGGGGCATAGCTAGTTCAGAAAGGACAGGTAGGGGGGAAAAGGGAGGATGGGTTGCACTGTACATAAAGGATGCATACACTTGTTCTAAGGTCCAGAAGGAGGTTGGAGACAGACCAGTTGAGAGTCTTTGGGTAAAGATAAAAGGGTTAAAAAATAGGGATGATGTCATGGTGGGGGTCTACTATAGACTACCAAATCAGGAAGAGGAGGTGGACGAGGCATTTCTCAGACAAATAACAGTAATAGCCAAATCACAGGACCAGGTAGTAATGGGAGACTAACTACCCAGATATCTGTTGGGAAAGTAATACAGCAAAACACAAAATTTCCAATGAATTCTTGGAATGTATCAGGGACTATTTTTTGTTCCAGAAAGTGGATGAAGAAATTGGAAAACAGCTATTTTAAACTGTCATTTAGGGCAGCTGCAGGGTCCCCCCCACCAGGTTGGGGGCTGGGAGCTGAGAGGGTGGGGCTGGCTGGGAGCTCCAGCCCCAGGGCAGAAAATGTCACGGAGGTCAATTGAAGTCACGGATTCCGTGACTTCCGTGACGTAATTGTAGCCTTACTAATAACTGCTGACATCAAGAAAGCTGAGGTGCTTAATGCCTATTTTGCTTCAGTCTTCACTAAAAAGGTGACCACCAGATACTCTACACAATTAATATTAACAAGCAGGGGGAAGGAATGCAAGCCAAAATAGGAAAAGTACAGGTTAAAGACTATTTAGATAAATTAGATGTATTCAAGTCATCAGGGCCTGATGAAATTCATCCTAGAGTACTTAAGGAACTAGCTGAAGCAATCTCGGAGCCATTAGCAATTATCTTGGAGAACTTCTGGAGGACAGGAGAGGTCCCAGAAGACTGAAGAAGGGCAAACATAGTACCTATTTTTTAAAAGGGGAACAAGAGGAAATGAGAATTATAGACCAGTCAGCCTAACTTCAATACCTGGAAAGATACTGGAGCAAATTATTAAACAATCAATCAATTTGTGAGCACTTGGAGGATAGTAGGGTTATAAGGAATCGTCAGCATAGATCTGTCAAGAACAAATCAGGCCAACCAATTTAATTTCCTTCTTTGATAGGATTACTTACTTAGTGGATGGGGGGGGAGCAGTAAACATGATATACCTTAATTTTGACACAGTTCTGCATGACATTCTCATACGCAAACTAGGGAAATGTGATCTAGATGAAATTACTATAAAGTAGATGCACAAATGGTTGAAAGAACATACTCAAAGAGCAGTTATCAATGGCTTGGTGTCAAATTGGGAGGGCATATCTAGTGGGGTCCTGCAAGGGGTCAGTCCTGGGTCCAGTACTATTCAATATTTTCATTAATGACTTGGATAATAGAGTAGAGAATATGCTGATAAAAATCTGCAGATGACTCCAGGCTGGCAGGGATTGCAAGCACTTTGGAGAACAGGTTTAAAATTCAAAATGACCTTGACAAATTAAGAGAATTGGTCTGAATTCAAGAAGATAAAATTTGATAAAGACGAATGCAAAGTACTTCACTTAGGAAGGAAAAATCAAATGCACAACGCAGAATAATAACAATAAAGGATCTGGGGGTTACAGAGGACCACAAATTGAATGAGTTGAATGAGTCATCAACGTGCTGCAGCTGCAAAAAAAGCTGCTACACTGATTCTGGGGTGTAATAACAGGAGTGTTGTATGTATGATACTGGAGGTAATTGTCTCACTTTACTTGGCACTGGTGAGGCCCCAGCTGGAGTACTGTATCCAATTCTGGGCACTACAATTTAGGACAGATGTGGACAAGTTGGAAAGAGTCCAGAGGAGAGCAACAAAAATGATAAAAGGTTTAGAAAACCTGATCTATGAGGAAAGGTTAACAAAATGGGGCATGTTTAGTCTTGAGAAAAGAAGACTGAGAGGGAACCTGAGAACAGTTTTCAAATATGCTAAGGGTTGTTAGAAAGACGATGGTGATCAATTGTTCTCCATGTCCACTGAAGGTAGGACAAGAAGTAATGAGCTTAATCTTCAGCAAGGGAGATTTAGGTTAGATATAAGGAAAATCTTTCTAACTATAAGGATAGTTAAGCTCTGGAATAGGCTTCCATGGGAGGTTGTGGTTGCCATCACTGGAGGTTTTTAAAAATAAGCTGGACAAACACCTGTCAGGGATGATCTAAGTTTACTTGGTCCTGCCACAGCACAGGGGGCTGGACTTGATTATTTCTCAAGGTCCCTTCCAGCCAAACATTTCTATGATTAACACATCCTTACAGGATCAAATAGAAGATAAAACAGGCTGGAAAGACGACCATCTAACTATACCCAATGGAGCCATGCATTCAGTTTCTGCAGAAATCTTTCTGAATTCAGGTAGAATACAATATCTCACTGGATGCTTACATACTTAGTAGGCTCATTTGTCTTGGGGAGCCATCTGTGGAGCCAAAATAAAACAAGATTTGATTTTCCTTCATTACTGCCAGCATCCAGGAACCAAATACTATAAGCCCACCCATTCTCACATTATTGAGAACCACTTCTAAATGGCTTCTGGAGGTACAAATACCCGGTGTGTCCATCCAAAATACACAAATACCTCCAGCCACTACTTGTTTTGAGGATCAAGGTGAATGCTATGAATCAGGTGGTTCTGTAAGATCCCCCTTTCTCTAACATGCGAGCCTTCCTCAAAAAAGGGACACTATTCAAATTATGAAGCCTAAAAATTGACCTCCGGTATTCTGACAGTTGCCCATACTGAAATCCTTACCTTAAGAGTTCCAAGCATAAGGGGTGTTTTTCAGTTCAAAGTGATCCATTGCAGCAGCAGCTAAAATAGAAGTTAAAAACAAAGGCCCAGCTTAGTGTGCAACTCACTGTAAATACACTGGTGTGCAGAGAACTTCGCATCATGAATCAGGTGCACCAGGTTATTTATGAAGATTCACACATCAAGCCAAACATTTGTTTTTGTATTTTTCCTGCTACAACAAGGGTAAGAATCAGTTTTGTGTGTGTGTAGTGTGGGGCAAGAGCTACATGCCAGGAATCCTTCAGGCAAGAATTGCAACATAGGATAACTGTTTGTGTGGGTAAATCTTTAAGCATAACATTAATAGTGCCCCTTTAATATGCTACAATAGAGTCCTCTATACAATATTCCTAACAGGACTATGATGCCTTGTCCCGAGGAGACAAAGATACAAGATAACTTCAATAGCGCTAATCAAGTTGGCTAACTAAACCACAGATCTCTATGGTGTTATTTAAACATCTTGCAAGAAGACAATCTTTCACATGGCTGCTATTGCTCCCTTACTAAAGCTGCCAGTTTTTTTCAAGAGGTTCATCTCAATCATGCTGGAAGGGCATAATGAGTGGGGTCCCACAGGGATCAGTTCTGGGTCTGGTTCCATTCAATATCTTCATCAATGATTTAGATAATGGCACAGAGAGTACACTTATAAAGTTTGCGGACGATACCAAGCTGGAAGGGGTTGCAAGTGCTTTGGAAGATAAATTCAATTAAAATTCAAAATGATCTGGACAAACTGGAGAAATGAGTTAAGTAAATAGGATGAAATTCAATAAGGACAAATGCAAAGTACTCCACTTAGGAAGGAACAATCAGTTGCATACATACGAAATGGGAAACGACTGCCTAGGTAAGAGTACTGCGGAAAGGGATCTGGGGGCCATAGTTGATCACAAGCTAAATATGAGTCCACAGTGTAATGCGGTTGCAAAAAACCCCCCAGCAAACATAATTCTGGGATGTATTAGCAGGAGTATTGTAAGCAAGACACGAGAAGTAATTCTTCTACTCTATTCCGCGCTGATTAGGCCTCAACTGGAGTATTGTGTCCAGTTCTGGGCGCCACATTACAGAAAAGATGTGGACAAATTGGAGAAAGTCCAGAGACAAGCAACAAAAATGATTAAAGGTCTAGAAAACATGACCTATGAGGGAAGAGTGAAAAAACTGGGTTTGTTTAGTCTGGAGAAGAGAAGACTGAGAGGGGACATGATAACAGTTTTCAAGTACATAAAAGGTTGTTACAAGGAGGAGGGGGAAAAATTTTTCTTCTTAACCTCTGAGGATAGGACAAGATAGGAATCAATTATGAAACACTTAGAGGAGAGGAAAGTGATCAGGAACAGTCAGCATGGATTCACCAAGGGGAAGTCGTGCCTGACTAACCTAATTGCCTTCTATGATGAGATAACTGGCTCTGTGGATGAGGGGAAAGCAGTGGATGTGTTATTCCTTGACTTTAGCAAAGCTTTTGATACGGTCTCCCACAGTATTCTTGCCGCCAAGTTAAAGAAGTATGGGCTGGATGAATGGACTGTAAGGTGGATAGAAAGCTGGCTAGATCGTCGGGCTCAACGGGTAGTGATCAATGCTCCATGTCTAGTTGGCAGCCGGTTTCAAGCAGAGTGCCCCAAGGGTCGGTCCTGGTGCCGGTTTTGTTTAATATCTTTATTAATGATCTGGAGGATGGTGTGGACTGCACTCTCAGCAAGTTTGCAGATGACACTAAACTGGGAGGCGTGGTAGACACACTAGAGGGTAGGGATCGGATACAGAGGGACCCAGACAAATTAGAGGATTAGGCCAAAAAAAACCTGATGAGGTTCAACAAGGACAAGTGCAGTGTCCTGCACTTAGGACGGAAGAATCCCATGCACTGCTACAGACTAGGGACCGAATGGCTAGGTAGCAGTTCTGCAGAAAAGGACTTAGGGGTTACAGTGGACGAGAAGCTGGATATGAGTCAACAGTGTGCTCTTGTTGCCAAGAAGGCTAACGGCATTTTGGGCTGTATAAGTAGGGACATTGCCCGCAGATCGAGGAACATGATCGTTCCCCTTTATTCGACATTGGTGAGGCCTCATCTGGAGTACTGTGTCCAGTTTTGGGCCCCACACTACAAGAAGGATGTGGAAAAATTGGAAAGAGTCCAGCGGAGGACAACAAAAATGATTAGGGGTCTGGAGCACATGACTTATGAGGAGAGGCTGAGGGAACTGGGATTGTTTAGTCTCCAGAAGAGAAGAATGAGGGGGGATTTGATAGTTGCTTTCAACTACCTGAAGGGGGGTTCCAAAGAGGATGGAGCTCGGCTGTTCTCAGTGGTGGCAGATGACAGAACAAGGAGCAATGGTCTCAAGTTGCAGTGGGGGAGGTCTAGGTTGGATATTAGGAAACACTATTTCACTAGGAGGGTGGTGAAGCACTGGAATGCGTTACCTAGGGAGGTGGTGGAATCTCCTTCCTTGGAGGTTTTTAAGGCCCGGCTTGACAAAGCCCTGGCTGGGATGATTTAGTTGGGAATTGGTCCTGCTTTGAGCAGGGGATTGGACTAGATGACCTCCTGAGGCCCCTTCCAACCCTGATATTCTATGATTCTATGATAAGAAGCAATGGGCTTAAATTGCAGCAAGGGCAGTTTAGGTTGGACATTAGGAAAAACTTCCTAACTGTCAGAGTGGTTAAGCACTGTAAGAAATTGCCGAGGGAGACTGTGGAATCTCTATCATTGGGGATTTTTAAGAGCAGGTTGGACAAACACCTGTCAGGGATGGTCTAGATAATACTTAGTCCTGCCATGAGTGCAAGGAACTGGACTAGATGACCTCTCAGGAGCTCTTCCAGTTCTATGATTTATGTTAAACAAGAACAGGAGAAAGAGAGCAGGGAAGGATTTTTTCCGTGTCACATGTTTACCCAATGGGAGTGTCAAAGTCAGATTCAGGACTCACAATTTGTCAGACCACTCTGTTTATTAGCAAAGCGCTCTGCTAATACACCCAGATAATGTGAGCACCATGCAAGACTCAAACTATCTTATTTATACAGATAAAAGGGCGCAAACGTAACAAGATAACAAAAGGAAGCAGAACCGATACGTTTACCTGGGGCTAGACATACATATCTTATTTCCTTACTAACTATTACCGATCTCCTGTTAATGTCCCACCATTAGCTTAAGTGGACCCATTGTTTCATACCTTAATGTTTCTCTTCCTGACAACTATATTTCAACATTCCTTATTCCTGCTTAAAGGAACATACAGCATTTCTTTAATCCATTCTATTTTTACAATATAATTCATTCTACTTTCACAGAGGAACTGTCTAGATCAAGTATTCCTGAAACAGAGATTATTATTTGCTGCATTAAAAGTGTATGTGTGTGTGTAAATAATTTGTTTTAGATTTCCTAATGAGGACCCTGATCCAGCAAAAGCACTTAAGCCAATGCATAGCTTAAGGCATGTGAGTAGTCAGTAGGTCTAAATCACAAGCTTTAGAATTTTGTTTTACTATATACGTTTTAATCTGAAATAATAATAATAGTAGAATCCCATTTATGGCAAAGACACGATAGTCCAATGAACCTCTCCCAACAACAGATTTTGGGGCAGAATCCATTTTGACAAGGCAACTTCCTTCAGAAATCCATATTCTGGCTTTTCTTTGCTTCCTTGTTAAGTGGTATATTAATTGCTGTGAAGAGATACTGCCCTCACCTTATGCATTCACCAAGAAAAATGATACTTCACAAGAATATCATTGAAGAAAGAGTGTAAGAAATGTGTCTCACTGCCCGGTTGTCAGATAAAAATCTGTATTTTTACAATAAAAAAGTTAAAATGAATAACATCTCCTTCTGCACCATTCCACTGAGCAAACGCTAGAAGATTCTCTACACAGATGTTCTAAGGGTCTGAGCATTTCCTCCCAACCCAAATTGTTCTGCTCTTCAGTATGCGTTAAAAGATGTTGTAAAAGACAAAGTCTACAGTTTTCAATCACTGCTATCTGCCATATCAGGAATTGTAACAAGTTCCACAGACGTGTGGTAAAGGGTGTGTGTGGGGGGAAATGAGAATGGTCACTTCTTGTTGTGTTCAAATAAGGGAAGATACTGGCAAGATCTCTAAAAATCAGGGAGGAGATCTGTACTTTCGTAACGCATGTGACAAAAACAAAAATTGAACACAAGTAAGATATCGATATGCTCCTACCCTCTGTAGGTGGTGAGGCAAATGTAACAGTCACTGTTTCTGTGAGAACATTCCCACCGTCTGTGGTCCACTGGAGCTGAAAGGAAAAAGACCTCAGTTCTCAGAAACGGGAAGGGTGCTGAGCAGGATTCCCTACAATCCTGGTACAGACTCGAACTACAGTGAAAATCAGTGTCAAAACATCTTCTTTCGGTAAGTCAGTGCTTTCTGGGCTTCGGGGTTATTTCTTAAAACTATTAAAGGTGAAGCACTGTGCTTTTAAAAGGATTCTAAACCACTTTCTGTCTGGTAGGTTAAATCCTCCTCAGAACGGGGTTAGACTTTAAAACTGAAAATAGATATATTTTAAACACAAACTATTTGAAAATAATTGTCTCTATCATTTACAGGCTGGAAATTGAACTCAAGGTTCTGCATGTACCCTGCAAAAAGCAGACAACATCAGAAACTCCTAAGAAGGGTAAAGGAATTCTGTGCCCTGCCCTGCTTTAGGTGGGATCACCAGCTATCGCAGGAGAACCAGTCTTGGCAGATATTAAAAAAACAAACAAACTTTTCAGCTTTTGTGTAAAGTACATTTGTGAATTAAGCTCTTAAATACAGTATGTTTTAACCTATTTTTTTAAACCAAACATTTCAATTCACCTTGAAATGTTATGAAATTAAAGCGCCACCAGATCAGCGATACGCAATCTGAGGCTCTTGAAACCTCACTTAGCCCTGCATGCGTTGGCTTGGAGTGAGGCATCACCCGGTGGCTGTCTGGGTCTGAGTCAGTCAAAGACCCAGTGGGAGTCACCAAATCTTGATACCACTTTCTCTACAACATACCAAAAACAAATAAATAAATAAATAATCCATCCATCCATCCCTCATCATCGATAGTTCTCTCTCACCTGGACTGCTGCAACCTCGTCTCCTCATCTCACACCCATTCAGTCCATTCCTAATGCAATAGACAATATTTTCATCCTCACTCACCACCCAGACCACATTACTCCACTCTTCAAATACCTCAACTGGCTGCCCTTCATCCAGTTTAGGATTCAAATTGCTGTCTTCAAGGTTATGCACCTGCCTTCATCTCAGCTCTTATTTATTACTATGTCCCACCATAAGGGATGCCAGTCCCTTACTTTCCTTCTTGTCTCCCTGCCTTCTTCCATGCCATCCCATACATGTGAAACAGACTTCCAGTACCAGCATGCAAAGTGTCCATCCTTCTTCTCTTATAAGGCCTACAAATGCTAACCTGTGTCAATATAACATCCTCACCAACCGAGGTCTTCCAGTGCACGTCACTTTTCTATTTCTCTCAAAGTGTTTTTGTCTGATCTTTGGTTCTTTAATGTTAACCTTTAGGCTAAATATTAACCATGCAATTTACAGGACCAAATGCACTTGTGGTGGAGGAGGGCCTGTCTATCACTGCAGCCTATATCAAGCAGCATAAAATCTTGTCCACATTACACTCTGGCAGAGCTGAGTTTGCCAGTTCCTTGGCGATTCCTTCATAGCTAATAAAAAATCCTGTCTTACAATTGGAGAAATCCGTGTCAATGCTTGCCCAAAATTACTCCCTACATGAGAAGAAAATTAAGGGGCAACATACATTGGGGTACTGCGCATTTGTAAAGATTTATATTTTGTATTTACTGTTAGACACATTTACTACATAGTAGAGTAATAATATTTAGCGTTAATATAGCACTATACACATTCAAAACATTGTACAGACATTGACTAGACCACGTGAGGTAGACAGGTAAGTTTCATCCCCATTTTACAGATAGGGAAAGCGAGAGAGACTTGTGAAGTGACTTCCCCAAGGCAACACAGTGGTAGAGCCAGGATTGAAACTCAGGACCTTTGAATGCTTTCTTCAACCACACTGCCTTAAATTCATGTTCTCATTATATACCTCAGTACTGCATAAAGTATCAACTGTTAGCAACATTTCATTGATAATATACACCTCTACGCTGATATAACACGGTCCTCGGGAGCCAAAAAATCTCACCGCCTTATAGGTGAGACCGCGTTATATCGGGTTCGGTATGGTATGGCAAGAGCTGGTACGCCGTGCCGGATTGGACTGGCTTCCCCGGTGGTGATTTAAAGGGCCCGGTGCTCCAGCCACTGCGGGGAGTCCCGGGCCCTTTAAATCACCGCCGGAGCTCTGGCAGCGGGGCTCGGGTGGGGATTTAAAGGGCCTGGGGCTCCCCACAGCGGCCAGAGCCTCTGGCCCTTTAAATCACCGCCAGAACCCGGCTGCCGGAGCCCCGGGCAGTGATTTAAAGGGCCCTGGGCTCCACATGAATTCGGATATAACATGGTAAAGCAGCGGGGCTCGGGTGGCGCTTTAAAGGGCCCGGGGCTCCCCGCTGCTTTACCGCGTTATATCCGAATTCATGTTATATTGGGTCGCATTCTATCTGGGTAGAGGTGTATGCTTAAAAAGGCCTAAATTTAATCTATCCTTACTCAGACAAAACTTCCTTTGAAAATTAAACTAGTGGGAATACAAAGTCAGCGGGAGCTTTGGCTGAATAAGGGCCAAGTAGTAAAATTTAAGTAAAGTCTTCGGGATTCATCTCAGAGATTCAGAAAGAAAGAAGGAGAAGAAAGCGTGAAGCTCCAATAATACCGTTGCTGGGATGCTTTCTGAGTTATACACCATCTCCCCGTTTCCCAAGGACTTCTGCACCTCATGGATGTGGTTCTTGATGTCATTCACAGTTGGAAAGAAGGACAAGTTATGCCTCTCTGGTACTTCCTCAGGCTTGAATAATTCTCGCTCCACAAACTTTCTGTCAAGTATTGGAAAGGGGAGGGGGGAAAAAGGGTGTTGTCAAAAGTTAAAACACACTTACAATATTAGGAGATGTTTCTCCTTCTTCTGCAGCCACCTCTGTCTCTGCCCTCAAATATGTTCCAAACATGTTAAAAATTACAAGACAAGAACAAGTTAGTAGATCCCATGACCTGGCTCTTCTCAGGTATCCTGAGGAGAATTTTACAGAGCTAGCTCAATAAAATGTACATTTCCAACACTAAGAAGAAAAGCAGCCCTAGATGGTGATCTGGTATGAGGCATGTGAGGAGCTGAAATACTAGGTAGTTATATCTAAGGTAAAGTCCAATAAAAAAACTGAGATGCTAATGCCATATGTGGGGATAAATTCAGCTAATGCTATATGTGGGGATAGATTCGTGAAAGAATCAGCATTGCCACATAGCTTCAAGTCAGATTAACTGAATGTATAGTTGATATGGAAAGAAGGCAGTATAGTTAGAGTAGATTATGCTATACCTTAGTTGTTTCCTCACTGCATAGACTTGCTCTATTCCCTGAGACACCAGTTCTCGGATTTTATCCGCTACTTGTGGGTGAAGTCGGGAGGGCAAAGTACAGTTCTCATCTCTCACTGCATCTTCCTCTTCCTCAGGAGACGATATGGGGAAAGCGGACGGTGAAGGAGGGAGGCAGGCCTCCATTTCGTGATACTGGTGGGCCTGCTGGGTGGGTAATTGCACATACCATCTGACGAGAAGGAGCGTTTCCAGGTACAATTCCAAAGCAAAGACAGTAAAACAAAATCATTTATTTAAATCCTTCCCCAGGAAGGGAACAATGCTATTGAATGAAGACCCTCTAATCAGACTATCAACAAGACTTGTATATATACGCAACTAACAGCATTCATTACTAGCACACACAGCTTTCTCCCACCCCCACATAGGGACAGCGACTATGTCTGCCTTGTCCTGCACCAAACACATAGTTAATACTTCAAGTAACAACCAGATTTTACATAATTTTGAGTACAAACCTAAAACAAAAACACTCCCAGAGATTACTCTTTTCTTTCAAGAAGCTTTAAATCTGTGCCCCAAAGCTTCCATAAAAGAGTACAATACTGCAGTACAGGATTTTTGGCTTGAGATCTGAAGGGAATATTCACTGAGCCATCCCTCTCACTGAATCTCTGCACTGCACCGAGTGTACCATCCGTACAGCTAAGCACTAGATAGGACTCCTTTCATGTCAATGATCCTCTTAATTGACAAGAAAGGTGGCTATTAATCTAGATGAGGTATTCTTCCTCTCCCACTCCCCCAGCTCCACATATTGCTCTGTAGCACTCCCCAGTCCTGATGGCTCAGTGATGGAGAGAATCAACAAGGAATCAAACACAGCTCTCCCAAATGGCAATGCAGACATGCAGAGGGTGCTGAATCAGTCCATATGGGAGACATCTTAATCAATGCTTTGACACCACATGCTTTCTGACCAATATGTAGATGAAATACATAAATATAGTTGCTCTGATGGACAGTATATCCCAAACATGGAGGGTCCATCTATGCCTTTCTTTTTGAAAGAGTGTGGGACAGATTACGAGTGTGGTATAATCATTAGAGAAAGACTGGACAGCAGCACACTGCGAGGGTTATGCAACTGACTTGTTTTGTAGCTTTGAGCAAATGATTGAACCTCACTATGCCTCAGTCTCCCAGTCTGAAAACTGGGATTAATAATAATAGTTAGTTACTTTGCAGGGATGCATGAGGCTTAATCGTGACGTCCTTTCAGATCCTCAGATGAAAGACATTGCACAGAAACATTGTTATTCCACTTTTTGTTTTTCTATTTAATACTTTTAGGTATTGCACGTAAACAAAAAATAATGTTCAGATAATACTAATTTACACGGACAGACAAATATTCAGACTCACTACCCTTGGCTCACTCCATTTTGCCTAAGCATTACAAGCAAATATGGGGCTTAATTCATCTCTGCAAGCAGAGGGGGCGTTAAGCACTCCCTTCAGCCCATGGAGAGAGCTGCACCTCAGAGCGAATTCATCCCTTAGAAAGGGTAGACGGTGGTACTGCTGCCACCCTTCACCAAAGGGAACTGCTTTCATTTGCAGTTAGGGCTTCAACAGGGCTATACAGACCGAACCTGCCAAGGAGATGTGCCGATTCAGCACATCTTTTGGGTTCTCTAGCCTTGCTTTCTCCCTGGAAAATACCAGTCTGTTCCAGGTCCCCTAATGGAGTATAACTTTATAAAACATCCTCACCCTATGACTCTTCCTAGGCAGACATTCTGCCATTGCATGACTGCAACCTGGATTTTGCTGGCAGAGGTGAATCAAATGCAGAAGATCAAACCCTTTAGGTAGATCCCAGCTACACTTACCCATTAATGAGCCTTCATGTTTACAGTATATAGATGTTTTATTATGGTTCTTGAAACTGACATTATCTTCACCAAAAATGTTCCCTTTTCCTCCCCTCACTCACTATGGTCGTATGCAAATAAGGTAAATGGGTCCAGTACTGCAACCCTTTACTCGTGTATAATCCCACTGATGTCTATAGGTCTATGTAGATACGTTCTACCCACATGAATAAGGGTTTGTAGGGGGGAAAACCCTTTTTTTGGTCTCTCCGTCAGGCTGTTCACAGAAGCCACACCTAGGATTTGTTTATTCACATTTTAAAAATTCTAGCCCAGATCCTTGGCTGTGGATCAGCAATGTTCAGCACAATTCAGCTCGGGGGTGGGGAGGGAGTGTGTGTACGTGTGCACAAAGATGGTTTTAAGTTACCTTTGTGCTCCTTTGATCTTGGGGCTACTCTAGTCCCCTGGTGTAAGGAAGGGCAACTGATTTGAGGCTCTGCTACCTCGTGCTGGCTGCCAACAGCCCCAAGGGACTGCTCTGACCACATTCTCCTTCTCTCCCAGTCATGCTCTCTGACAGCCACAGGAAGGCAGGTTGTGAAGGAGAAGCCATTACACCAATGTACAGCATCTAAAGATCTTCCCATACTGGGAGTGATCCTCCGATGGTCAGCTGCCTTTGGGGCACAAAGCCATCCAGGTTGGGAGAGGTCTGGCTCATTGTTGGTAACACCCACAATCCTATAACTGCTTCTGTCTGTATTCTGAAGCGTATTTTACATAACTCCCACAGTACAGTATATTACACATTTACAAAACACTTAGGAGTTCCTTGTGAATGGTTTTCTACCTTTTACTAGATATTTTAATGAAGCCCCTTTTAAAAATAGCCAAACAACTGATTTTCCTTCCCCCCCCCCACCCCCATTTGTCCAGATAAGAAACGAGTGGAAATTTCACCTGAGGACCCCTCCAGCATCTATAAAGTTCTTCTTCAGCATGTTGAAAGCTTTCTCTTGCTCCATTCTTATGATTTTCTTGTCAATTTTGGGGTCAGTGGGAACTCTATACTCAGGAAACTTTTGAACCTTTTTAATATAGATCCTTCCAAGAAAAACAAAAAAAACAAAAAAAGAAAAATCCAGCTTCATTATTCTTCTGAAGGCAGAAACATCAACTATTTTATTTCAGATTATTTTTATTGTAAAGAAACTGCAGGAAACTCAAGCAAAGAGGTTCAAAGAGTGGAGAAGCCCCAGAAGTACTCTAAAGGATTGGTCGGTCAGGTAAGAAGTGAATTAGAAGAGTGCAGAGCCATTCCTGAAACCCAGGAAGTTGACAGCAGAAAGCTCAAGGGGGGATGAGAACAGAGAAGATGCCACTGGAGTTGGATAGGAAGAGGTCTTTGGTGAATGGCAAGAGCTATACATTCCCTGATAAATAGAACTCCAAAATAACAGATTTAGGAGACCTCTCAGATTCTAGCCACATCCACTTTCATGGGAACTTATCCTTCTCTCTAAATGAGCATTAACTCCTACTTGTATAGGAGACAAAGCACAATATATTTATAAATCTATGTCACAACACAGTTACCCGTTAGGTTTCTTGAGATGCAAGCTCTTTTATATCAGTTACCAGCTTCTCCAGACCAGAGCCTTGCCATTTTCAGCTTTGTAGCTAATGCTTACCGTGCTGGACAAGTGGCTTTGTACAGCTGGCAGGAGGCATTTTCCGGCTCGCCAGTTTTTTTGGGCTGGAAACCTTTCCTCCTGGGCCCATACTGGCACTCCATCACAATGGCTCTGCTTCCTGTGGACAGAAAGCAACTGGTTCTGTTATTAATTCAAACATCCAACTGTTCCAGCCAGCAGACGACAACAAAAAAAGATTTCTGAGGAGAGAAGAGTGATTTGAAGCACTTATTTTCATTCTCTTCTTGGAAGAACACATGTTCAGGGTTGTGGGTGCCTGAGTTACAGAGTGGCTGCTTTCCCCATACTACTACTCAGCACTTATGGAACACATCACAGTTTCAAAGAACTTTCCAAACTAGCTAATCTTCACAAAACACCTGTGAGGTAGGTAATTAAATATTATCATAGCCATTTTACAGGGGTAAAAATTGAAACACAAAGTTTTGAAGCCAGATTCTGCCACCTTTACTCATGTTTAGCACCAGCACTTTACACAATTAGTAGTCTTATGGGTTATTTATTGAGTAAGTTGCTCGTACTAAATGCAAGTCGAGGTGACAGAATCTGGTTCTAAATTATACAGCAAATCAAAGGCACAGCTGAAATCAGAACTTGGGAGTTCCTTACTTCTTGTGCCGTATTCAGTTCTTTAGCCTTGCTGCCACTTGATTTCTTACAGGTTATTAAGGTTTGTGAATTTGATTCCAATTTCTTCTATTAACCAATATTATATCAACATGGTACCCAATATAAATATTACTGTGCAAGAAAGATAGATTTCCACAACATTTGTGAAAACGTCATTAGAGTAATTGGTTTCTTTTACTCAGACATATGGCAAAGAGGAGTGAAGTAATAGAGGTAGCATGACAGAGCTGGGAAGGGAACCATTATTTGTTTTGAAGAACATTTAACTTTGTTCCCCAGCACCTACCGTTCATAATCCAAATACTTTAGCATCCTGAATTTTAAATACCATTTTCTAGCTTTGAAATAACTGATGCGTTTATTGTGTCACACGGCTGAGATATGAGCTGATTCTAAATGATGATCAATAATATTTTGCATGAGCATGTGACATTAAAATATCAACGCAAATAGAGATGCTATTCAAAAAAGGAACCAGATGATATAGTGGACTAGAGCACTGACTTTTCTTACTGGAAATCTGGGAACAACCATTGGCTTAGGTCACTAATGAAAAAGAATTTGGTAGTTTCAACCTCGTCCTTGCCTGCATGCATGACAAAAATAATTTGACGGGACCCTGATTTTACCAAGGTCTCAAGTGTCCAAAATCTTATTAAAATCAGGGTTTTGATATTGAAACTTTCTGTTTCACAATACAGAATGTTGGCCAGCTTCTTCAAAGCTAACTGGTTCAGCAGAAGCAAAGGCAGGCCAGGGACTGAAGAACAACTCCACTTATGCAGAGATTAGAAACTCCACAAGAACAGCACTTCAGTCCTGCACAGCTCAGGACCTCTGCAGGCTTGAAACTCTACTTCTATAGAGCCTCAGTAAGTGTGACACCACAGCAACATAACCGATCTCAATTAACTAGAAAGTCAAGTTAACTGGGGTTTGGTAAATCAGGGTTCCATTTTAACCCGCAGCCTCTGTACAAAAGAAGTCTAGG
This sequence comes from Terrapene triunguis, assembly GCF_002925995.2. NCBI lineage: Eukaryota > Metazoa > Chordata > Testudines > Emydidae > Terrapene > Terrapene triunguis. Next base: position 57,367,672 of record NW_020664413.1, on the reverse strand, counting down.
TTTTCAATAACAGGGGTGTTCAAACTAGAAGTAAAATTCATGAGTAGAATAGTGTGTACAACGTATATACCGTGCTTCCTTACCTCTCTGTCTGGCCAAAGCAGGCAATATTAAAACCAGGCTAAATTAATCCACAATATTTTTTAAAACAAAATATTAACTGAGCATGTTTTTACTCTCACTCTCTCTCGGAGAATCATTTGTTAAGCTAATCTCACAAGTTGCTAAAAAGATCTAGTGTGTCTTGGGGTGGGGGGAAAAGAAGCTTGTTTTTCTGGATTTGTCCTTTAATATATTCTTGCACCTCTTCATAGCTGAATGGCCTTAGCTTTAAAATGGGTGATGACATTTCACTTTTTCAGTTACTTTCAGCTCAAACAAATGCATCCTGCAGTCAACCATGTATCGTATCCCATAGGTTCCATTTAATCAAGAAGAGACTTGACCAGTTTCACATCTAAAATTCACACTCACGCTCATACAATACTCGCTTTATGACTCAAGAAATATGAAATCACAAACTGGTAAAGTCTACATATTTATTTAGAAGAGTCATCTCTCTGGTTAAGTTTTCTGAAAAAAATTTTTAGAGTGATTTTAAATACCTTATAGGTTCCTACTGCCCAAGGTTTTCAGCAGGATCCCCAGAAACCTTAGTAATGTTGATGGATCAATCCCTTACCACCCTCATGAAAACTTCAATGTCCATACAGAGCAGACAGGACCCTCATCTTTAAGGTCTCATTCAAAAGATGCTTACGGTAATTAACCTAACTCTAAAGGATGAAGGGCTTGAATCACTCACATTGTAACATGAACCTGTGTTCCAGGGAATCTAAATGTTTCAAACTTGGGCTTAGACCACTAAGACATCCTTTCCCAAGTTTGTGCCTTGATTTTACCAATGCCTAGTAACATTCTGCCAGAATACTAAGGTATAGCTTCATGAGGGTCCTTCTTTTGGCCAACTGACTAGTGATTTTGAAACTTTGAAAATAATTATTAAAAAAAAAAGTTAATTACCTGCATTGATAAAAGGGATCCCATCATATGGGACATACTGAGATTTCCACATCAACCGTGTGGCGGGTTTGGCTGGGCTTGGAGACTGGCGCGTCCCCCACACACTTTGTGTTTGCTGCTTGTGTAGCGTTAGAACACTCTCTAATTCTGTCTCGCTCACACAATAGCCGCGGTACGAGTCCCCAATTTTCTGCATGGAAAGGAGGTGAAATAATAGGATTATTCACCAATCTGACTGCTGTCGGTACCCAAGAAAATGAATGCAGTCAGGGACTCTGGCATGGTGGCAGGCGAGGAGACTGTCTGAAATGCTTTGTGCACTGGTTGCATCACAACCAGATTTACCATAGGGTCTAACACAAGACCAGCCTTCAGTGAGCTCATACCACAGGTGTTTGTCAGCAATCTGAGATCGTAAGTAAAATACTCTGAATGTCTGAGCATTGGTCCATTATTATAACACAGTTATCTACAGTATAACCCAGTTTCTAAAGGTTTTGGAGATATCCAAATACATTTTGGGTAGGTGAGGGAGCAAGGCATGCAATCAGGAGTTGTAACTGACCTTCCATTAACTGATGTTTAGGTAAATGGGGTTAGTCTCTATTACCAAAAGACAGAACCAAATGAGTTCCTTTATCCTGGACCATTCCCTTCATTTCAGACTTTTCTACTAAAATAAATACTTATTAAATGTCAGTGCATTTTAGAAAATATTTTTGGTGACCTGCTGGTCACATCTAAGAGAAGGAACAAATAATTCAAGCAGAGTTTCTTTCACACACACCAGTCACAGTCAGTCACTTGCATGCCTTCTTGCATCACATCTCCAGCTGACTACAACAGACCTCTGTGGGCTCAGTGCTAAAAGTTCTTCACACTGACTCCACTTGACTTTTGTTGTTGGCTATATGCTAAATGTATTAACTTAAAACAAGCGAATTCACACCTCAGCACCTCACGCAGCATCCAGACTCTGCAGGTGGTCATCGAGGGGCTTCATCTATACCCCAATCCACCAACCAGGAAACAGATGAGAAAACCACAGAACGAAAAACAAATGCCATACAGCACATAGCTGGCACCCGCCCCATCCCTCCCTCCGAGATGCTACAGGTTCTCTGCAAACCATTCTGGAGCAACTTGAAAATAAATACAGCCTCTTTGGGCTGCAGAGCTGGAAAATGTATGTGCTAGAAAAACTATAGTAGCAGATACTTTGCTAGATGCCAGACACAGAAAGTGAGCACATTAAAACCCTTATAAAAGAAATGATTCAGAGTGGAAAGATGTAACCAGACTTTCAGAAAAGTAGATGATACCATAGATTTTTAAGATGAAAGCTGAAAAGGGCCCAATGTACATAGTAAACCCACTGATGGAAGTACATTTTGTGACTGATAAGGGAGACAGAGACAGAATAAAAAGCAGCAGCAAGAGCGCTACTGGACCTTAAGAAAAACCAAAACACGGTAGTGTTTCACTTGACGTCTTCATTCCCCTGATGTTTTTCCGGCCTCTCAGACAATAATAACTTGGCTCCTTTGCAAGTCTATGATTCCATGTTTTGAGCCAAATTCAATCCTGGTAAAAGTAGATGCAACTCCACTGAAGACAATGGAGTTGTGCATACTTACAATATAACTGAATTTGGCCCAAATGATATATCACTAAGATTTGGCGTGAGTGCACATGCTTGCAGAGCAAGAATAATAGTCTTTATTACAAATTTTGATTATCTTTAGAATTAAAAACACAAAATTAAAAAAAAAATGCAGAGTTGATAGAGTGAAAAATAGGATGGACTGAATCAGCCATGACAGCAGAGAAGTAGAGAAGTAAAGCAACTGAATTGGATCTGAAGATAGATAAATCACTGACTCTCAAGAGCATAAAAGCAAAAGCCTTGGAAAGTCTGGTTTTTAAAAATACATGTTCTGAGAGTTCTTGAGGAGGCTGAAGACCCAGACAGAAACACTAGGTAAAATTCTCTCTCTGCAACACTAACATTAACTTTAAGGGAGTTACTCTACGCTGGTGAGTACAGAAAATGTACTGGGTCTTTAGCTATTGGAAGAGCTCCAGGCACAACTTAGAGAATGGGAAGGCAAAATGCTCATTGCTATTTCTAGCTGCAAGGACAGAAGAGATTTTGGCATCTGCCAGAAATTAAAAAAAATCTGCTCTGCGCAGGTTGTTAACTCGGAGCACAGGTTTGAGAGCATTAAACCAAAGAGAGAACATTTAGTTTTCTCTGGAGAAAACATTCTTGAAAAAAATACATCAGAGAAAATACATTCACTCTATTCTCGGCAATGAAAACAATGGTTACATATAATAAAAACACATTTATTTGGATTCTTTCTTCCACTAAACACCTGATCAGGAAAAAATGATGAAGAATTACACAATGGATTGTGATTTTGAGATCATCATCATTTAACAAGTAGCAGCCTTGTACTTGCTATAATTCCCCCCCCCCCAATTACTTTATTTAAGTGCTTTATTTATTGGGGGGGGCAGGCTCTCTTTTTTTAAAGTGTTACTTTAGACTTTATTTATTATTTGATCGGGCTAAGTTAAGAAAAAGTTTCACACAGAATTTAAATATTAAAAAGATGGCTGATATCTGCTATACACACCTTCTTATATTTAGTCTTAATCTTATAATGTAGATTAGGCATACCAACACAAGATAATTTTCTACTCATGTTCCCACAATGGTATACGTCCATCACAACAGTAAAGGTGCTCATGCATTCTTACCAGGTCATGAAAACCTGCTCTAAGCTGATTTGCCTGATGGTGGCAGGAATGCCTTCCATTTGTATGTTTATTTTGCTTAGCTCTGAAACTGGTAATATTACCTTGTATTTAGTCTTGTATGTTTCACTCAGTCAACATTCTAGTCTACACTAGAATATAAAATACAGAACAAGCTGATACAATTAAACATATGCCCCACAACCACTATCATCAGGCAAATGCCTGAAAAAAAAAACAAAAACCAACCCCCTGCGCCATGCTGGTCAACAGATTTGGGCTCTGTGAGACCAATGAGGGAAACAACTTCTAGAGAAAAAGGACCTCCATTGAGATTCCTTGCCTCCAGCCCTCCTCTACATTCAAATCTTAGGGATTTCTTAGCTCAGACACCCAAGGTTGAGCTCAAACCATCACAGTGTTACACACAGAAAGAGGAAGTCTCAGGTAGCCTGGACCCAGACCACATAAGGTTCTGCTGATCATACTAAACATCTTGAATTGCATGTAGAAGTGAATTGGAAGTCCATCATTACTGCAGAGAATTGATGCAATGTATTCCCTGCAACCGGGTCTGCTATGTAAGTGAATAGCTGTATTCTGCAACAGCTGAAACTTCTGCACCTTCAAGAGTAGCTCCACCTACAGCACATGGCAGCAATCCAATCTGACGGTCAAAAAGCTATGAGGCTAGCTAGTAGAAGGATGTCTAGTAAGAAATACAGTAACTTTACAGTAAAAGTTTGCAATTGCCTAGCCAAACACAGATGATAAATAATTGGTCTTTTGGGCCAATTATGCTACCTGGGAAGCCAGGTGCAGTGAGGTTATCCAAACGAGCATCAGATTACACACCTCCTTTACAAAAGGCAGGAACAGGTCTTCAATAATGGGAGCAAATACATCACCACGACACTTTCCAGAGGCTTCCTTAACCAGCACCCCATCTTATTCTCATTCAAGCCCCTACGTCTGCCAGGTACAAGGACAATGGATACGCCATCCTAGTGAGGTAAGACAGGCCTACAGTTGTATGTTGTAAGTTGACAGCCCTGTAGCCCAAATAAAGTCAGTCTCCCACCGCCGCTTTACTTACACATAGAACAGAGTATTTTTCTCAAAAAGGGGCCTTCAGATGGATGATCAGTTGTCTTATATCAACCCCTGGGATCTTTCTGAGAGTAAATAATGGAACCACAGGAAGCATGAACCTATCTGCTCCAGTCATGGTCCACAAGTGAGTCAACAAAAGCTTGCACAACTGTCCAATGAATCTGGCTTCTAGGAATGCTGTGAAGTGTTCAACATCCTGCCACACAGCCGAAAAGGCACTTCGTTAATTCAGCCCATCAAAAATCCTTTACTGTAAATTATAATCCTTCACTTAAAAAATAAGCTACATCAAAATGTCTGCTCCGATTCACCTCAATGAAGTAAACTCCGTAGCTTACCTGGGCCATTTAAATGCACAGACAAAGCTTGTAGTTTTGCATAAGTGATGTGTGATAAGTTGCCTGAACAGAACAGATGTAGGGAGAATGGCTCAGCTAGACAGGAGGAGCATGGTCAGCAACAGCCCTTAATGCTGACTTTGGAAAGGTGCAGCTTTTGCTGCTCTGTGCTTATTGCCAGACAGACATCAGTCCTACAGTCATGCACAGGAGCTGAGGCACTGACTGCCTCACCTTCTTGAGCTGCGGAATGCTACTGGGTCCTGAGCCTAGTGCTCAAGGGAACAACAATTTTGTACTGCAGTCAGCTCCTGCACAAGCACAACAGGAAAAGCCCCCATGTGCTTTTTTCTCCCAGGGCACCCATGCAGGCGCTAACATTGTTAACGTTCAGTTTGTCCTGAAAAGTGACTGAAAAAGTGGAATTCTGGGATACTATGTTTATTGTCCCCAGTGTGCTCAGCTCAGCTGAGAAGTAAAGAAGAGTTTTCTCTAACTGCCAGCCCAGCAAACTTAGCTCGGGTTCTTTCCTCCTAACATATCGCCAGCAATAAAGGGTTCCACAGGACAAGCTCGGCTAAATTACATCTGAAAACCCCAGATTATGCCCTCAATGACACCTGTGCAATCCAATGGGCTTGCACAGTATAACCGACTGGAACTTAGTAAAACAATTCTGTTGATGATACACAAGAAGGAATGGAATTCAGCTCATTCCTGCTCTCCAAGGCTAACAAGAATAAAAAGCAGTAAAACAATAAAACTTATTTTTGTTACTAAAGGGAACAACACGTCTCTGAATAGTTCCGTGGAGCAGCGGAGTCCAGATCTTACATTCTCACTATTCAGAGTAGAACTGGCACTTTAAACGGAAGCAGTATTTTTTTCTTTTTCTAACAATATTAGAACATTAAATGCTATATGAATGCAGATCTTACGGTTATGAATTTTAACACAGTAGGTGGAAATGTGAAAGGGGACTAAGGGACTCAGGGACCTAACCCCCATTGATCTTCAAATAAAGTTTTATATAAAATAAAATACCTTAATAAATGATTAACAGATGTTACGCAGATGTTACAGTTAGGAGCAGCATGTGTGATATAGATGGCTATAAGCACAATAGAAGGGATTAGAGATGATTATCTGCAACGAATTGACCTGTTGGACTCTAACAGCTGATTAATCATTTATTAACCTATTATAAGCTATGTATAAATGGAACCTTAATATGAAGTATGACCAAAAATTCTATCCCCAAATGATATGAGAGCTTTAACTTTGCAATATCCTAACAAGATTAACTCACCCATGTTGTACATACTGCACATATTTTTAACAGTCAAATTAGTAATCAAAATTAATGTTCAATACGGTAAAGTTAACGTTACCAATTTCCTGGCTTTTGGGTGTGTATATCAATATACATCATACTATATTAACACTTGCATGTGATAAATAAGGTCTTATCTGTGTTTTTTAATTAGTTTACAGATTATTTGAAGGGGTGCACAGAGAGGAATTTTAAATTGCTCAGGAATTTAAAATCAACTGATGTCTACACATGTCAGCAGCATCACATTTAGCCACAAAGTGACATTTCTGCAATCAGACATTTGACAGTTTAAGAATATGGAGTTCTCAGATTTAAAAGCTGCTGACTCCTGGTTTAGTTAAAATGGCAGCTAGGTGGAAAGTTTAATTTAAACCGACTATGTAAATTCTGTGGCATTTATCATGGTGCAACGCTTGCACTATATAAATGGAAATAAAATCATTTTATGGATTTTTAAAAAAAATAGCTAAGGGTAGGAAGGGGACCAGTCTGGTTTATAAATCTAAAGAATTTGCTATAACAAAATTAGCGGCATATGGGAAAGCTAAAGGAAAAAATATTCACTTCAAGGAAGAAAAATAATTGATAATATGAGAAAAGTCCTTTGATGAATGAGAGAAACAAGTACATATTGTGGTATCTGGGATAGAAGACTATTAAGTAAAGTTGTGTGATTTTATTAAAATATAAATGCCCTTCTGGAATGTTGATATTATGGTACCTTTACTCTCGTAGACTAAGGGTCTGATCCTGCAACCAGGCATGGACCCTTACTCTCAATAGCAATCCCACTGAATTCAATTCCTATAAGACTACTCATGAAAGTAAAGTTACAGGCACAGTTGCAGGCTTGGGCCCCAAGAAAGAAATCCTCAAATTAATGGATTGTTAAATGCAATCAAATGAAGCAGTGTCCTAGTACAAACCACTGAGGTTTGCACAACACCCAAGAATGGCTATAAAGCACTTCCACTTTTTAAAAGTGGTAGACTTTTTTATTTATAGCATTGTGAAATTTAAAATGCAAATAATCTACATAACTAAAATTTTTATTCTGTGAGTTTCTTAATCTAGATGAACTGAGTAGAATTAGAATTGTTTGCAGCCCACCTCGCAGTTCCTGAGACGACGGGCCCACGTAGGAGTGTTTGGGGGCAGCGGCTGGAGAGGGACAGGAAAAAGGTCTTCCACTATCCTGAAAAATAATGCAATAAACATATAGACAGATAATCAAGAGAGTGACATCAAATCCAAAGTAAAGGCAATATATGAGTCCCTTTGTCAATATCCTTGTATTATGACTGCAGATAACTTTTATTGCCAAACTGTAGATACGGTAACAACACCTGTAACTGACAATTATCTTTAGAAACTTATGAAAAAATTCATTCTCAACATGACTCACAATTACTGTAAAACTTCACATAATGCCATATTTTAAAACGCCACTCTCTGGCTTCTGTATTCTCCTATTTAGTTGGGTCGCCTAATTCAGCAAAGCACTTAAAGAAGAGACCTGAGCACTTAAGAACAGACCTGAGGAAGAGCTCTGTATAGCTCCAAGGTTTGTCTCTCTCAGCAACAGAAGGTGGTTCAATAAAAGATTTACCTACCCACCTTGTCCTCCCCCAAAGCTCTTAAGCACATACTTAAAATATAAGCCATATAGCTTCCTGATAAAAATCACAGCTAGAACACTATTAAAACAGACTGGTGGAGTTTGTTAAAGATTCCAGTATACAAGGAAGTCCATGGTAGAATTCTGGAGCCTACACTGACATCAAATACATGTTAAATGTTACTTGTTTTCAAATATAGCAATTCTTAAATTATTGAAAACAGCTACCAAAAAGTGCTTCATGTGAGCATCATGGGGTCCCTACACGAAGGGTCACATTTTGTTTCTAACTCCCTAAATCCATCAGGATCTGTCTACCATTCCAAGAATTCCAAGACCCAAGTAAATCACCTACTGCCAACACAAAGAGCCCTAAAATCCAGCTACAGATATGTTTGGCTTTCAGGACATTTATTTTCCTGCATAACATCTCCAAAAACTTACATTCAAACGTCTGTTCACAAAACATTTTTACTACATTTTAGAAACATCTTCAATATAGTCAGTTTGCAAAACAACATTATGCTGCAGTGATGATGACCTAACATGTTTTCTTTCCCACCAAATCCTAATGTAAGAAGGCAGGCTCACCAAAGAGGGCACACACGAAATAAAAGGTCAAAATTACAATTTGTAGAGATTTTCTCTTTTTAAAATCAAAATTAATTATATGAAAAGGAATCCTAATTTATTCTCAACTAAAAGCACAAGAAACATAGTGTATTGTTGTATTGGAACCAAAAGGATATAAGAAAAAAGTGAGAAAGTAGCTTATTTCTAATTTTAAGAAATTGTGCTGCATTAATATACTTTTCAAAGGTCAACTATAGGAAAACTCTGTTAGCAAAGATTTCTACACAGAGTTCTCAGAAGAAGCCCAAGGAGTTTCCCCCTGAACATCAGCTGAAATAGGGCTTTCCCATTGACACCAACAGCTTCTCTGTACCTAACTGACTCTGAGTTCTTTCAAATTCCATTTTAAGATTCAGCTCTTCTCTTTGGCCTATAATTCCTAATAAACAGCCTCCCTCCCACATAGCAAATACAAGAAACTTTACTCAGATTCATGATTTCCCTATGCTCAGTCACTGAGTCACTTTCAGATCTCAGTTACACCAGTATTAATCTGGAGTAACTTCAATTATTTAAATGGAATTATTCTAAATGTACACCAATATGAAATCAGAATACATCCCACTGTCTCTGGAATTTAGATATTTTACCCCTCTTCCCAGGGCAGTGGCACATCTACAGCTGTTCCCTACATGATATATTGCAGCCTACAATATGTCATTCAATAGTATTTACAGACTGCAATCACTTGTGGAGAGTTCTATAATAATTTTGTAATAACAATTACAAAAATGAACTGAAGTTGACGATATGACTAATTGTATGTGTCTGTGGTGCAAAGTGATATTTGATCTGCTCTTTACCTTCTCACCTACCTGGCTGTTGTCTTTTTGGACACTGTGAGAGATGCTTGGGGATGAAGTATGTAACTGCTTGTACTGTCCGCAATAGCAGCCACTGCTACTGTCTGCAAGTTCCCGTCACTGCGTTTCTCTTCTGAAACATCTTTGGGGGGAAAAAACCACAACACCCTCCTGTTTAATAACTGCACAAAGAACGGGGAAATTACAAGTTATGATTTATTGTGATCTGTTGGAAAAGCAAGCATTTTTGCACATGAAATAAAGGAATGGAGTGGATGGCAGATTATAGAGAAATCAAATAATTATGAATGAATAGTGATGATTTATAAAATGTAGGAATATGCATGCAAATACATCATTGATGTTATACTGTTTCACCTTTGTAACTCCACTATAGCAGATAAATCCCTACATGATTAAACAAATAATTACAACAACTTGTAAAATAATCTGTCCTACATTTTCAAAAATCTATATCATTGTTGCAAGTCTAACCCTGTTGGCTACAAATTACACCTCTATTCGCTTTAATATTTTCAACAAGGGAGGTTTAAGACACTAAAATCTGTTTCACACTTAATCAGGAGCAAACAAATGGGTAGGCCCATGCCTCAGGTCATTCCATCTAAGCATGCAAGGATATCTTCAACATACAGTAAATGACTAATCCTAACGGATGTATGCATTGCAGTTGTAGCTGTGTGGGTCCCAAGATATTAGAAAGACAAGATGAGGCTTGCAGTTTGGAGGGGACAATGCCCCTCGGCCCCCACAAACCACGCCCATGATCATACTTATCACCTATATAGTTCTTTTAATCTTCAAAATAACATATTACCACAAATTAATCCTTACATCCCTAGTAAAGTACGTTTTTATTACTACCCATGTTATACAGCTAGAGAAACAGCAAAGGTATTAGTCCAAGACCACAGAGAGACTCAGCGTCAATAATGGGATTATACTTCAAGAATCTGATTCTAAGTCCATTTTTCTTTACTGAAAAATGTAATGGTTATTCAATAAATAGTTAGGATAAACGTTTCATCTACGTTTGATCTACTAACAGCAGTTAGTACACACAGCAAATATTCCTAGATTGAGACACTTCCAAATTGTCTGCAGTTAAAGGAAAATTTGAAGAAAAAACGTGAATGTAATTAAACCAGTGTTTGTCTGAGAACGAAGACAAATTCTTGGTAGATGTGGTGCAGAAATCATTCACATAGAAAGGCCTGTGGATGTTTGTTAATGAGTATCTCTTTATGAAATTCTGAGCAGCAGAACTTGTCTCTGAAATTTGGGATAAACAGATAAAGCCTCGTGTTCAGCTAAACTTACAAGCGAACTATCGAATTTTTGAAATTCCACTAGCTGCCTAAATTGTTCTTAAGAAAACAGCAAGCTTATCTGCACATGCAATGGTGTGTTTCATTGCACCTTACTGTGTGCTTAAAATGTATTCTTGATATATCAAAGGTGAAATCCGCCTGGCCCCATGAAATTAATGGCAAAATAATTTTTCTTCAGTGAATACCCTAAGTACTCAGTGTATGTGGCTTCAGAGTAGATTTTTTTTTTTTTTAATTTCCATTGTCTTCACTGGTATGTGGATCAGGCCCATACCGTAAAAGCACCACTTTTGGCATCATTTACTGCTTTGAAATGAGTTACCTCACTTTTATATATTTAAACAATATAACAATAACTTCAAACTGGCAGTACCTGCTAACAGACTTGTCTGACTCAGCACAAACATTAATACTTTTTTCCCAGTAGAAAGTATTAAAGTAGATGTTAAACATTTTTAAGTGTAACATCCCAAAAGTCTCAATTTGGAAACATAATAAAATCCTTTAAAAATTTTTGAAAACCCCAAACATGTAATTACGTACTGCTTTTCTCTGTTCTAGCAGACTATGTTACAAAAGACAAACAAAATAAAGAGCACACCACCAAGCCCCAAGATACTCAGGATTTTATTAACATCAGGAAGGAAGCCAGCTTCTGAAGGTTTCTTTGTTTTTAAAATAATGGTTGAGGGGTAGGCTGGTGACATTTTTTTTTTTAAAAAGGTCTGCCATAGGAAAGTTTCCTGGAAGTTGAGACTCCAGTGAAAGTCACTTTTCAAATGTAGGACTATTTTTAAAAAGGTCAAAATCAATGCTATGTGCTGTAATTGAAATGTACTGTTCTCATAGCCTAGCTAAAGAGCATAGACTGCTACCTACTCAACACAAAATTCAGAAAAATTTGTTGATGTACAGTGTTAAAGTTAGGAGGGGAGGCTCTTTGAGTATTTGCATGCACAGAGGAAGGCTGGACTAGTAGTTCGGGCATCAGCGTGGGACTTGGAGATGTGCATTCAATTTCCTGCTCCACTGCAGATTTTCTGTGAGACACTGGGCAAGTCATTTGCCCTCTCAGTGCTCTGCATTACTCTGCGAAATGGGGATAATAGCACTGACCACCCTCCTTCCCTCCCTGGGTTTCTGTGAAATGCTTTGAGATCTACTGATGAAAAGCCCCATATTATTAATTATAAGATTACATAAAACTAGTAAAATGCAGATAATTTCATATCCAGGGCTATCAAGACCAGGGGCGGCTCTCGGCACCAGCAAAGCAAGCAGGTGCTTGGGGCAGCCCATTTGCAGGAGCAGCAGGGATCCAGCATGGGAGCTGAGAACCAACAGGGGGCCCTGGGAGCTGTAGTTCCTTGGTTAGCTCCCTGCCTATAGAGCCAGCCCTGGAGCAGGGAAAGAACTACATTTCCCAGCATTCCCTTGGCCACTACCAACAGGAAAGAGGAGGAGGGAGTGAGGAAGCTGAGACCTCACGTTGCAGCCTGCTGTGAATGGAGAGCTCCACTGTGAGTAGGGATACCATATTTTAACATTCAAAAAATAGGACACTCCATGGGGAGGGAGGGTAGCCCCACCCTGCCACCATCCACTCCCTC
>NW_020664413.1:57320819-57354983 GCF_002925995.2 Terrapene triunguis | reverse complement strand
TGCCTATCCAACTGCTGCCTGTCCCCTGACTGCCCCCCCCAAACCCCTGAACCATCTAACCCCCCCTTCTCCTTGTCCCTTGACTGCCCCCCCAGAACCCCCTACCCCTTCTCCAACCCCCCAGCCCCCTTACCATGCCACTCAGACCAGCGTGTCTGGCTTCGCGCAGTGCCAGACACGCTGCTGCATACATGCTGCCGTGCTCCCCTGCGGAGCCACAGCCCCCCCCAGCACCTGCCTTCCAGATTTGAACACCTCAAAATTCAGGAATGCTCAAGCTCAGTTTGGTCAGCTGTTACTTCATTTCTCCCAAATCAAATATACTGATCCACTGTAACTTGCTGTAGAAAAAATAGAATAAAATTGAGCAAGAAATGCTTCCCAGTGGTTATTAGGACTGGAATTGCTATTTTCAACAGCCATTGCCTTTTGTTTATTTGTTTGTTTGTTTAAAAGGAAGACAGTGATATTGCATTGGCAAATTCCCCGTAGAAAGAAAGAATGGAACAAAAGAATAATAAAGGCACCTCAACTTTTCCTCATTTATGTAGGACAGTCTTATAATATGCATCCAGATATCCTCCAATCACACAAGCTGAAAATTGTTCCACTTTACTGCAGTTCTGTAACCATATGGGAACCAATCCTGTCGGTGTTCTGTGCACATCCAAAATTCCTGCTGAATGACCCGCCCTGGTAGCGAGTTACCAGTGACCCAGGGCTGCGGCGGAAGGAGGGTGCAGGGCGGGGGGGGAGAGCTCAGGGCTGGGGCGGCAGGAGGTGTGGGTGGGGGGGGGTGGGAGGGGGGGAGGGGGGGGCGGGGGGGGGGGGGGGGGGGGGGGGGGGGGGGCGGGAGGGGGGGCGGCGGGGAGCCCAGGGCTGGGATGGGGGGCAGCCAAAATTTTTTTTGCTTGGGGCGGCAAAAAACCTAGAGCCGGCCCTGATCAAGACAGACTCATTGGCAGCGGACATCTGCTTCAAATGGTACTGTCAAGAGAACAGAACGCACAGGAAATAACATTCCAAAATCTTGACTAAAAAAAGTCATTATGCCCCAAAGCTATTTATTCACTACTGGCAACTTCATCCGCTTATTCTTGTGGGAATGATGCTGAGGGTGCCTCCAGAGATTTTATTGTTACTGGGTCTGGGGTTCCTCACTGATTTTTCACAGATTTTTTAGAATTATGGGACTGACCCAAAGCCCTCTGAAGTTAAAGGAAGCTTTCCATTTACTAAAGTGGGCCTTGAAGCATGCCTTATATGTGGACCACAGATACTTGTTCCTTCAGAGAAGGAGCAGAAGCCCCTAACTGCATAGATAGCCAGGAATACACAAATTTGGTGACATACAATGTACCTGAGGAAAGTGAAAGATAGACATGGAATCTATTTTGGCTCTACCTAGGGTGACCAGATGAGAGGAACAAAATATCAGGACACATGGGGGGGAGGGGGGACCCGCTGGCAAAAAAACCCAAAAAACGGAGTGCCGCCGGCGGAGCAAAAAAAAAAAAAACACAAAACACCTTGGTCAGGATGCAGGACAAAGAATTAAATATCAGGACAGTCCCAATTTTATCGGGGCATCTGTTCACGCTAGCTCTGCGAATGCCCACTTAAGTTTACGGGATGGCATGGGATGTAAACCAGGGCAGAATTTCACCCTCAATACCTCCACTTACCCATACTACATCTCAAATGGGCATAATATGTAATACTTATTTCACAAGGATCTTGTCCCAACTTAAATAACATTTGTAAAGTGCCTGGTGATCTTCAGATGAACAGTGCTGTAAATGCAAATACCATATATACTCGTTCATAAGCCAATTTTTTTTTAGCAAAAGGAAGTACCAGAGAAGGGGGTTGGCTTATGAACGGGAATAGAGAGGGAGAGGTGGGACACAGCCCCTCCCCGCAACAGAGGGAGCAAGGAGTGGCAGCAGAGCCAGAAGGGAAGAGGCGTGGCCAGAGTCTCTCCGCTTCTGGCCACGCTGCTCTCCCCCCAGCCTCCGAAGCAGCTGCAGCTCCAGGGCTGGCAGGCTGCAGCCATGCCGCTCGGCCCCGCTCCCCAGAGCGGGCTGTGGCTGAGCCTCCCGGCCTGCCGGAGCACACTGCGGTCATGCCACCCGGCCCAGCCTGCCAGAACATGCTGCGGCCGCGCCGCCCAGCCTGCCGGAGCAGCTCCAGCCAGGCCAGAGACATCTAGATAAGGTGGGAAGGGATGGGGTGGGGAGAGTGTGGAGGTCCCAGACTAGGGGTGGGGTCATGTGGGGGGTTACTCCCCTGACTCCCAGCTTCTCCCCCCAAAAAAATTTCCCCACCAGTTGCTGTACCAGCCCGTCAGGGTAAGCAGCTGGCGCGCCGGGACACTTTGTTTACTTAGTTTACCTCCGTGCCTGCGGACGCTCGAGGCAAAGAAACCATCTCTGCCCACCAGAGCCTTATCCTGATGGCCCGGGAGCCAAAGTTTGCTGACCCCTGAATTATAGGGTCGGCTTATGAACGAGTCATAAAAATTTTCCATTTTTACTTATCCATCTTGGGGGGGTCAGCTTATAAACCAACCGACTTAT
The DNA here is from genome assembly GCF_002925995.2 of Terrapene triunguis. Classification (NCBI taxonomy): domain Eukaryota; kingdom Metazoa; phylum Chordata; order Testudines; family Emydidae; genus Terrapene; species Terrapene triunguis. Next base: position 57,352,404 of record NW_020664413.1, on the reverse strand, counting down.
GATCAAGTATATACGGTATTTAGTATTATATCTACAATATTAATTGAAGGAAAGGGGAAATAAAGAATTCAGAAAGTTGGATCATTTGATATGTGTTTGGCCACAAGAACAGACAACCCTCAAGTCCTACAGGTAAAACTCACCCTGCGTGCTGGTGACATCCAAAAGTTGCCCTTGAGGAATAATCACTTGTGCCATTCCTGGCTGGGTCGAAGGAATTACGTGTAGCACCTGTCCATGTTCTGACTGGCTGGCAACAATCATCTATTAAAATAAGAATTAAAAATACTTTGTAATACTAACTATATAGCATGATCTGGTTAACCAGTTTTCAGTGTCATTAGCATGTTTTGGTTACTACCAGAATAATAACTACCTTTGAAATTGTTTTACATTTGCAGAGTAATTTGATTTTACTGTATGAGAAATTTGAGGGTTTATGATGGAAGACAGTCCACTTTAACACTCTAAAATACCGTATGTGTCATTGATTTCTAACTGCTCAAAACCTTTTAAAAACTTAACATTTATTAAGCTAAAAATAGAGAGAAGTAATTGTGATTTTGTTCTGACATCCAAACAGCCTTGTTTGAAACTCTGAACACTGCTACCAGCTCTATTGAAAAGGATTTTTAAAAAGTGTATTCACTATCTGAAACTGAAAATCATTGCTGTTTCCCTAAATTAAAGTTATAGTCACGTATAATAACAAGTACAAAATATATCAATTTCCTCAAATCTATAGTCTTGTAAAACTGCTGTATACCGATATGACATACTATGGAAGAGCTGGAATTAGAAAAGTTTCAGGACATTCTTCAGGAAACCTGGCAAACCAAATTATTTTCTTTTTTGTAGATATTCTCTGAGGTAATAAATAGTTTTAGACTGTGAAAAAAGGTAAGCCCTATCTAATAAATATTCATCTTCTGTTTCTAACTTTTTTTTTTGGTTGGTGTCTGGCTTTTTAAAAAAAACGAACACACACACACACAATTTGGATGAGCAAGGTGTCTTTTTAATTGTAATTTTCTGTAGATGTACAATATATGCCAGCGAAAAACTTCGGATCAATTATTTATTTTTTTACTTAAAAAAGAAAAGAAAATGTAAGACTTGTGAGCCATTGTTATATGCAAATTAATCAGGGGAAAAAGGTAGAAGAGGTATATCATTGGCTGACTTACCGCTGATGCCATATGTGACTTTGCACTCCATATGATTTCTGAAAATATGCTTGGAATGTGAATATAATGTAACGAATATGCTTCATGCAAAAGTTCTCTTGTAAGGTATTATTACAAAGCTTATAATCTACTGAGTGTGTTCATCCTATTTGTGTGAATGTATCATTCTTGTATCTGAAGCTAGAAATATGAAGTATTATTCTGAAGTCCTATTGTAATTATGCAAAGTGTGGGCCATTAATGGTGTTTTAGAATCTGGATGGCTCCCATTGACCAGGACAATTGGTTGTAAATGGCTCTGTTTACTTGTAAGCCTTCCTGTGAGTCAGGCCGGAAAGAATGGAGGCTTGGGGTCTCACAGGACATGTGACCATGTCACCTGGTACTGGAATCCATCTTAAAACTGGTGCTTTTCCATTTAGAAGGAAGAGTTGGAACCCAGAGAGAGACAAAGGATTCCCGCCTTGTGCCAAAGACATAAAAGGGGGTGGAACAGAACAAAGGGGGCTGAAGTCATGAGAAAACCAATAGTTACCACCTGAGCTGGAATTAACAAGAACTGTACCAGGGGCAAGGATTGGGCCCAGACTAAGAAGGAGTCTAGTCTGTGAAAGAAGCTTATTGGAACATCTCTGCGGGTGAGATTTACCCTGTATTTAGTTTCTTAAATGTATTAGGCTTAGACTTGCGTGTTTTGTTTTATTTTGCTTGGTAACTTACTTTGTTCTGTCTGTTATTACTTGAAACCACTTAAATCCTACTTTTTATACTTAATAAAATCACTTTTGTTTATCAATTAACCCAGAGTAAGTGATTAATACCTGGGGGAGCAAACAGCTGTGCATCTCTCTCTATCAGTGTTATAGAGGGCGAACAATTTATGAGTTTACCCTGTATAAGCTTTATACAGCTGAGCAGTTTTTGGTTAAAGTCTTCAGCTTTGGGGGTGTGGACCAGACCTGGGTCTGTGTTGCAGCAGACTAGCATGTCTGGCTCAACAAGGCAGTGTTCTAAGCCCCAAGCTGGCAGTGGAAAACGGGCTGAGTGGTAGTTTCAGCACATCAGGTAACAGTCCCAAGGGGGTCTCTGTGACCGAACCTGTCACAGTGGCATAGTCGACCAGGATCTGTGCACAGCTGATTGCTTTGAGACACTGGTAGTGATTTTAAGTGAGTTTTAAGTGTGCTGGCTGGAGAACAGACAAAGTGATTACCGGTTTGTTATTTTCTGTTTGCTTATTTTCGGTAAGGGAAATAGGGACAGAAAAGTAAGCAAAATAAGTAAGAGTGAAGATGAGAAGAAGCTAGAACTACACAGGTTGCAAATTTCCCAGAAGGCTGAACACTGGGCGCTGGGAAAGTCCCTGTTAACTAAGAAGCCCCTGAGCTCAGTGGATCTCAGTTTCAGTGAACTGCAGTGAGGTGTGGCCCAACCTCTAGGTCTGTGCTGAAGCTGACTGGAGTGTCTAATTCAGCAAGACGGGAGTGGAGGGATGCCTGTTCTGGCAGGAGGGCTGTTCTCTGTGGTATCCCAGCTCATCGAGCAAATGGAAATTGATGTGCAATTTGCGCAGGAAAAGGCTGCCATGAAGGTAGAAGCAGCCAAACAAAGGGCTGCACACCAGCAAGCACTGGACTTAAAACACAAAAAGATTGAAGCACAGAAAGATGCTCAGGAGAAGAAAAGAGAACTGGGTAGCAAATACCCTGTCCAAAAAAAAGGAATTTTAGATGTACTACCTCCGCCATGGACAATGTCCAAGTCTCTGGCAGTAAGTTCAGGAGGAAGGTGTGACATTGCACTCCATATGCTTTCTGAAAATATGCTTGGAATGTGAATATAATGTAACTGGAATATGCTTCATGCAAAAGGTCTCTTGTAAGGTATCATTACAAAAGTTTATAATCCACTGAGTGTGTTCACAATTCCCAACATTCAGCAAAAGTGGCTCATAGGGTAGCAGTAGAGAGAAGAGGAGGAAAGAATAAGCAGTAAAGGGGAGAAAGAAGAATGGGAGCATTGAGGACTGTTCCCACTGTGAGATGGTCTTCTATATAGTTTGAGAATATGATGGAAGCACATTAGATTTTTATGAATTAAAGTCAGTATTGGCTTAACTCAGGATCTGGAGACCTGAGCAGAGGCAACTGAGAACTAAATAAACCACTCTGAAAAGCATTATCTTGTTCCCAGCGTCTGAAACATTTTCATATAGAAACTCTAAACCACTTCAGGACATTGTCCTTAACATTGTTCCTCTTTTGTGAGCTCAGCAGGTGTATGGTTTTATATGTACTCACCATCTGTGTACTGGAATCCCCTAGTGACTGTAGTTCATATAGAGGCTGGCCATTCTGGTCTACCAGATGGAACTCTTCTGTGGAAAGAGGTTGAGCCTGGGATAGCTGCACTGGTGTATTCGATGACACAGATGAATTGTCTGAAACATGCACTGTGATAGGCAAGACTGCTGGAGAGTCATTCTGTTCAAATGATGGATCCCTGGAATCCATGCAGGTTAGATGCTTTTACAGGGAAAAACAGTGAAATATACTTTAATCTTAGTATCAACTTGTTATTTCTATTTTAAATAATAATTTAAATATATTTTATACATTACTTGCTACGTTTCATTCTCATAGAGAACTTTCCGCCCAAGTGTTCAAGTGTCTATTGGCTAGTGATTTTTTCTGTTCCTGCTTCCATGATGAAAATATTATTTTCTGCCTCCTAAAATAATCAACCTCTGCTACGGTGAAGCAAAATCCCATGTACCCAAGACTTGCTTCCAAAAATAGTTAGATTTCAAAATAACATGCTTGGATCCACCCAGAAGACTTAAAACCAAGTAGGAGGGCAAAGATTTAAAAGGAAAGGGGAGGAGGGGAAAATTAGCTAATATAATTTTTTAAATCTCTAACAATTTTTAATTCAAATGTCTTAAAAATCTGTAAATATGCTACTTGAGTCTCAAATCAATACTTTTTCATTTTTGGCTGTCAATAGAACCACAACATAGAAATTGACATAGTACCTTTGTCAAATTTTACATAAGAATATGAAGCATGGAGGCAGTACAAAAAAGCAATACAATGCATAAGCTCCATATGGCAAGACTGAGAATCAATGGGCTATGTAAACATCTCTTAAAATCTATACTTATGATCTCACCAAACCTGTCAAACTTGGTCTAGGGTTATAGCACATCCCATTTTCGTTTGGGAGCTATCAGCTGAAGCTAGGAAGCTTCTGCACTATTAGCAATCTGGGTACACTCAGAAACAATACTAGACTGAAGGGAAAATATGTGTAAGAACTCCAAAGTAGACAGCTCTCTTGTAAGAAACCCATATGATGGAGTGTTTTAATGTCATCTGAACAACCTAAAAAGAAGAGTGGAATTTGCTTAACTTCTTCCAGAAATCACACATTCATTATTTTCTGAACCTTTATGACCTAATCACTAGTACAACAGAAAGTTTGTTAATGACAAATTCTAATAACTGGAAAAATGTTTCTGTGTTCTATATGCAGGTCAGAAACTGGCCACATAGCATGAAAAATCTAGTACCCATTGTTGTACTTTCAGTAGACAAAAGATTTGTGGCTTGGGGCCTATAAATAAATTAGAGTAACGGCAATGAATGAATGGAACTGTTTGTTTTAAGATACACTGTATGGTACAGGGTACATGATCACATTGCCAAAAGAATTATTTTAAATTGTAGAATTAACTAAGAAACACATATGCATGTTGTCTGGATTAAAGACATTTTGATTAGAAATAGATAACTACAGCCAAAATTCTCACACCTCAGTACCTAAAGTTAGATTCCTACATCAAAATGTGCACAAATATATGCAGCCTGATTTTTATAAGTGCTGAATACCTGCAGCTCCCACTCATTTCAATGGGTATTTCCTTCAGTGAAGGAAAATCTTTCAATAATTTTTAAAATTAAAAAAGTTCATACAAATACACCCATTGAAAGACATGAAGTGTTTTTATGTGATTTTCTAGCTTTGCTATCAGAATGCAAACTGATGAGAATCCCGCCAGACATTCACTCATTCCAAATTAATCTGTATTAGAAATCAATGTAAAGACAGAAGTACATGTTGTGTAAAGCCATTGTGAAATAATGAGAGAAAAACAGATTGCTTATTGATGTGCAGGGTAAACAGATTATCTTTATGTTGTAGACTCTTCACAGAGGATGGAAAGAAACCAGCTTCACAGTGATGTCCCAACTAATCTCTCACCTGAAACACTTGGTCATCTGTTTCTGACTCTCCTGTACTATTACAGTTGACTACCAGTAAGTCATTAGATGTTTCCATGCTGACGTCATGGTCAACTCCATTTTCTTCCATTACAGGGCAGCCTGGAAAAGTCACAGTACTTTAATTCAGCCTCCCATCCAGGATGTACTTTTACCTCAACCTATAGGTCACTGCATTTATTTTTTATTATTTTTAAATGTAGATCTTATGAACTTAGGCAAAGCTTCATCCCATTTGAAATCAATGGCAAACCTCCCATTGACTTCCATGGGATTGTGAGATAGCCCTTACTTCATAAGGTGCCAAAACCTGACATATCTTTATTCAGTTCTCACCCAAGAAAAATGTCAATTGATTTCTACAGGATCATGGATAGGCTCTTACTGCAAAAAGTTTTGCTTTAGTAAGACTGGCAGATTTTAATCCATTGTTTGTGCATATATGTAGTTTTATACAAAAAGTGACCATATACATTTATATAATTAGTGCCTTTCATCCAGAGGGATCACGAAAACACTCTATAAAAATTTCACTAATGGATTTTTTTACAATGAACACACAAGAATTGCTTCACCCATCTCTGACATGCAGCCAACTCTGGAGTGAAATGCAACAACTATTTTAGAGTAATACTTAACAACAGTGTCAGAATGAAGGCAAACATCTATTCTGTTAATTTACCAGGGGCATTTTTAGGCAGGAAGAGTGCAGTTACCCAAACTGGAATTTGGCCAGGACCAGGGATGAACAGAAAAAGTGCCAGAGGCTTTTAGAACTTCAGTTGTACCTCTAATTCCACAGAAGGCACCCCCAGCAGCAGTTTCCCAGAACACAACATTCAAGCATACAAAGAGAAGTGATACCTACCACTTTCTGCAGGACCTAAGTTTTGCCTGGATTGAGCACTTTTTCTCTTATGCAATGACCGATAGAACACCAAGTGAGTTAATTCATTACATATGTTAAAGTGTACCACACACCATGAAATATACATGGCATAAAACAAGGCCAACTTTGTAGAAGAAATTTTAATTTTGGTATCCTGATTTTTTCCAGAGTTTTTCCCTCAAATAATTTTCTTTTAATAAGAAAAAGTATTCCACGGTTATTTAGCTTGCATATTGTACAAGCTTTACACATTCCATCAGTTTCAACAGTGCAGCTGATAAATTGCTGTAACTGGACCTATTTGGCTTTGCCTTTCAGCCTCTATTTCAGGGGTCGGCAACCTTTCAGAAGTGGTGTGCCGAGTCTTCATTTATTCACTCTAATTTAAAGTTTCGCGTGCCAGTCATACATTTTAACGTTTTTAGAAGATCTCTTTCTGTAAGTCTATAATATATAACTAAACTATTGTTGTATGTAAAGTAAATAAGGTTTTTAAAATGTTTAAGAAACTTCATTTAAAATTAAATTAAAATGCAGAGCCCCCTGGACCAGTGGCCAGGACCTGGGCAGTGTGAGTGCCACTGAAAATCAGCTCGCGTGCCGCCTTCGGCACGTGTGCCATAGGTTGCCTACCCCTGCTCTATTTCCTTCATCGGCAGAGCTTCCAAGTTCCATCAGGTTAGCTGGTAAATTATTTGAACAGAAATATTCAGCCTGTGGAGCACACAAGTTCGTCTGGCTAAGCCACACGAGATGGATGGAAAAGGAAAGCCTGACCTATTTGGCTTTTGGAGCTAAGTGAATCATCCTTCAGAGATAAATTCTTCCAATGCATTTGAACAACATTCCAACTTCAAACATTCATATCTTTAAATTTATTTAACCTATCTTCATCAAACTTGGATTTTTTTAAATTCTCAATTACTATACAAAATGACAGGTTCCTAATTTCTAGTATCTACCATGTTTAAACCAGATCACAGAGGGAAAGCATTTTTTCCCCTCAACACTCCCATACCTCCAAAATATTTGAAAACAGTTAGCTTAAACTTTCAAAATAATTTCACTTGTGGGGCTGAGACCAAATATGGAAAGTTTCAGCCACAGATACGAAGAATATCAAGAGCAACAGAAAAAATTGATTGGAAATTGAATTTTATTATTAAATGTATTATTAATCTCTCTAATAAAAATAGTAAAATAGGGTATTTTAGTCTAAGCAATACAATTTAGCCTTTTGAGAAAAATTAAGTGCACTGTCTGCAAAATGGCTTTCCAGAGATGTAATTTTAATATCTCATTTAGGAGTAAATAAATATTTAATAATAGATTACAAAATAATAGTTGCTATTATGTTCTTCAATTCAGACAGTTCAGTTATACACATGTTGAAGATTTTGTCTGCGTCAACTAATATACCCAAATAACTCCCTCTCCCTTTGATGCAGCATTTACAAATCTGGAGTAAAACTATCAAATATATCTGGATTCTTTAAAATATATCTGGATTATTTAATATATACATTTATTTTATATTATAAATTTTATAGAATGTTGAGAATGAAGTTCTATTTTCATATTGGTTCCTCTATCGGCCTTTTTGTGTGTGTATGAATGAATTTAATGTTTCTGTAGTGCTGGATTGAAAGCAGAGCTCTCTGCAGGTGTGTCAGATAGGTACCGCACAAACATTTTCAGTACCCTGCCAATAGGCCTCAGCTCCACCTTGTAGGGGTAGAAGTTTATAGCCAATGACTATGTCTACAGTATGAAATTTTAAAATTTACCACTGTTGCTATCACTGGTTCAGTTCCATAGATACAAACACTGGCATGTGGAAGTGCGAGCATAGGCAAGGTGTTGACTGGCATCAGCGTTTTAAACACTGAGAAATATATACCTGTTCTGAGAAGGGTTACATAACATGAGACTTAAAATAATAGCTACCACCTAGAATCCAGTTGTATGCTAGTTCTCCCAGTTGGCAGTGAAGCTGAACCACTGTAGCTTTGATGAGACTTTTTAGTGAAGGGGAAAAAAAGCCTAGGGTAGACAGAGACAATGCCCATTCAGTCCTTTATTACTCTGATGAGACTATGGTCACCAATAGCGGTGGTTCTTTTAGTAATGTGCTGTATGTTCTTGCCAACTACTTTGAGATCAGCAAACTTATTTTGCGTAGGACACCAAACTCTAGAGAGGGACTGGGAACCAGCAAGATGGAGGTGAATTTTTTCCTCTTTACAGACCAGTTAACCCTCAGCAGACTACAGCTCTGAGACCAGAACACACTATCCAGTATTTTTATAAGCTCTTACTGTAGTCAGAACACTATTTTTAAAAATTTTATGATAGGTTTATTAATTTTTTCAACCAGAATATTTTATAATTTATTTTGTGTATTTAATTTTTTCCAACACTTCAGAAATTTATATGACATTTTTAGGTATCGATTAATAGAAACAGTAACCTGGACATAGCAAGCAATGGTTCCCAATGTGTGGCAGTTCCAGACTGAAGTGACTTTAAGTTCTCTTACCAAGTCTTGCTCCTGTTTTCCATAGATCTATTATTGTGAGGCCTCCTACTGAAGGCAGTGAAAGAGTGGTCCCTAAATGCAGATGGGAGCACTAAGATTTAGAACTGAACTTCTAATTATTCTCATTACTACAGTATTTTAGTTATAGAAGAAAACTAAGTTGCAAAAGGGACAGGTTATTCCACTGCTCTGGCAAATAAGCATGCTTTGCACAAAAAGCATACACTGAAAAAACAGAAGGGGATTTGGAAAAATACAAAGACACTTCTTGAAATCTGTACCTGGAGTCATACAAACGTACAATCAAATTTGATGTGTGCAATTTCATATTTTCTGGTACCAATAAGAGAAGTTATGATGAGTAAATACCTTACTGTTTATCCTATTTCCATCTTATGATAGGAAAAAAATGAGTTTTAAAGAAGTTAGTTATGTCTAGGGCCCTACCAAATTCACGGCCATGAAAATCTGGTCTTTTGTGTGTTTTTACCCTATACTATAAAGATTTCATAGGGGAGACCAGTGTTTCGCAAATTTGGGGTCCAGACCCAAAAGGGAGTTGCAGGGGGGTCATGGTATTGCCACCCTTACTTCTGCACTGACTTCAGAGCTGGACAGCAGGAGAACGGTGGCTGTTGGCTAAGCACACAGCTCTGAAGGCAGTGCCCCACCAGCAGCAGCGCAGAAGTATGAGTGGCAATACCATACCATGCCACTCTTGCTGCTGCCTTCAGAGCTGGGCGGCCAGACAGTGGCAGCTACTGATCGAGGGCCCAGCTCTGCTGGCAGCAGCACAGAAGTAAGGGTGGCAATACCATACTATGCATCCTTACTTCTGCGCTGCTGCTGGTGGCGGCTCTGCCTTCAGAGCTGGGCTCCTGGCCAGCAGCCACCATTCTCCAGCTGCTCAGCTCTGAAAGCAGTGCCTCCACGAGCAGCAGCAAGGGTAGCAGTACCGCAACACCCCTCCTCCCTCCCAAAAAAACCTTTTTGGGTCAGGACCCCCTATAATTACAACACCGTGAAATTTCAGATTTAAATAACTGAAATCATGAAATTTATGATTTTTAGAATCCTATGACTGAAATTGACCAAAATGGACCATGAATTTGGTAGGGCCTTAGTTATGTCATACTCAAGGAATCAATAGCAATATCATCCCCAATTTTCCATGAAAATAGTGCTGAGTTAGGAGAAACTTTGAGACAGTCACACAGCCTCGATGCAATTAAATGCCCCTTCAAAAGAAGTGTGTTTTATGAGACATTTCTACATCAACTAAATCATTAATGATGGGTACCAGTGATAGTAAAGTAATTGAGCATATTCAATAGTCATGGCTTCTTGAATGAAAATGAGTTACATTGGCCACACACATATTTTTAACATATGACCGAAATTTTCTTAATCTTTGTCGTGAGGGGAGCTAAGAAAGACTCAGAGTAACTGCTGACCCACTTATATAGTGCCTTTCATGTTATTTCTATAAACTATAGTAATTATTCAGTAGGCTTTTTAAAAAATTGTGGAAAAGCTATTGCTTAGTGTCTTTCTGCAATTATTAACTAGGTGTACATATTACAGATCTAAAAAAACAACAAAAAAGCATTTACATCAATTACACTTGCAAGACGTCGATTTTTTAAAAATGTATTTCTGAAGAAAGCATATAAATCTTACTAATTTAAAACATCAAGACAACCCTTCCTTCTCTATCAGGTTACCGGGAGAACCGCTACACATTATAGACAGATACAGCTACTCACTTATAGCGAGGCCATAACTAACTGTTACCAAGATGCAAAAGGAATCAAACAGATGCAAGGTATCCAGCCAAACATCTTTTTCCAAAATACTGAATTCATTTATAAGTACAGTACTTTTTTAAAATCCACCAAATTTGATTTTAATAAAACTTTATTTTTAGATGTTATGTTACATGAACATTAAGGTTCACCAAATCACATCAGTAAATCATCAACAGTGAACAAGTACATGAAACATACCCAAATCTTATACGCCAGTAACTCAGTATCTCCTAGAGAATTGTACAGGATGTGTGCATACATGTTTATATGCATACATCCCAGGGACTGTGTCACCAACTCTACCAGCACAATTTGTAGAGGGAAACGCCAAACATGATGAATGGACCTGTAAATGTCTCATTGACATATACAGCAAAAGCCTTCCGCTTCAAAAGGAAGAAGGCAGTGGGATCTAGGCTTGATACCCACTCTTCCATCTCCCCATGGGCCTTAACCTGAACCCTTAATCTCTTACCACCCCCCCCCCCCCGGGGGCCCGTGGGCCCCCCCCCGCCCCCCGGGGGGCACAGCAGGTCCTGTCCAGACCGCCCCCCCCCTCCGACAGGCAGCGGGTCCTGTCCTAACTACCCCTCTCCCCTCCCCACACTGGGGAGCCGCGGCCCTGATTCCCCCCTCCCCACACTGGGGAGCCGCGGCCCTGATTCCCCCCTCCCCACACTGGGGAGCCGCGGTCCTGTCCTAACTACCCCTCTCCCCTCCCCTGTCCGTCCCCACACTGAGGGGCTGCGGGCCGGGTCCAGCCAGGGCTCTGTTGTGTTGTCCATCCCCCCAGGGTGGAGGCGAGGCAGGGCAGCGGCTCTACCTCTCCTTACGCCGGGCGGGGAGCAGCGCGGGCGGGCGGCCGCCCTGCCAGGACCTCCCGGGGGCAGAGCCGGGCCCCCGCCATGTTGGCCCCGCAGAACAATAGCCCCGGGGGGCTGCCCCCCTCCTCCGCGGCGCCGCCCCACAGCCCCCTGGCAGGTCTGGGAGCCAGAACGCCCCGCGCGCGGAGGGGGTGGGGAGGGCAGACTGGGCGCGGCTCCTCCCGCCTCGGCTGCCGCGAACCCTGCAGGGGAGTCAAGGAAGCGGAGAGAAAATTCAGAACGAGTCTACTCAACCTCGTCTTGGCTCTCGTAGGCACCACCATGGAGACAGCCGTATAGCGCAGGCGCAGCAACGCCCTCCCTACCGTGTGGTGTGGTCCCCATGGGCCACCGTACAACCCGGAAATAATGGCCCCCAAAAAGTCTTACTGAAGCTGACAGGTGGTACGGGGAAGAAGTCGCTACCCGGCTGTGAGGCGGCGCATGGCATATTGGGAGTTGTGGCCTCTCGCGCTATGCGTGCTGGGATTTGTAGTCTCGGGACACCTCGTTGACTGCCATTCTGATCCCCGTGGGCCGCGCTGCATGCTGGGACTGGTAGTTTCCATGGAGCCTGCCATAATGAAGGTTGGCGGGTCTCTGCATTTGCCTCACAGGCTGCAGCGTGGGTGCGTGCGCGAGTAGCTCCCATTCTCACCCAGCCAGGAACTGGTGGGCGGAGCGTCCAGCGCGGCTTGACAGAGGGAGCGGCTCCGGGCCCTTAAGAGCAGCCCCCACTAATCGCTGGCGGAATGCTCGATCTGTGCTGCTGCTCCGGGCTGATTGACTGCGGCTCCGAGACACGTGCTTTCTCTGCTCCTCTGGCTGGGGAGAGAGAGCTCAGGGCCGGGTCCAGCCTCCTGTCCTGCACCCCGTGTCAGTCCTCAGCTGGGCACAGACGCACGCACACCGCCCCGGCCCAGCCTCGCCCTCTCCGACCCAATGGCCCAGCTCCAGGCTCGGTTCTTCACCGAGAACCACAAGTGAGTGTGGGATGGCCTAACTGCCCGGGGGTGGGGGCAAGGGAAGCGTGGACAGGAACGATACTGATGAGCGATGCTCATCCTGAGCGGTCACACACCATGTGCAGGCCACCACCACGGCAGGGTGGGTGGGTGGGAAGGAGAGCAACTAGAAGAAGGGAAATTGAGGCTACGGCTACACGGTCAAATCTTACTGGGGTGGGTGGATGTTTTGTAGAGTTGGTTGGTTGGGGAGGATAGATTTATTTACTTCATCTTTCCTGGCAAACAGCATTCCCTAACAAAACTCCATAAATTCCTACAAGTTAATTGAAAATATCGGTGAGTGCCTCTATAACATCTGTAATCAAGATGTACACGGTGGCCCTCATTTTGCTTCCACTGAAGTCAGAGGCATCCTCTCTGATTTTAGGGGGAGTGGGATCAGGGCCATAATCTAAGCGTTGGCAAATGTACAGCTGTAAGGGATGGGGCTTTAGCAACTCTTTTAATATTCACTCATTTTCTGTACTTTCCCCGTGCCACTGGCTTCTCTACCAGCTAGATTTCGCTTGGATCTTAGAGATGAATTTGGAGATACTATAGTGTATATTACGAGCTATTGTATTTGTGAATGTTAGAGAGGAAGTTTCAAAAAAGGTGAAAAAAAGTGTTCCTGGTTCTTGCTTGGCTACGCACGAGTTGAACTTCAGAAAATCTTACCAAAGGGAGCCTAAACTATACAGTATAATGAGATTAGGATGGGCAGGATTCTTGAAACAAGTGCAAATAAAGTATGTGTCCATTCAAACTGCAAAGTGTTTAAACTCCTCACTTGCAAAAAGAGCTGTATCACAGACTTTTAAATAATATGCTTATTTTGTACCTGTTGAGCTGTGAGTTTCAGCACTTCTCAATAAGTAAATTCCTATTTTCTTCCCTCTAGGTATGTAGTAGATGATGTTCCATTCTCTATCCCAGCAGCCTCTGAAATTGCTGATCTCAGTAACATCATCAATAAATTGCTGCAAGCTAAACATGGTATGTATTTGGAAGGTGATTTACCTCTTTTAGAAAAAGGAATACTTTAAAAAAAAATAGAAACTTACTAAAGTATTTAGAATCTCTTCATAAGTGTGTAAACTATAGGGGCTTAAAATACAAAGGTTCCACTCCTGCAAAGACTTATGAACATGCGTACAGCAAAGCATACAAGACTCGTCAAGATTCCTTGGTTGGAAAAACAATTGTTTTCACAGTTGGGCAAAATTCTCCTTTCAAATTTTCATAGAGGATCTTACCTCCCTTATTGTTCTTACTTGTCTTATAGTATCTTTAACAGTTTCTAGGCATCGTACATGATTATTAAAAATATAGCCCTTGATTCTGCACTCAGATCCATGCAGATGGATCCTTATGCCCACAAAGATGTACTGTACATGTATACAGTATGGTGTCTATGCTGGCAAAGCTATACTGGCATAGCCCCCTAGCGTAGAAACAGTTTACACCAAGAGAGAGTTCTTATGTCAGTGTAGGAACATCCCCTCCCCAAACAACTTTAGCTGCATTGGCAAAAGCACTGTTCTGGGTATGGGTTTTTTCACAATGCTGACCGACATAGCTATGGCAATATAACTTTGTAGACCAAGCCAGAGTTTGATTGAAGTCAGTGGAACCATACACAAGTACGGGTCTGCTTGCACAGGACTGATCGCATGAATGATTGGGGGAAATCAAGAGTGTAAAACCCATAAGCAGTCCTGCCCTTTGTGTTTTTAAAAATAAAAAAGAGACATACTTGTTGTGTCAATCTCACCGTTACTTTGTTCTCACTTGGCTCTTCTCTACCTTTTGTCTGGCTACATATTTAGATTGTAAGCTTTTTGGGGAAGGGACTGTTCCCAGCCCCCCATTCTATTTATACAGTACTTATCACATTGGAATCCTGATCGTCCCCTGTAGGCACTATTGCAATGCTAACAATAAAAATCATTTTGTCTAGATCATCCAACTAAAGTGAAAGAGAAAAAAAAAGAAATAGAAACAAAAATTTTAATCCAGTTGACTGACTAAAACCTTGCAGTGTTATTTGAAACTCACCTGACTCTTTCCCTGGTGAGCAGTCAGGGGAGGCAAATTCCAAAGGTTGGTACCTGGGACTTTGGTTAGCCAACGACAGAGATGCTCCAGCAGGCAGAAGTGGAGGTATAATTGGGTCTCAGCCCATGTAAAACTTTAAAAGTTGTTGTTAACTTCTCAAATTGTAACCAAAATTGAAGAGGTAACACCTTAGAAGCCTGGAGTCCTGGCTCCAGAGATGCTACTTATAGAAACTTAAGTGCTGTTTTCTCCAAGGCATCCTTTGGGTCAAGATCTGCCCTCAGTTAAATCTGTGTAATCCCTTTTAGATAATGTGGTTGAACAGTTGTAACTGGGAGAAGAAGCAACAGAGTGCATGAATCCTACGAAGTGGGCATT
Source organism: Terrapene triunguis (assembly GCF_002925995.2). Taxonomy (NCBI): domain Eukaryota; kingdom Metazoa; phylum Chordata; order Testudines; family Emydidae; genus Terrapene; species Terrapene triunguis. The sequence goes on along the minus strand of NW_020664413.1, from coordinate 57,337,392 downwards.
CACCCATGAAAGCTTATGCTCCAATACATCTGTTAGTCTTAAAGGTGCCACAGGACTCTCTGTTGCTTTTACAGATCCAGACTAACACGGCTACCCCTCTGATACTTGGGAGAAGAAGGTGGCCCTTGAATTTATTTTAACTAAATTTAGTTTCTGTCCCTAAAATTTGCTCTTTTTTCTGGATTGTATAAGTTAAGACTTGAAATTTAAACATTGTTTCTTGTTTGTCTTAGAGGACCACAAATATGTGGAGTTTGATTTCCTTGTCAAGGGCCAGTTCTTGCGTATGTCACTGGTCAAACACATGGAAGCGGAAAACATCTCAACAGTAAGTCATACGCACTTTCTGTGGACCACGCTGTAGGATGATGGGATTTAAAGATCCCGACCTAGACCATTTAATTAGATACAGATTTTAAATTTGATCTGGTTTACAGTTCTGATTAGGAAAGTTCTCTATATTCCATGTATTTTTCTCCCTTAGTATTCCTTTGCCTTTCTGATGAAGCCCAAATAATTTCCCTTATTTTCCTCTGAAAACCCTGCATTATTCTTTTGCCCATGGAGGATTCACCAAGACTTGTTTTGGAGCCTGAAAGTGCTCCTAATGATTAGAGTTTGCTGTTGAGCAACCTGAGACACTTCCTTCTCCTGTTGTCTGGTTTCATACAGTTCTGGAGGGAGACTGGTCCCATTTTGGTCACCATCAATGTACTTTTGTCTCCTGCTCTGCTAGTCTGTAGTCAGTGGCCCTATGTAGGTCAAATGATATGAAGTATTATAGACACTCCACTACTAAGCATGATAAGCATAGTGGGGAAAACCTAGAAAAGAAAAGGAACAACACTTACTTTGGAAATCATTTGCAGCTACTTTTAAACACTGTCTTAGTAGTAATTTGATAAGCCAATAGGTAGCGTTGATCAGTAGTGATGTACTTGTACTTAAGGTAACGCTCATTCGCTAAGAGCCCAATCCTGCAAACACTTAAGCATGTGTGTAACTTTAATCATGTGAGTAGGCCCATTGACTTCAATAGGACTGCTCACCTAAGTAAAATTACACACATTCTTAAGTGTTTGCAGCATTGGGCCCTTAATTATGAATCTTTGTGCTGGGCCCTGATGCATTGCTACCATCGGCCTTCTGTTCAGTTATGCATATGCTTGCCTGTCAAGGAGTTAGGGCTACCTGAATCCCCATTTGCAGTAGCAGCTCAATTTCTAAGGCAGAGTAGAGCGCACACAGGCGCGTGGAAGGTAGGGGACTCTGGCTTGTATAGTTGATACCTTTGTCTTGCCAATTGATACCACTGCTCGGAGTGGTTGGGAACTACTGTACTAGATCATTGTGATTGTTTATTTAAAAAGAAAAAGCACACTGATGGGCTTCTTGTCTTTTGAGAGTTTAGGAGGAAGTGGTGGAAATAGAATATGTGGAGAAGTACACTGCACCTCAACCCGAGGAATGCATGTTCCATGACGACTGGATCAGTTCTATTGAAGCTACGGAAGAATGGTATCGCAGACCCACTAAGCCAGTCATAAGTTTCCATCTTGGTTTCTCCCACTGTCTGTAGCTGATTCCATAGTTATTAATTGGTACTTCTCTTTAACATAGTTTTCTTCCCATTCCATATTTCTCTTTTCCTTTAAATGACTTTTCTACCTTTTAAATCAATTGTTTATATGCAGGCCATATGCCTGGGAAATTAGCTGAAGTTTGAGCTCCTCCATGCTACCTTGACAGTAACTTTAACCCAAGTAGGAAGGTACCATGCATAAGAGGATGAGATTTGCTCCTGGTATGAGTTAGAACTGATGAGTAGCACTGATGATATTATCTCCTTTAATAAAACAACAACAACTTGCTGTCTTTTTACATTTATTTCTAACATTTCAATATTTTATACTTCAGATATTAATTCTAAGTTATTACTGTAGTTTCAAAACCCTTATCTGGAGTGCTTTTAAAGAAATGTTTACCACACTACTTGTCTTTTCTACTACAGTAGAACCTTAGAGTTACCAACACCTCAGGAATGGAGGTTGTTTGTAACTCTGAACAAAACATTATGGTTGTTCTTTCAAAAGTTTACAACTTAACATTGACTTAATACAGCTTTGAAACTTTACTATGAAGAGGAAAAATGCTGCTTCACTTTTTTTTTTTTAGTAATTTACGTTTAATAGTACTGTACTGTATTTGCTATTTCTTTTTCCATTTCTGCTGGTGCCTGATTGTGTACTTCCGGTTCCAAATCAGGGGTATGGTTGACTGGTCAGTTCGTTACTCTGGTGTTCGTAACTCTGAGGTTCTACTATAGATATTTCCAGAGCTGTTGTTAACTATTGATTATACTGAGACTCCCCCATTTATTAATGGATTGAAAATGCTTTGCTAATCAGTGTAAAGAATTTATTATAATTATAATTTTTCTTTGGTTGGTCTTAAATTAGACATGAGACTTCAGCATTTAATTTACCAGAATGATCAATATTCTCACTTCTCTCTCCTGTATACCTTGTCTAGAAATCCACAGCTAATTCATTCCTTAAGAAAGTTTGTTTTGAACCTATTAAAATCTAAATTTGATCCAGTTTTTGCAAACAAGTTAAATTTTAATGTTAACTTTTTTTTATTTCAAAGAGGACTAAGATTTACATAAAGGAGATGTTTTATTTATTCATGTCTCTTAACTGGTTATCATACTAATAGTTTCAAAGTTCCTAATTGAAAAGATCTCCCGTGATGCACCATTGGCTTTAAAAAATGTTTCAATATCTGCATCCCCTAGGATCTTGACTGGCTCTTATGATCAGACTTCTCGAATCTGGTCTTTAGAAGGAAAATCCATCATGACAATTGCTGGGCACACAGAGGTGGTGAAAGATGTGACATGGGTGAAAAAAGGTCAGTACACCTTATACTGGTTGGGAGTGGGGCTAGAGCAATTTACTGGAAAACATACAGGTTCAATTGCCAACCTAAATGTTACAGCTATTGTAAGCACTGCTTGTAATATATTAGAAATGAAATAATTGAGTAAAATCCCTCATGATAAAATACTTTTTAAACAAACTCCAGTATTTTCTAATAACTATTTAAATATTCTAAGTTAATCTTCATTAATATTTGTACATTTAAATCTGTGATACACCGGACCCTCGCTAGAACACGCGTCTATATAGAGTGAATTCGCACAACACGGTTGCGGCCATGGATCCCAAATTTAATTACTTTAATTGCAATTCATTTTAATTCAGTACCGCGCATGGATCCCAAATCCCACATTCTAGCTAGGGTCCGGTGTATTTACATGAATCTCTTAATTTGTATTGGGTCACTGTGTAAATTTTTAAAATCTTAATCTTACTTCCTCTAAAAGGATTTTTAGAAAGATTTCCTTAATTGGATTTGTATGTTGGCACTTTCTTCCTTCCTTAGATAGTTTGTCATGCCTGCTACTCAGTGCCTCTCTGGATCAGACTATCCTGCTGTGGGAGTGGAATGTAGAGAGGAACAAAGTGAAAGCCCTTCACTGTTGTAGAGGACATGCTGGAAGTGTGGACTCTATAGCAGTTGACTGCACAAGAACTAAAGTGAGTTACTTGCAGGAGATCTGTGTTGAGCTAGTGAGTTGTGGATTCAGTTTTGCTTGTTTATGTGTAAAAATCAAATTTTTTGTCCTCCGCATGTGAATTGGTCGTATGTTGTCAAGTGCATACAATTTGTATAAACCTATGTATTAATTGTGGATACCAAAGCACTTATAAATTGGTGATAGCCTTGCATTCGACGTAATGGAAGTAAGTGCTGTATTGAAAAGAAAAGATACATAAAACCCTTAATATTGCACACAAAGCTGAAGATGATTTTGGTAGCATAGGCAACATTTTGAGCAGAAAGATGACTTTCTGTGGCTTATGTGAACTAGTTGGATTTTACATAATCTTTTTAATAAAAAGTTTCTGTTCATCTAGTTCTGCAGTGGATCTTGGGATAAGATGTTAAAGATCTGGTCTGCAGGTAAGATTAATATTTTATGAATACTTTGCCTGAAATTTTTGGCTCTAATTGAGAGTTTTAAAATTTAATGATCTGGAATGACTGAAACTTCTGAATAGATTTTATTTTAACCATTTTAAATGGGTATTATGTTTTAATTTTTCACTTTTGAAGTTTATATATATAATATGTTCAGTTATACCAGAAACTCTTATTTTGACGTGTTACTGCTTTTATACATTTTCCATTTCTGAGAATAAAATGCATGTTCTTGTGGGTTTTCCCCCCCCTTAAATATAGTTGCCTATAGTGGGGCAGAGCAACAAGCTGTCTCAGGCCATCCAGCCTAAGGTGGGGAGGCTGCCAACTCCAGGGGTGGGGCTGGTAGCAGGGGATGGGGAGGTCCAGGCCCACCCTACTCCACCGGATCCTAACCATGGGCCCTGACTATGGCAGAACCCTCCACCACTGGGTCAGCAGGGATCCCACTGAAACACACTGACCTACTCTGGCAACCAAACCGGACTAATATCTAGTGCCCCAGGGCTACTTCCTACTGTACCTCCATCTCCTGGGGTTCCTCCTTCTCCTCGGGGTATGTGGCCAGCGACACCCCTTCAGGGTTCTCGGCACTGAAGAGCTCCGTCTCGGGCACAGGGCTCAGCAGCAGGCGAGGGACATCTGCTCCCTTCTCCGGCTCTCACCCAACTGAACTGCAGGGCCTGCCTTTTAAACTTCCTGTCCCGCCCTTCTGGTTCTGGGGAGGGAGAGGGGGGGCGTGGCTTGCCTGGATCCACCTACCAGGGGATGGGGAGCGGATCAGTCTCAGAGGGAGGCCACGCCTCCTCACTATAGTAATTTATTATGGTGCAACAGTAACTGTCCCAAGAGTTCAGTTTTAACAATTTAACTTCTGTTTTTTCTGCGATAATGGACACTGTCACTTAAAACAGATTAAAGCCCCCAGTCTGCACTGACATAATGCGGCAGACCTCTGCACAGATTTAATTACAGGGTCATGGCGTACACTTAACTTAAACACTTAGATTTCACGTATAGCTGCCAACTGGGTGTCTTTTTTCCAAATACTATCTACAGATTTTAGCATTCAGTAGGCTCGTACAGTTTGTAGTTTTTAATATGGACACTTTAAGAAGTTGTGGACTCTTTTCCTAATCTTCTTTTATAGGCATTGTGACTTGAGGGACAATAAATTGACTAAACTGATCCTGACCTGGTGACATAAAATAACCATACAGTCCTTCGCTAGCCAGTTGGATGCCTCCTTTCAAAATGCCCATTTATATTTCTATATAAATAAATGTGTAAATTAAAATATAGAGTGACTGTGTACAGAATATAGGATGGATTTATTGAGTTTTTTTCCATGAAAGAAGGATGGTCTTGTAGAGGAATTCATCTAGGACGTGGAAGATCTGAGTAAATTTATTTGTGCCTAAATTCCTCAGCTGTAAAATGGGAATAATAATACTGATCTAATTGACAGGAGTGTTGAGGATTAAATTTATGTTTGGCAGGCAATTGGATACTGTGGTGATGGGGGTGGGGAGGCATGTAAGTACTTAGCTGGGAATGCATCCCAAAACCTTCTAAATCAAGCTTGGCTTTCTTTCCATCCTAGTGCCTACAGATGAAGAGGATGAAATAGAGGAAGCAGCAAACAGACCAAGGAAGAAGCAGAAAATTGAACAGCTGGGACTAACCAGGGTAAGAAGTGGTCAGGATTTATGTAGAATCTCAGCTGAAAAGCATGGAAATGGAAAATATTTTCCCTTTTTGATAAATATGTGTAGGGGGAAATTTCTGATGAAATATCTGAAAATTAATCTACATACAAACATTTATTTGGTGAAATACAATACTAAGCCACTATTTTTCTGATCTTAATACTTTATTTAATTTCTAGACTCCCATTACAACTCTTTCTGGCCATACTGAAGCCATCTCCTCTGTGCTGTGGTCAGATGCTGAAGAAATTTGTAGTGCATCATGGGATCATACAATTAAAATATGGGATGTGGAGACAGGAGGTCTCAAATCAACTTTGGTGAGATTTCTTTACATGTTGTACATTAAAACTTCACCAGATTCCCACTGGTGTAACTCCAGTTCAGTTTGAATTTAGAATTTTTACAAGAGTAGCTCCTAACTTATGAATTCTTTTCTTATGCAGACCGGAAACAAAGTATTTAATTCTATCTCCTACTCACCATTGTGTCGGCGTCTAGCATCTGGGAGTACTGACAGACACATTAGATTATGGGATCCCCGCACTAAAGGTGAGCAAAAGTGAATGTGTGGGTAACACGAATGACTTTTCAAATTAATGTGTGTTGAGAGAAGGGGGTACATCTTAACACATTTCATAAGATATACACACACAAACTTTGGTATTTGTCTGTAACTGTTTCCTAACTGGGGAGCTAGACGATTTTAACCAAAAATTAACAGGAGCAGTGGGGACAGGGAAAGCTGTATGAACCCGGATCCTTTCCACATTCCATTGCAAAAATGCTCCCATGACTGTGTAAAGTGATGAGAAGCTATCCTCATTCCCTCCCTGCTCTTAGTGAGCCTTGTTTCAGCTGACCACAGCAGTAGCTCATTTAATTGGCTATTTTAAGTACTATTGCTTTTTGCCTTTTGAGGCATGACCTTTTCATTCTTAATAACTTTCATTCCTTAGACAGTAACTTGGAAAACAAATCCAATTCTTCTCTTTTAAAGACATTTCTTTTTTAGTGAATTTTGAAAGCTGCCCTGCTAACAGCCTTGAAATCTAAGGTCACTTTTATCAGTGGGTTAAATGCCACTGTTTTGTCAGGGTGCCTAAACCCTGAATAGGGGAGACCATCTGTAGAAGTGAAAAAGTAGCTGATTACATGTCTGATCAAACTTTGTACTCCTTACAAGTCTGAAATGACTGCCAATCATTGCAGTTCATGATATAGACAGACTACCACACATCATAAGCCAGACAGGAATGTCTTTTTAGCCACTACAAACCAGGCCAGATTTGAACCAATAAGCTAGAGATAAAAGCAGGGGTGGCTCCAAGCACCAGCGCACCAAGCGCGTGCCTGGGGCAGCAAGCCGCGGGGGGCGGCCTGCCAGTCGCTGTAGGGGCGGCAGTCAGGGAGCCTTCGGCGGCATGCCTGTGGGAGGTCCGCCGGTCCTGTGGCTTCGGCGGCGGGCACGCCGAAGCCGTGGGACCGGTGGACCTCCCGCAGGCATGCCGCCGAATCCACGTTACCAGCGGACCTCCCGCAGGCGCGCTGCCGAAAGCCGCCTGACTGCCGTGCTTGGGGCGGCAAAATACATAGAGCTGCCCCTGGATAAAAGGCTTCATATCCCATTACTGATCCCTAGAGCCATTCAGTAATCTTCATCAAAGAAACTCCTTCAACAGTGGAAAACGTGCCTCTTTGGTAACAATAAGGTGGTTAGATTTTTGTCCTTTCTACAGGAGCTTGTGTGCGTGCGTGCGTTTTAACCTCTCATGCTGTCTGAAACAATCTTATGACATGATGAGCAGGAAGAACTACCCGGCCCCCACATGTGTTAATCTTGACTGCTTCTCGTATACTGATGGATTTTATAAATATCTTAAACTGACCTGTATACATTTCTGTAAATTGGGGTGGTGGGTTTTCATTTTCTCTGTCCCAGATGGTTCCTTGGTACTCCTCTCTTTGACCTCTCACACTGGCTGGGTGACGTCTGTGAAGTGGTCCCCTACACATGAGCAACAGCTAATCTCAGGTTCTCTAGACAACGTTGTCAAGATTTGGGACACAAGGAGGTAAATGCCATTCTTTAATATTCACAGGTAGCACGTAGAGTTTCATGTAGCCTAGTGACACAACAAAAGCATATGGGGAAGTTAAATGGAGACTCCAACTAAATTTCTGGAATCCGTATGGAGATTAGAAACACCTAATAGAAGAGCGAGAAATGCACTTGCCTTCTGCCAGCAGCTCTGTGGCTGGACATTGAAATCAACTGCATTGACCTTCCCACCCAGGATTTCTGTGGCAATACTGCACTGAGTGAGATGATGTGGAAAGAGGTTTCATTAATAATTTTGCTAGTGGGTTTAATTTTTTGTGGGTTTTTTTTTTTTTTAAATCTTAGTTACCCTAGCAAGATTTTTAGGAGTATCTGTCTTCCGGAAGGAGCCTAATGTGTGTAGTTTGATTTGCTTCCCATTGTGGACATTTCATAACACGTAGCTGCAAGGAAAGGAGTAGTTTGTGTCTGAAACAGATACTTGCAAAAGCGAGAGGTCTAGGTCAGTGGTTCTCAACCAGGGGTCCATGTACCCCTGGGGATATGCGAGGTCTTCCGGGGGTACATCAACTCATCTAGATATTTGCCTAGTTTTACAACAGGCTACATAAAAAGCACTAGCAAAGTCAGAACAAACTAAAATTTCATACAGACAATGACTTGTTTATACTGCTCTATATACTATACACTGAAATGTAAGTATAATATTTATATTCCAATCAATTTATTTTATAATTATATGATAAAAATGAGAAAGTAAGAAGTTTTTCAGTAATAGTGTGCTGTGACACCTGTATTTTTATGTCTGATTTTGTAAGCAAGTAGTTTAAGTCAGGTGAAACTTGGGCGTACTCAAGACAAATCAGACTCCTGAAAGGGTTACATTAGTCTGGAAAGGTTGAGAACCACTAGTCTAAGTCCAACAACATCTGACTTGAAAGGGGTAATGGTAGAGAAGACCAATTGGTCTAGGGTTTGATTGCATAATCAAGGCTTTAATAATAAACTGTGTACCTAGTTTTTCACCTGCCTGCAACTTGTTTAATGAGATTACTATTTTTGATTTTTTTCCTATGCTGAACATGGCAGGAGTAGAGCTAAAAACTCATGTGAGCTTCTTGGGGAGGTATCTTGGACTTCATAGACTTGTGGATATCTGATGTTTGTGTTACCATGCACACCTTCACAACAATAGGTCTCACAAGACTTCCCAAACACAAAAATGGTGCCCTACTCACCAGTAGCCATCTGAGGTAGTCAGCTGCCACAGAGAAGTCACCACTCTTTTTTCCAACACTGAACAGAGCTTTCATCCTGTTGGTTTGGTGCTGCAGTGTTAAGGCTAGCTCACCACAGAAGTACAGTGATTGTTTCCTCCATTCTGAGTTATGCACCTACTGTTCCTGGTGCCACACCTTGAACAACTTTCTCTCATCAGTCCATGGCCCTGGTCAGGATCCAAAAATTGCATTTCCTGAGTGAATATAATCCTCAGATACTGCATAAAAGCTAGCTACTCCAGGGTGGGGGCACCAAAGATTTTGTCAGTAGCTACTGCTCTGATTCTGTTGCTCTGGAGGTGCTCTCAGAACATTCTCCATGGCCTTGCCTCAGATGCTTTGCAACTGTTCTTCATTAGCCTCATCAGAATCCTTTTTTATTGAGTAAGAAACAAGAGCTAAGTGTTCACCCCTGGTTTCCATTTTGCGAAAAGGAGTAGGAAATGGCACCGCTACCCAAAGCCTTATGGGAGCTTGACTTCTTATTCCACAATTCCTCTGGGCTCCCAGAAGGCCCTTCAGAATTTCCAACAAGGCACTGCTCCAGAGCGTACCCAAAAGGCAGTGCAACTTTCTAATGGTGTAATATAGTACAAGTGTGCATGTGGGCCAAAAGAGCATGTCTTGTGTAGACATCCTGCACCACTGATGCTATCTGACTGGTCTAGTTACCAATGATCCACTTACCTAGTATAGACACAATCGTACAGAAATACATGCTAGAATCAGGAACAGCTGTTGTCTGAATTCAGTGGTGGGAAGACCAGTGTATGGCTTAATTCTGTTCTCCCCCAAGAAGTATAGTGGTAGAAGTATGGTTTTTAAATGTTACAAGATTATAGTGTGATCAAACCCAGAATTTTCTAGGAGTGAAAACTTTGTATATAATTTTACTTAATTTATGACTCTAAATGTCTATCTTATCAGTTGCAAGGCTCCTCTCTATGATTTGGCTGCTCATGAAGACAAGGTTTTGTGTGTGGAATGGACAGAAGCAGGGGTAAGAATTCGAGGAACGGGATTTTATTCCTTAAATGTGTGTTTTGGATGGGAAAGGGGCTGATGATGGTATGATTGATGTTTAATTCTAAACTAGAGAACAACAATGAACTTTTTACTATTGGATATCTCCTGTTGGTGTGCGTGGATCATATTCTCTCTTTTGCTTGTATGGCATGGAGGAGACCAGAAGGCCTTAATTGTAGCAGGATGGGTTAGGGTGGACTCTCTGTAGGGGAAAAGTGGTTATTCACCATCATTACCAGATGGCCATCCCCCTCCCGTCCATGGGGATTATATGAAAGCTCTGCACCATAGCATTAGGGGGACAAAATCAAGGAAGGGTGGAAGTCAGAACAGCCACTCCAGGTGGCATGTTTCTTTCTCTAGACATGGGAACTTATGATGAAAATTACTCCTGTGCTCCTCTAAGCGGCATTTTCTCCTCTGTGGCATTAGACTATGGAGGTAGCATGCACAGGCAGCTGGACCTGGCAAAGGTGTGCTGCCACTTCTTTGTGGCATGGGCAGGAGCATGATGTTTACCTTGGGGCTCAGCTGCATGTATCTAAGCACAGCATAGGTTTTGGAGACTCCAACTCCACAGTCCCAGGGGCCCTACCTCTTAGACTGAGATGTGGCAGACCAGTGAAAGCCTTAGACTTTTTCACGTAAGCTTTACCTTCCCCTAATTGGTTTTTGTAGGAGGGTAAGATATAGGCCTGTATTATTTCTGAATTTGAACCAATTAAAACGGACTATGGGGTTCACATCACCATTGTTTGTTACTCCTGACATTTAGCTCTTCAGAGGAAGAACAGAATCAGACTGCTGAGGAATAATTTTAAATATTTATTCAGCTCATATGTGTTGCCCAGGGACAAAAATTGTGTGGATATTTACTTGGTTTGACAGTGGGCACAACTTGTTTTTCCCCATTACAGTTGCTGTTGAGTGGAGGGGCAGACAACAAGCTATATTCCTATAGATATTCAGCAACAACCTCTGATGTTGGAGCATGAAAATGAATGGCAAGAAGATTTTAGAGGTTACTTTCCAGTAGCCCTAACCTGTTGGAAGTTTTTAGATAACATACAGTTCAGCATCTGAAGAAAACAGCCTCCTAGAAAAACTGTCTGCTTCTACTTTGTACCAGAGAGCAGCCCTTTCTGGTTTTTGTATTATAGCAACATGTATATGTATTTATAACAGACAGACAGAACCACCAAGCAACCTCACGCTTATCTGGTCTGATATTGAAATCAAACATTTGTCTCCTTTTCTCTCATAAGGACTATATAAAGAACATTGGAGTTTATTAAAAGTAAAGTGTTACTGAGATTGCTAGATGAATTACTCACTAAACTAAATTATTTTGTATTAATTCACATTCTCTTTTTTATAAAGCTTTTATCTATAAAGTTCAGTATAGTCTGCTCAAGTAGGTACTTGAGTTACACAAGTTCCAGGTGCTTCAGTGGTAGCTGGAGGTGCTTATTAGCTCAAGATTCACCCCTCACCCCTGAACAACATCTGATCCTGCTTCCACTGAAAGAAATGGAATTAGGATAAGGTCCTTAATAGAGTTGTGATGCAAATTATGTCACCATTATAGTTTCAAGGTGTTCTCTATTGATTTTATTGGCAAATGGAATATTTTGGTTCCTGTCATTCATAAATTAAGGTGGTGTAAATGTACACTTTAAAAAAAATTACTGGCTGATATTGAAAAAAAATGCTCAATTCATTAGCCAGATTAACATACTATACAGTAATACATTAATGGAATATCCAACTGCTAAGGAAACCCTTATTGTGCAGTATAGGGTGCCCGGTCCAAACTGAAGCTCTAAGTACCAGTTGGCAAAAAGACTGCAGACAAAGCAATGTTTTATCAGATCCATTTATTGTAACTGTCTATTCTCAGCTGGATACCCCAAGGAGTTGTGTATATGATTTTTTTTCTCTTACCCTCCCCCACATGAAATTAGTAAATCATCTTAATCTGGTGTCCTCTGAGTAATATTTCCTATAAAATATAAGGGTTCAACATGTGTGGGAGTTGCCTGAGAATCTCAGTACTAGAACACATTCTTCTGTAACAAAGAGCAAGTTAAGTGCTCAGATCTCTCGGTATATTTTCACATCAGCAAATAACTTGCATCAGAGAATTTTCTTTACAATTTAGTAGAAGCAATCTGTTCATTTAGCTGGGTTGAGGATGTGGCATTTAATGCACAATCAGCTTTATTTTAGAGGATATAGATCAACAATTCACCTGTTTTCTGGGGGGAGGAAAACACAGAAATTTCACAAGGCTTCAATCTTGTAACAAACTAGTTAGACATCCATGGGGGCTCACTTCCTCCCCTGGTGATACTGTTTTCATTACAAGCTCTAGTGGAAGAGCTCTGCCCCATTAAATAGTATACAAATAGTTCAGGGTATCAAAGGAACTAATCATTCCTAAATTACACATTCTTGTTATAAACCAACCCCAGACATTTAAAGCCTGAGAGTTTTTGCATTTTTTAAAAATGATATAGGTCTTGGTTTTCAATAAGATTAATATTTTTACAACATAGTTAAGTCACAGGCTAAGAATAGAAGTCCCCATATTATTCTTCATTGAGGACTACAAAAATCTGACTGCGTGTGCTTCAAGTGGTACCCATGTAAAGAAAGACTTTAGATTTGTTCCAAGATTCGCTGACAGCAATAAAAGACATTAAAGTAATGAAGCAAAAACCATTTATGAATTATTAAAAGGGTCTGAAAGGGGATAGAATTTAGCTTTGTTGGTTTAATTTTTTTTTTTTTTTTTTAAAGAATGTAAAAATGAGGTATTTTTGTGCCTAGACATGTAATCCTTAGGCAAAACTGACTTGTAGAGGGGGTCTTTACTGAATAAAGACTGATGGAGTGGTCTTTTAGTTGATGGAGGGATCAGTTTGTTTTCCTTATCCTTTTAGAGTATTCCAAAGGCTATTTCTAGGTTTGTAATTTACATTCTTGCCTAGTCGTTATAAAAGTACCTGAGGGAAAAATTCTATTTTCTGATTTATTTATTTTTAACTTGGAAGAAAAAAAGGGTCTGTGGTTTGAAGGTATAGTGACAAGGACATCTAAACTTGCATTCTGATATGAATGATTAGAAGTAAATAATGTTCCAAAGGTTAAAATATACATTTTAATTGTAAAGAAAAAAAAATCTCATGCACACAACCATTTGAGCTGTTACTGTGTTTTAATCAAAGATACTGCTGCTTAGCTGTGTTCTCCACCAGCAGCCAATTTAAAAAATGGATACATCAGTCAGTGAGTATTATTTCTCTGAATTACCAGTGTGTGAATGACCTATAGTTCTAGTTTCCATTTATTTTTGTAGCTTTGACAGACAAAATAAGTAGTACAGATTATACACATGGGTTGTTCTTTTAAGATTAATAGATGCACATAAATAAATATATAATCTTGCCTTCCTCTCCCCCAACCCCCAAGAGAACTCATGTTTTAACACTCAGTCTCATAGGCCTGGGCACCTTTCTAATTGTTTCTGCTGTTGGATTTCCCCTTTAATACCAGAACTCAGAATGAGCTGCTGATACACCACTTTAGTATTTCTTTCTAGTTATCCCTGTTGCCAAACCTGTCCTCTGTTCAGAACAGTATGAGGCTACTGTAAATACATCTTCAGAATTCTGCTCTGCCTACTAATTTTCCCTGGGAGCAGATATCAAGGCTGATGTTTAAAGAAACAATGAGTCAAAATCTTGTGTCTGCTACAGTTGCATCACTGGAGTGACCAGCTGAAGTTTTAAGTAATTATCAAATATTGTAACGATCAAGAAAGGCCCACTTGAAATTACAGTATTATGATCCATTGTATTTAGTGTTTGTGGTCACCTTCGGATTACACACGGGTTGTAGTTCAAAAGGTTCACGGTTGTTTTTTAATTTAGAAAAGCACTATAACTTGCCCAACGTTATAAAATGATACCAGATGTTACACAATACAAGATTACATCAGTATCTCCCCTGCTCGCTACTCAGTTTACATTCAGAGTCTAGCTAGAGATTAAGGAAAAATTTTTAACTGGCCTTGAAAATGTTTTATAGATTCTGTTCAGGTCCTATGCTCTAATTTACAAAGGTCTTAATGAAGCAGTTTTTCCAGGAGTATGTGTGTTTACCTCTTTCATCATACCAATCTGAATGGTCAATATGAGCTGATTTTAAAATAGGGGACAAATAGTGAATGAATTCTTGGAACATAATGAAAATTCTCTAGAACCAAGGATGCTTGAGTATCCCATCTGAAGATGATTCTACTTCTGACCAATATATTTTTGCATATTTTTCTTGTACAATTTTGTGTGTCCTAACTATACACGCAGATCAAGGAACTATATAAATAAACTGGGAAATAGTTTGTTTCTTTAACAATAAGGTGAATGACAAGTGATCATATTGCAGCATTTACTCATTTTTGCCTGGGTGAGGACTGTAGGATTTGCAATTAAAAGTGCCTTTTAACTTTTGGATAGGAAAGAAGTGCCATGTCAGATTTTTACTTTGTTCCTGTTTAAGTTAAAAATAATTTCCTTTCTTCTATACCTTGTCTAATCAATAGCCTGCTTGTGAGTTTCTTTTTTGAAGTTGGCATTAAAAAAAAAGGAGAATTCTAGTGCTGATTTCCTTTTAAGCCCTGATCCTGCAAGTTATTGTACATAAGCACAGGGTCTGGCCATGGAAACTTGCAGGATTGGGGCTGTAGTGTGGAATAAATCAATAGTTTGAGAATACTGGATGGGATTTATGACAATTCCACAAAGATATTCAACTATGTTTCACTGCTGTGGGGACCGAATTGTATAGCTAACTATTCTTTCACCAGTCTTGCTCTAGAATCACAATTTTGGTCAATCTCTTAATTAACTGAAAAGTCTTGACAACTGTTTTTCATTTTTCTTATACATTTTACTTACATTGAAAACTTTAAGCAATTATCAAAGGTTTGCTAGCAGAAGCTGTCTCTTAGTATACATCAAATAATACTGTAATGGACAGTATAGAGCAATATTTTAAAGCGGTTATTTAAGACAAGAGGCTGCCTACTTAGTTTTTGACACAGAGCAATACTTAAGTTTTGTGTTCATTTTTTTTCCCACTTGACTTTCCCCATTTCTCTTTTTACCTCAGAGGTACATCTTTCACTCTGGATGATTTTTGTTGAATGCAAGGAGAAGAACAGTCTCAGCAGGATTTCCTCCCTCCCCCCACCCCATTTTAAAGGTCTTGTTTTCAGAGTTCCCTCAACTGGAACACAATTAAATATTTTGGGGGAAAATGTGACATTTTAAATGTCACTGGAGTACACAGCAAAATCTGCATACCCATATTACCTTGGGAGCTGGTCACCATCTTCAAAATTAAATGGGGCCATAAGTAGTCCATAGGATTTGGAATGACAGTGGAGATGATTTTCTCAAAACAAAATTAATTCCAGGTTAGCTTTCCATCAGGCATCGCTGCTCTGGCCTGTGCTATTAGCTCTCACTTTTATGCCTATATAGGAGACAAGGAGAAAACCTGTATCGTACCCATCCCCATCCTTGGCTGGTTGACACTATTAGGCAATGCCATGTCTAGTTTAGAGTGGAAGTTTAAAAGGGCAGAGCCCATGTCTTCTTACTTGCCTGTAAAGCCCCCCGTACCCTTGGGCAAACCACCACCACCAGAAGACAACATGACATCATCAACTAAGGCTGGATTAAATATTTGAGGGCACATGCACCCTTTCACCCCACAGTAGGTCACACACCCATTATTTAGAAAGGTACCACTGAAATGCCGCCACCTCTGGGTGTCAGGGCAGCAACCAGACAGCACAAAATGGGGTGTAGAGGGGGTGCCCGAGGAATGGGACGTGGGGCCTGCAGGCCCCGGGCAGAGCCAGGTGCTCTGCAGGTTGGGGTCACGGATGCCCCCCGTTCCCTACTGGCCCGTGTCAGTGGGGCGGGGCGGGGCGGGAGTACAACCCCCCACCCCCTAGCCTTCACCTGACCCGCCCCGCCGTGACAGACAGCCCCTACCGGTCTCGAGTGCTCGGAGGCGGGGCGGCTCGCCTGGTCCCAGGGAAGCTCCACAGCCGGCACCTGCTACAACGCTGGGTGGGGGCCAACGGGCCGGAACCGTCAGCGGCCCCGGCTGCTTTGGGGACTCCTGTCACCGGCCCCCGCAAGCTGCATGGCGGTGAGTGACTGTCCGTGGCCGTACACCGGGCTGGGGGGTGGAGAGGGCTCCCAGCCCCTCACGGCACCCGACCATAAACCTACTGCCCCTCCGCAGGGCTCCCTGGCCCCGCCGCCCCGCACTCCAGCGCGCGCCCCCCTCGCTGCCCGTTACCGGCCCCCCATACACACAGCGCGCGCCCCCCTCGCTGCCCGTTACCGGCCGCACATACACACAGCACG
>NW_020664413.1:57304610-57320419 GCF_002925995.2 Terrapene triunguis | reverse complement strand
CGCGCCCCCTCTCACTGCCCGTTACCCACCACACACTCAGAACACGTGCCCCCCCGCCCGTTACCGCCTCCCCCACCCACAGCCTGCCCGTGAATGCCAGTTACTGCTTCCCCCATCTCCCTCAATGACACTTACTGCACCCTCCCAAAATCTTAGTGCCCCCACAGCATTCCCCCTCAATGCCAGTTCATGCCCCCCGCATTCTGGCACCTCAACACATAGCACCGCATCACTGCCAGTTACTGCTCCCCCAACACATAGCACCTCATCACTGCCAGTTACTGCCACGCATGCCTCTCACTGTTCTCAGCAACCTTTTTCTTCTTCTCCTGGCTACCAGGGCCCTTCCACCCCAAATTTCCATGGGGGCCCTTAGTGCCGGGCTTAAAATGGGATTTCATTTCCATTGGCTCATGGGGATGCTACTTGGCATCCCTCTCATTTGAACAACATTTAACATATGTCTTCAAACTACTGATCAGATATCAACTATCACATTTCTACAGCATCTACAGATCCCAATCAAACTGGAGACCCAGTGTGCTGGGGTCTGTACTAACAGGTATGAAGACACTGTGGGTATGTCTACACTGCAGTATAAACCCAAGGTTTGAACTCAGACTCAAGCCTAGCCTCCCCCCCACGCCACGCGTCTACACACAAATCACGCTAATCCGAGGCAAAGCAGCCACATTTTGGGAGTACATTAAAAAGTCGAGGGTATGGGTGGCTGGACTCAGGCTCGCATAATACAGTGTAGACACTGGAACCCCACGTTGGGACACAGGATTCAACAATTCCTAAGGTGGGCTACAAATGAGTGTCAACGCTCAAGCCCTACGTTAACAAACTCAGGACTGCTAACTCAAGTTCTACTAACCCTAGGCTTACATTCAGCGTCGACATACCCTGTCCCTCTCCTCCAGACTTTACAACCTAATTAGCTCAGCTCAGAGGCTTACGTGCCCCAATAGGCTTTTAGACTGGTCTCAGATTTGGATTTCTAAGGCTAAGCCCAGGTCTGCAAGATACAGGCTTGTGGACTTGATGTTTCCTAGCCAGCTTGAGCATTGAGCACCACACTGCATTGTAAACCCAGGTTTACAATTGTTGGACCCAGGTCTCACAGCCATGTTAACATGTCCATACTGCACTACTCAGACCTTCTGGCTCAGGTCTGCGGCTTGACCTACATTCACCCTGCAAAATGGCAGGGCTTGGACCCGAATCACAGTGGGACTTGGGCTCTAACCCACACCCCTAGTGTCCTAGGACCCAGACTGATTTGTACTATTTGAAGCTTATACCCACCCAAAACTAAAGACCCTCCCCCTCAACTGAGAGGGAGGAACAACTTGACCTAAGCATCAGCTGAGTACAGGAGACAACAAATGAAAAAACAGGAGCAGTTGATGTTTGGTCAGAGTAACATCTTAGTAGGAAATAAGAGGGCTATTTCCACATATGCGTGCAGCACCCCCTGGCTGCCCCTACACATAGGAGCCAGAGGGGGACATGGCGGCTGCTTCCTGGGAACCGCGTGGCGCGGAGGCTAGCAGGGAGCCTGCCAGCCCCGCTGCACAGCGCCACCAACCAGACAGTCAATGGCCCGGTCAGCGGTGGTGACTGGAGCCGCCAGGATCTCTTTTTGCCCAGGTGTTCCGGTCGAAAACCGGACACCTGGTCACCCTATTAATGCCCAGTGCTATTCTGGGGATTGAAAAAGGAGGTTTTATTTTCACCACAACTAGGTAGGAAACTAGTTTCCCAACCCAGAAGAATATGAGATTTCAGAAATTTTTCCATCCCAAATGGGGACACAGTTAAAATCTCAAATAGTTGTGAACCAATAATCCAGATTGGATCAATTGAAATGTTTCATTCTGACCTTTTATTCCACCTTTTTTCCCCCTATAAATTAACTTACATTTTGAAACAAAGTAGTTTAAAAAAAGAACTTTTTGGTTTAGAAAATGTTGAAACATCCCATTTCAATAATTTGAAATTTATTTCGACCTGGGAAATTCACTGAAACTGACATTTTCCTATGAACAGTTTTGGTTTTGATGAATTGTCATTTTCCAACAAAAAACAATTAATAGAAAAATTCCCAACCAACTCTAGTTTTAATTTCTTACTCCCACAGCCCTGAAGCTTGATTTCTGTAAGTTCTCAGCAACTTTAGATAAGTGTGAGATTTTTTCGTCTCTCTCTTTTGAAATATGTGTTAGGTCAAGTCCCCTTCTCCCTCCTGTAACCTTGCCCCTGACCATGGTATCCTGCCCAACATATAAGAAATTTCTTTTTATTGCTCTTTTATGATTCAGCTTTCAGTTGCTGTTCCTTCTCTGTACTAAATGTGCTTTTTCTCGAATGACGTGGTGGAAGTGGAAAGAAGAGAAAATTTTTTGGTCTATTTCCATAGGTGTAACAAGAGCCACAGCAGAATGGATAGCCATCCTAGGTGAGTCAGGAGTGTGTTACTTTATAGCAACATATAATACCCAGAAGAAAAATATTGCTGAAAAAAGAGAGCCTATTGAAAAAATTTAGCATTATCCTTCCTGGGGAAAAAAGGCTGTAAAAAGACTGCACATGGTTTATAATGTTAAAAGAAACAAAATAATCTTTTAAAAAATGTTTCATTTGAGTAATTTCTTTTCCTACTGTCCCTCTATCTCCTGTCCTATGCATTGAATTTGTTTTCTTGGTGACTCCTCCACAACATGAGTGTTCCCTGACCCTGAAGTGGTTTACAAGAAGTGACCTGAAAAGTGTTTCAGGTAGCACAGCCATGTGAAAAAGAGGAAAGCTTCACACTGTTTTTTAGCCAAAGCAGTAACATAGGCTTGAAAATTATATTTTTTTTAAAAGGTGTTTCTCCCATCACCTTAGACTAATAGAGGCTACAAAATTATTTCCTGTAATGGTTTTCAAGATTGCTTCTTGAAAAAAATGTAAAAGCCAGTTTTGGCTAGGGCACAAATACTCTCTTTCCCATCTTATCTGATGTTCCTCTCCTTCAGTACCCAGCCACCTTTCTCTTGTTTAACCAGTCTTCCATATGAAAGTTCTCCTAGGTTGAGTCCACACTGTATAAAAGAACTAATCCCCTGGATCCCTTCTCAACTGGTATTGAAGTAATTTGCCTTGCTGATGTGGACAGGGTCAACACCTATTGCAGGAAGCAACACTCCAGGTAGACTTACACCATCAGTACTTGCAGCCTGGGTTCCACGGGCACAAGTCTGTTCTAGTGTGTCAGCCTTAGCTTTGATATTCCCCTTTTATTTACTTTTGTCAACCTAAATGTTTATTTTAACATTCTGCATTTATGTTCTTGAAGGAGATTTTCACCCCCCCCCCCACCCCCCATGTTTGCCTCCTAGGAATTCATCTATTCTATATGGCTGCATACACTGTTTACCATAGTTAGATCCCAGTCCTGCAAACATACAAACACATGAATGGTTCCATTGAAAGTTATGCAATGTTAAGCATATACATAACTGTTTGCAGGATTGGGGCTTCAAGCACTAATCCTGCAAGCTGATCTGTGCAGATCGACCCCTCTGCCCATGTGGAGTCTTGCTGAAGCTGATAGGAAACTGCAAGTTTGCAGGATAGGGTCTTTAATAAAAGTGACAGTTACTTTTTGGTAGAAATAGCCCCAGTTAGGTCTTCATGAACTTCATTTGAGAAACAGAGAGATGCTCAGTATCATGGTTACTGGGCACTCTATCCCCTTTCTGGTCTCTTTAAGTGTATGCCCTCAAGTATCTGTTCAACTCTGGGATGGAATTCGACAAATCTCTCATAAATAGACCAAGTTATTGGCTACAATACCCTGTGTACCAACTGTTCTTACTCTGCAGGACCAACTGAGTTCAAACACCTGCAGCTCTTCTCTGGGAGTCTCTGACCAATGGCATACTGTGATAAAACTGTCATCTTAAAACATAAGTATTGTTTACTTTTAACAGTAGGAACAATGCATTTAGAGAAAAAGAAATTTAAAACAGTCTACACGTTGCTCTCTTACCTAAAGTCTGATCGTCACCTGGTTGTAAACTAGGCAGACCTAACTTCTTCCAACACACTCAGTAGGTCCCTGTGTCTCAGTGTGGCTCCCCCAAACAACTCTCTCCCCCTTCTTTTGAAAGAGCAGTCCTAGTTAAACTTGCCACATCTCTTTTGATCTCCTGTGTTCTCAGGCTTTTCCTTTCTGGGCATTGTCGCTTAACTCTCAAATGTTTGCTGAGAAGTGACTTATTTTGAGCCATTCTTTCCTATCCTTCTTGTTTTTCTCGTCCTATTAAAACTAAATCAATATACTTATACATTAAACATCCCAATAACCAGGTCAACATGCAGTATTCATAAATTACAGAGCCGTTCCAAATCAGTTACATCTAATAACCTGCAGGATCAGGCCTCAAGAGCCATAGTATCCAGTAGTGCTGATCTGCAATGCAAATCACATCTGATACAGTTTCTAAATCAAGCTTGCATGTATCAAATGGAGATGTTGTGTCTGGCATCATTTTACAAGGCTTCTAGAATTGCAAGGTTTCAAATACCTGTTTCTTCTAATACAATATCTGACAGGATCTTAAAGTTGTGAAGCTGTTTAGACTTTCTCTTCTTTATTTAAGATCAATATACTGAAAAATGATATGGCAATGACAGATGGTTAGCCCTGATCCTCTAGAGCCACCTAACATATGTGCATGTCCACAGGCTTTAATTTCTTCATTAAAAATTACAATATCTTCTTTATTATATAGACATGTTTAGCATTTGTTGTTGTTACCAGTTCCAAACAGTACAATGAACTGTCCACGTATCTAAATAGTTGTAAGATATCTGGGACTATTCTATGCAAGTTTAATAATCCTATTATAGCTTTTTTGTTTTTAGTCCCACTCTTGCTAGTGTTCCCTATCTATCCTGGCATGTTCTAGATGTGGTTTAAGATAATAGGGGCTATGTCAAATAAATATTTAAACAAGTCAAGAGGTGGAAATGTTTGACAAAGAGTAAAAATTTGGTGCTCACTATTTCATTTCTGTTCCCGCCCTCCCTCTTCCTGACCCCCGCTCTGCCCCCTCCCCTGAGCATGCCCCGCCATCATCCTCCCCCCCCCCCCCCCCCCCGCTTCATGCACACTGCGGAACAACTGATCGCGGCAGAAGGGAGGGGGAGGCACTGATTGGTGGGGCTGCCAGCAGGTGGGAGGTGCTGGGGGGAGGGGCAGAGCTGATTGGGGTGCTGCTGGTGGGTGCTCATTTTTTTTCCCCTGGGTGCTCCAGCCCTGAAGCACCCACAGAGTCAGTGCCTATGTGACGCACACCCCCTTTTGAAGAACAGAAATTAACCAGTCAGATTTCTTTCCCCTATCCCTAATAAGACAGAATGAGTTGTCTGTTGTTTTAATAGGATGATCAAAATTGCTCCAGTTGCCTAGCTGGGATTATTTTGGTCTAAGGATGTGTCTTCACTGTAGAGTTAATCAGGTTATTTAGCCTCAAGTTAACTTTTCTTAAATTAGCCTACATGGAGTGAGAGTGGCCACACTCTGAAATAACATTTGAGCTGTAGAGTGGTCATGTTAGTAGCTGACAAGTTGTACTAACTGCAGCTGTAGCCTGTAACCCAACAGGCCAGGCAACTCCAGTTACAAGCACCCCCACACTCAAGGGTTTTCTGTGTGTGGATGGGACTTGAATTGGGGCACCAATCTAGGTATAATTCTAACTTCTCTAACTCAGAAGTGAAGACAAGCGTTAATTGTCCTGTGAATTACAAAGAGAGGTGCAGCCGTATGCAGTTACAACATTGTAAAGTTAGATGAACTTTGTTTAAATGAGACAGATGCTTAATCAGAATGAATTGGAATCCATCAGATTGTCCCAATTAAGTGAGTTATACTAAAGAATGCTGAAGAAATCATAAACTATGACAAATTTTATTTAGCTTTGTTCTTTTTGTGTGTATTGTCAGTTTGGCAATTAGATTATTTTTATACAAAATTAAAACATGTAAATGTTGCAAACCTGTGAAATGTCTTCCAATGGACTCTCTAGTGAAAGTCAACCAATACTTGTCAGGTCTTCACACAAGATCTGAACTGGTGTGACTTTGGAGAAACTGAAAGATACAATTTTTGAGGCAAGTTATGTCCCTTTGACTTTGTTATTTGGGGCAGTCATGATAAATGCTGACTCTGTGGATGCTCCGGGACTGGAGCACCCACGGAACCGGCAGCCCCGCGAATCAGCTCCTCTCAACGCCTCCCATCCACTGCGATCAGCTGTTCAGCGGTGTGCAGGAGGCTCTGGGAGGAAGAAGGGAAGCAGGGGCAGGAAGAAGCGAGGGGAAGGGGCGGAGTGGGGGTAGGGCCTGGGGCAGAGCGGGGGTCCAGCATCCCTCGGGAAATCACAAAGTCGGCGCCTGTGGCATTCAGTATATATTTCATGAACAGATGTGGTTTTTGTTGAGTCGGTTGGAAATTACCTTTAAACCTTTGAAAGCATGCTAACATTCAATATATCTAACAGCTATATAGACAAAACACTGATATCATTTCTATTGAATGAAAATCAGTTATCTGAGCTGTTGAGCCAAAAAGTTCCCTCATTTAGTTTTTCCAGTGCCTATATTCTACACATTTTAAAGTAGCTAGGAATTCTGAGCTTTGTTTAGTCAGTGGCCATAAGCAGAAGCATCATGTTCGGTGAAGTAGCTATGTGTGGGGTAGAAAATTGGAAGTTTACAGATACCTGCAACATCGTATATACAGCTGGTTGCATTTTTTTTAATGAACCTTTTTCTCCCATTGGAAAAATATGGGTTTGTCAAAACATTTTCTTTTGAGAAAAGTGAAATGTCAGCTCCAAAAGGAAAATAATTTTTAACTGTCTATTTCAAAGTAAAGAGTATTATTTCAAATTGATATTTTGACAATATTTTTAAATTAAAATAATTATTTCTTAAAAATAAAATAAAATTCTTAAAATAATTTTTGCAAAATAACATTGTCAAGATGTTAATTTTTCAGACCTTTTTGTTTTGTGAAAATTTGAGTTCCCATCCCAGTTTGGGATGAAAATAAATATTGAAATATCAAAATTCCTTTTTCCATATAGCTCTAATTGTACTAATCACTTTCCAGCTACGCTGCAGTAAATAGTCCTAATAATTAAAAATATGTAAGTACCAATTCAGACATCATTATGATGGACTATGGGGCTTTCATACCAACTAAACATAATGCACAAATAGATTTCAAAGAGCATTCAGAAAGTACTATATCAGCACTGATTGGCTAAAAATTGTTTTGCATTGGTAATATTTTATTAATTTCTTGCTTTGTTGTATACATAGTAAATTGTTGAAACAATTCTTTGATCTGTTTACTTATCTCTTTCTCATAGTCACTCCAAGGATACCAATGGAAAATATAGGTCAGAAGACCAGTCTGTAGTCAGCAGAATGCAGAAGAAATACTGGAAGACAAAGCAAGTCCTAATCAAAGTTACAGGAAAGAAAGAAGACGAGCATGTGGTTGCATCTGATGCAGAGCTGGATGCCAAACTAGAGGTAAATGTAAGGATTATGTGACCATGTCTATACTACAAACTTTGGTTGATGCAAGTTACATTGCTGTGTAGCCACCAAAGTTTGTGCATTGCTCATGTGCATGCATACTTGGCCTCTTGCGTCAGCACTGCGCATATTCTTAGGTGTAATTGTGTTGATGTAAAGTACGGTGCACCACGGGTAGGTATCTCAGTGTGCCTCACGCTGTTGTTTGACACGATATCTTTTGGGAACTTTTCGCAATGTGTTGTGGGATAGAAATGACTTGCCAAGGAATCTCTGGGAGCTAGGGGTCAGGTTCCCAGAATGCAACTTACTCCATCCCATAATTTTTGTGCCTTTTTTTTTTAAATCCCACAAACCTGTGCAGCACATTTTGGTGTCCACCATCTCAGACAGAAGCATGGAGCCCACAGTGCTCTGCACTATTCTCATGAATGTTGCAAATACAGGACATACGATTCTCCTGTATTTTCAGACACTCAGGAAGTACCGCAAGAACACAGGGGACATGACAATTTCTTCTTGGACATTTTGCAGAGGAACATATCAGAAAATAATTCAAGGTTGTTGATGGTGTTCGTGGAGCAGCTGCAGACAGTGGAGTACTGCTTTTGGGTCCATGAATTGAGCACTGACTGGTGGGATCGTATCATAATGCAGGCTCGGGACAATGAGCAATGGCTGCAGCATTTTCTGATGTGAAAGGCCACATTCCTGGATCTGTGTTCTGAGCTTACCTCAACCCTCTAGCGCAGGGACACCAGAATGAGAGTTGCTCTGACAGTGGAAAAGTGAATTGTGATCACGCTCTGGGAGCCTGGAACACTGGATTGCTACCAGTCAGTGGGAAATAATTTTAGAGTTGGAAAATCCACAGTGGGGGCTGTCGTCATGCAAGTGTGTAGGGCCATTATGTGTCTCCTGGTATGCAGGACTGTGATTATTTGCAATATTCAGGACATAGTGAATGGTTTTATAGCAGTGAAGTTCCTGAATTGGACTGAGGGCAATAGATGGCATGCACATTGCTTTTTTGGCACCAGCTCACCTTGCCATAGAGTTCTTCAACAGAAAGGGCTACTTTTCTATAGTTATCGAAGCGTTGGTGGATCACTGGGGACACTTCACTGATATTGATGTGGGCTGGTCAAGGAAGGTGAATTATGCTCGTATCTTCAAGAACACAGGACTGTTGAGAAAGCTGCAAACAGGCACGTTGTTTCCTGACCAGCAGATTACCTTTGGAGATATTGAAATGCCAATAGTGATTCTGAGGGACCCAGTCTACCCCTTGCTGATGAAGCTATACACGAGCCCCAAGCCTCAATAGCATCAAGGAAAGATTCAGCGACTGACTCAGCAGGTGTAGAATGACTGTTGAATGCGCTTTTGGTAGATTGAAGGGATGCCGGCAGCACTTACTCACTAGATTGGATCTCAGTGAGAAAAATATCCCAATGGTTGTAACTGCCTGATGTGTCCAGCGTAACATCTCTCAGGCAAAGGGGGGAAAGCTGCTGACTGGGAAGAGGTGGAGAAGCTGTCTGCTGACTTTGAACAGCCAGACACAGGCTATTACAGGAGCCCAATGTACAGTTATGCAGCTGAAGGAGGCTTTGAAACCACACTTTAACAGTCAGCTATAGTAGTGTTCTGTGATGGAGTGTTCTTTGGGCCTGGAAATGGGACTTTGAAATTGGAAAGGCAGCAATAATTTCTTTCCATTTCATTGCACAAATGTAATCCATGTAGCTGTGGCTCTCACATAATTGTGAAGCTGTGGTTTTCCTTGCTGTCCCCCCATATGGAATGGTGGGGGTAAGGGGTAAGGAGGTGGCCTATGATGCCACATGGAATGTGGGGGGGGGGTGTAGGGAGTTGCTACTGTGGAGTTCTCCAAGGACTGCAAAAAGTGGGGAGGCCAGGATTTTTGGACGTGTAGGTCAATCAGGGTCAGCATCATTTGGGTTTGCTGCCTGAAAAGACCCATGATGTCCTGATGCATCTTCCTCTCCTTTTCCTGATGGGATTCCTGGGCCTGTCTCCTGTCCCCTCTTTCCTTCTCCATGCTGTCTGACGTGCCTGGTGTTTGTGGTCCAACGCAGCATTGGTTTGCACAATCTCGCTGAACATGTTTTCCCTCATCCTGTTTTTTCTCCTCCTCATCAGGGTTAGCCATACTGCAGGTATGGAGGGGACATCCCTCAAAGCTGCAACGGCAGCAACTGCTGCTGATAAAAACAGACAGATGTATCATTGGATTTACAGTCATAACAGAAAGGGAAAGAAAATTTTCAAAACTCCCTTCCCTTATTCCCATAAAAACTTTTAATAAGACACGTTTATTGACACTTTGGCTGTGGAGCGCCTC
Source organism: Terrapene triunguis (assembly GCF_002925995.2). Lineage (NCBI taxonomy): Eukaryota > Metazoa > Chordata > Testudines > Emydidae > Terrapene > Terrapene triunguis. The sequence continues at coordinate 57,310,443 of NW_020664413.1, read as the reverse complement.
TGCACAGCACCGCTCCACAACCCCAGCCATAATAACTATTGCCCGCTAGGGATGAGTATGGGGGAGGGAACTTCAGTTGCATGAAACAATAAATGTTCAGTTCTTATTCCATGGGTATGAGTATAAGGCAATGGCACAATTCTTTTACTCTACTCTGTGCTGATTAGGCCTCAACTGGAGTATTGTGTCCAGTTCTGGGCGCCACATTTCGGGAAGGATGTGGACAAATTGGATAAAGTCCAGAGAAGAGCAACAAAAATGATTAAAGGTCTAGAAAACATGGTTTCTATGATTCTATCCACAGGCAGTGGTGGTTTTAAGCTGATATCTCATTCCTGAAGGCAACAAAGGCACAGAGAGCACAGCTGCTACTGGCGTTCTGAAACCACCTGGGCCCATATTCCTCTAGTCTGTTTACTGCAATGGTGCCAGCCAAACTCATCACAGAGTGCTGTGGGAAAGTGTCCTACCAAGAAGGAAGAAATAATGCAGCCAGCCTTATCAACCTTTGGAGATTATTGCAGAGTATTTCCATTAAAGTTTCCTCAAGATCTCGCTGGAGGATACAAGGGACATCTCCCTATGTATATATACACAAACTGCTCCACATGGCCTCCCCTGTCTTCCCCTCACCATTTAACTCAACAGGGGAATGAAAAGCAGATGCCAACACTACCTCTGCATGTTGTACTGCTACCTCTTTACATTTAAACACTGTAAGGAAAAACGTATGCGCACACTTACCCAAGGTCCCTTCCCCTTCATTGGGCTTGTCCATGCTCAGCTGCCAGGACTGTGGTGGAGTCTTGAATAGGTTCTGGCTCATGGGACAGCTGAAGCCCCCCAACTGTCCCCTCCTCTTTCTCTTCATCACTGATCATGGCAGGGCTTTCTGTCTCAGGCTTCTCTAAGGTTTCCTGAAGGGTACTGGTAGGACCTCCACCAAGTATGGCATGCAGGCCTTTGTAAAAGTAGCACATCTGTGGCTCAGCACCAGATTGATTGCTGCACTCCCTGGCCTTTTGGTATACCTGACGCAGTTCCTTAGTTTCCATGTGGCATTGCTACTGATCCTTGTTATTCCCCTCTGCCTGCATCCTCCATGCATTCTGTTTGCAGATGTCCATGTTTCTAGAGCTGGTCCATAGCTATGCTTGCACAGCCTCTTCTCCCCACAGGCCCCAGGAGATCCAATATCTCATGTCTACTCTATGGAGCCAGCATGGTTGGTTGGGCAGATGCATACAACAAGTTAGAGCTGCTAGCTGTACTCACCAAGGCAGGCAATCAAGAAAAGGCATTTCAAAAATATGCAAGGCGCTTTAAAAGGTGGGGCTGTCTTCTGGTTTCTGTGACTCCTGGGCGGTGGAGTTTGCAATTGTGACCAGAGCAGTCATTGTTGCAGGGAATGGGGCATTGTGGGACAGCTTCTGGAGGACTGTTAGGTTTGACACAGGTCATGCACTACATGCATGTTTACACTTGCACTGCATTGACCTCAATAGGTCAACCATGGCTCCATGCCATTTGTGGAGGTGGCTTTACTGGCTCACTGTAATGGGGCACTTATGTTAGCCAGAGATAAATTTAAGCACAAGTAGGTCGACAGCTGGCAATTTAAATTGACGTAATGTTAGCGTAGACTAGGCCTGTGCACATTGAAGCAACAGAATTGGTGTCTGGCAAAGCGATGGAAAAAGTATCCATAGCACACTGCAGAATTCTAGTGAATACATTACATTTTCTTAGCATTTACTACCAGTGACTTAATGGTATATTGACAAGTACTATTTGCTTGCAGTGGAGTGGGCAATTCACACTAACTTGACGCTCACGTGGATTGTAGTGTAAGAGTGGCATTAATTTCTTACCAATTTTTTCCAGAAGCAAAAGGAGTTTTTACAATAAAATACTTTATAGTTAACTGTATTGTCATTAGTATGTCTACACATAAATCACTGCATATTTTAACAAACTATAGTGGGCTAATTTAGCTGTTTACTGTTTTCTGCATTAACTTAAGTGTAGCATGTAGGTTCTGCCAGCTAGATTGATGACTCTAAGGATTTATTTATGAAAGGATTTTGGAATATGCTTTTCTGTTCAGTTTTGAATAGATGCAGCATTAAAGGCTACTGGGTGATATAACTCCTCCATGTGTCTGATTTGATAACTGAAGGCACACTGCCCATGAACGAGGGTATATAGATGCCTTAAGTCATTTTCTGGCAGTGTGTGCTCTGAACAAATGTCTGGGGCTTGGGGTGCTGGGATTAGGGGTGCACTGGTGTAATGTAGGTTTATGTGTAATATGATATGGTTTTGGTTCACAATAGACTGTCTTCTACATTCTTAACACCTGATAACACATACAGTAGGTTGGCCTCCAATTTAAAAGGCACAACTTTCTGACTCATTCCCACACCCTTGGTTATTCCTGGGTTGTTGATAATCTTCAATCTGAATCTTCTTTGGTTGGTTAGTGGAGACTTTAGGCCCAATTCTGATCTCTTTTACTGCAGCCTAAATCTGGTGTAACATATTTGACTTGCACTAAGATCTGAATCTGCACTATCTAGGTTTTCATACTAGCCCCACTCCCAGGACCTAGTTCCCCTCTGGAATCTAACTGTCCGAAAGCTTGTGTCTCTCACCAACAGAAGTCAATCCAATAAAATATATTGCATCACCCACCTTGTCTCTCTAATATCCTGGGACCAACGCAGCTACAATAGCACTGCACACTCTCTCTCCACTCTTTTTACCTCTTTAAATATCACATTGATGCCCCTGTTTGACCCGAGTGGTGAGTCAAAGTTTGGGGCCCTGGGAATGTTCTAATTGGAAGTAGAAATTGACGGAGTCTGGTATTTTATTTGATGAAATCTTGTTTATTTACAAGGAATGTACAAAGTTCTGCTTCTCCTAACGCAGGAGGATCCAAGAACAAAAGGAGCAGTTTCTTAGTTTACAACTCCAAGCTTCTTTAGCCAGTATTCCTGAAAGTGCTCTCTCTCTCTTGCGCGCGCGCTTTTTCCAGGTCACACTGTGTTTACCAGCTGCTGCTTGGCCTTTTTCTGTTTGTCTCTGCCTCCCTCTGTTCTTGTCTGTTTAGTTTCTATGTGGTCTGCCTTCCTCCCCACCCCTTCCATTTAGCAAAATCCCTCCACTCATTCAGTCCAAAATTCCTGAGTGGGTTCACAACATGCTTTTGTCTTAGGTGGGGGACTTCTGATTAACTTATCCTGACAGTTATGTCAACTGAAGGATGCCTTTACACCCAGTCTCAAAGAGGTTTGTGATCCAGTCAGTCCCAAGTACCTCTCAGCATAACAATATTTTCAGGTTAGCACTTTTACATTTCAGCAGGTACCATGTTCTTATTTCATTATTTTTGGACAGACACCATCAGTGCCCAATCTGTTTAGCGATTTGGAAATTTGCTGGCTGCCTACTTTTATACTCTGGACTGAAACAGAGTGCAGTCTCTGTCTTTGCACTGCACAAAACATTTCCCCTCTTTCTTAGATCAAGAGATCAGTGGTCCTCTTGATGTAGCTACAAGATTTATAAGCAAATTAAATAATTGCCCTCTTGCTGATAGGAACACAAAGATAAACTATTAACCTGCCTCCAGCAGTGGACAGTTGTTATTTTTAACAAGGTTACAGTAGAGTAAGAGGATGAGAACATCAGAAGGAATCCTAGATCTAAACTCCACTGCACCAGATTCTGACTTCATTTAGACAATTGTAAATCCGGAGTAATTCAATTAAAAACAATGGTGCCATTCAGTCAGCTCTAGCAAAATCAATGGTGTTAATCCAGATTTACATGGCAGTAATTGAAATCCAGATCTAACTCACTGATTGTATGACTTGAGGTAATTAATTTGACCTCCTACAGCCTTAATCAATCTAGTTTAAAATTGATAAGAATTAGAACCCCTTTGAAAAAAATCAGATGATGTGTTTTTAAAAAAGCCTTCTCTTGGAGGAAAGAAATTACAAAAATGATTTCTCTGTAGTAACTTGAATTTTTAGAAAAATTATGGTCGATTCTCCTCTTCTAATCCAGTCTATCCAAGCAAGGGAATCAAAGCAACAGATGTCTTGTTAAGAAAAATAGTCTGAGATGTAGATGCCAGCCATTTTAAGCAATCTCTAATCTGCTACAAATTAAATGTCCAAATCCTGTTTTTTGCGTGCTAAATGGGGGCATTAATTTTTGCAAGGAAAGCCGCTTACAACCCAGACATTTCTCTACTATCCATTCTTCTGAATTTTTGGAGCATCTCCAGACCTTTGCTTACATGTAAGACACAACAATAACATTTGTGGTATGAAAGCTATTTGACTGCAGTATGAACTATTTAAATAAGTGAGTTTCACATTACATTCATTAACTTTTATCCACATCATTTCAGTAGCCTCTCTTTTACTACCTAGGTTCTCTCATGAAGGATAACCTTTGGTTAAAATAGATCTCCTTAATACATAAAAACAGAAGAATTTTTTCTTAGGTTATCACTGTCTATTCTTTCAAGCATGCATCATAACAGTGCAACAAACTGGAAAAACCACCATTTTTCAGACATTTGTGAAGCTGCATTTAAGACATCTTGACACACACTTGTAGCTAGTCAATTTCTTTAGCTAGTCTGACCATCAATAAGGCAACATTTTAGTCCAGGTATTTTTAGTAAAAGTCATGGACAGGTCATGGGCAGTAAACTAAAATTCACGGCCTGTGACCGGTTCATGATTTGTACTATATTCCCCTAACTAAAACTTGGGCCGGGGGCTGTGGGTTCTCTAGGGGGGCTGTCCAGGGGTAGTGCAGGTGCTGGGGGGGGCTGGGAACCCTGCTGGTGTTGGGGGGGGGGCAGGTGGCACGCAGCCCAGGATCCCCACTGGTGCTGGGGGGTTGGGGAAGAGCAGGCAGCAGCATGCAGCCCAGGACCCCCGCTGGTGCTGGGGAGGGGGAGGGTTGACAGGGCTGTCAGGCTCCCTACTCAGCTCCGAACGGCATATCCCTGCAGCTCCAAGGGGGAGGAAAGGTCAGGGGGCTCCCTGCGCTGCCCCTGCCATGAGCTCTGGCTCTGCAGCTCCCATTGGCCAGGAACCGCAGCCAATGGGAGCTACGGGGGCAGTGCCTGTCGGTGCAGGCAGCGCACGGCTGCAGAGTCCCCTGGCCCCTCCATCTAGGAGCTGCAGGGTCATGCCAGCTACTTCCATGGAGCCCCCCCAAGTAAGTGCCACCCCGCACCCCAACCCTGAGCCCCGCCTACACCCAAAGTGCCCCAGCAATGGCCGGTGCGGCTGGCAGGGCCGGCTCTAGGTTTTTTGCTGCCCCAAGCAAAAAAATTTTTGGCTGCCCCCCCCCAACTGCACCCTCCTGCCGCCCCAGCCCTGGGTCACTGGTAACTCGCTCCCAGGGCGGGTCATTCAGCAGAATTTTGGATGTGCACAGAACACAGACAGGATTGGTTCCCATATGGTTACAGAACTGCAGTAAAGTGGAACAATTTTCAGCTTGTGTGATTGAAGGATATCTGGATGCATATTATAAGACTGTCCTACATAAATGAGGAAAAGTTGAGGTGCCTTTATTATTTTTTTGTTCCGTTCTTTGTTTCTATGGGGAATTTGCCAATGCAATATTACTGTCTTCCTTTTAAACAACTAAAACTAAAAAAAAACAAAAAAAAAAACAATGGCTGTTGAAAATAGCAATTCCAGTCCTAATAACCACTGGGAAGCATTTCTTGCTCAATTTATTCTACCTTTTCTACAGCAAGTTACAGTGGATCAGTATATTTGATTTGGGAGAA
>NW_020664413.1:57246742-57304210 GCF_002925995.2 Terrapene triunguis | reverse complement strand
CCCCCCCCCCGAACTCCCGACCCTCCCCGGTCTCTTGACTGCCCCCTCCAGAACCTCCCTGCCCCTTCTCCGACCCCCTGCCCCCTTACCCTGCCGCTCGTCCTGGCACACTGGGCAGCAGTGGAGGAGGAGTGGGGGAGGAGCTCCAGACTGCCGGAGGTGATCTGCGAATGCAGGGAGGGAGGGAGAGAGGGAAGGAGTGATCTCTGCTGCAGGGGAAGCGGAGGAGGGGCTCTCTCTGGCTGTCGGAGCCCCATGTAAGTGGCACCATCCGGCCGGCTGCCCTGTTAGCCGCGCGCGCTCTGCATGGGGGAGGGAGGGGGGAAGTCTGGACATTTACAAATTCCCCCCGGACGCTATTTTTAGCTCAAAAAGCCGGACATGTCCGGGGGAATCCGGACGAATGGTAACCCTACTTTTAGGTCTATTATAGAGGCTTTAGGAGGGAAATGGAAACCATCACCAATGGCTGGAAGTGGTATTGCAGCAGCCCTGCCTCAATTTACCCAGTATTTTCTCTGACTCATTCTAGCTGTCTGGTCAAGCCATGTAACAGAGTCCAATCTTTTTGGGGCCTCAGAGTCTGTCACTTAAAGTCTACAGAACATAGCAAAACAACCAAATCTTCAGTCCAGCCAGGCTTGGCTATTAGCCTCCTCCTTTGCAGGCTAACCCCAGCTGCAATAATAAACTGTCCAAACCCCAGTTCCTAGGCTTCAACCTCACTACCCAGAGGCTGGCATACTCTCCCTTTACCCAGGTTTTCAGGCAGGCTGTAGTCCCTGACTGGCTCCTGTCTTCAGCTAGGCCATAGGACAATCTGTCTCCTCGATTTTCCCCACTGCAGGGCTTCCTTCCTCTTAAATCCAACCCTACACAGATGTAGCAGGGTGGGGCTTACAGAACAGGGCTGACTGTCCCAAAGCCTTTTACCCTTAAAAGGGGCATGCCACCGTTACAGAAACATTTTACTCATTGCTGCAGTAGTACCATCTTGACATTTAGCTTCCTGAGTATTTGCTACCCTCTCTTCTCACAAGGAAAAGATCTAAAATGTCTAAAAAGAAACAAATCTTGGCCTGTCTCCCTGACATCTCATGGGTGACTGGCCATCAGTTCAAGCTTCCCCTCTAAGCCCTCACCACCTATCATGGATAGCAGCTACAATTTATCACTTCGGTATTCCTATATTTCCACATATATAACCAAAAATTGTTTACCGTGTTATGGCATTTGGGTTTCTACTTCATGCAGTGGCACTTGCCTTTGACAAATATCCATTCATGCTTGCATTCATCCTGCAGATGTCCCTGCTACTGATTTTTTCCACCATCAAAAGAATTACTAAACATCCGGCGAATGGATGGTGACTGGAAAGAAAATACAGATGATGCTGTAATGGTATTAGTTGTAAATGTCTTGGTTTTCAACAAGTAGGAGGGCCCCATATAGTCCACAGCATGGAAATAGCCATGGAATCTATGTTTTGCTGCCCAAGTACTTATCTGTCTGAGATGGTACGCACATATGTGGGGTGGCCAGCCCCTCCCGCTGCTGTGACTACATGGTAGCTTGAGCAGAGCTAGTGAAGATATATCTCCTTGAGCTGGAAATTCCACTTCCAGCTTGAAGTGCAGACATACCCTGTATAAGTAACCTTCATTTCTTGTGTGTCTCTATCCTGATTATATTGAGTAAGTTTGTTTGCAGGTCAAATTCAGCCCCAGTGTAAGGAGGTGCAAGATCCTTTGACTTCATTGCATTTGCTTATGCTAGAGATGAATTTGGTTCATAGGCTTTGGATAGATTCTGCCTAGAAGAATATTTACCAATGGAAGTCATATATATGATTATCTCAATTGAAACAGACAAATGATTTCTAAAAGAATCTCTCTAGCTTTAAATTTCTTTTACTGGTAAACGTGCTCAATCTTAGGCCGTAGAACGTTATATACCAAGCAGACATTTTCTTATTTATATTCACATTACTATTTCCATAGACTAATGTACTAACTCTTTTTTCCCCAAGGTTTTTCACTCCATTCAGGCAAGTTGTATAGATCTTCTAAAGACTATTGAGAAATACCAGCAGAGACTCAATGGTATGCAATAACATATGTATTTTAATTTGGTGTAATAACAATCACTAATTTTTTTTAATGTTTTGAATTTAAATCCATTGTTAAAACCAGATAACTGTTTAACCTAAAACAACCTTCTGGCATATTTGAAACGGTTTTTAATTTCTGGAGAATGTCACTATTATAGTGTAAACCCTGAGTGCCAAGATTTGGGATTTCTTGATAGAATACATTAATGCTACCTATATTTGTACTAATTGCAGAAAATGAAGAACACCATTATATGGCTAATTCAACTAGCTCTAGTAGCCCTAATTCTTGAGGCTCTCATTGAACTAAGGGAAGCCATTACAACTATTAGAAAACATGACCGGTGGTTTATATAAAACTTAATTTTAGTTACCCTAAATTTTCAGAAAAGCTCCTCTCTGTTTATGAAAATAAATGATTTTAAATAAAATTGGGAGTTTTTCCAACTTAAATTATGGCGCAGTATTATCTCTATAAAGTTCTACAGATAGTACAAGTAACAAAGGATAGTAAAAGTAAGCAGACAAGGATCACTGCTTAAAGTACATCCTTTATGAGTCAGAGTTCAATTAAAAGTATTTTTAAATGTAGTAATAAATTACCATAAACAACAAGATACTAATGTCTAAAGTCTTTTGTGTAGCATGCCTCTATATTCTTTATCAGTGTCTCCTACCAAAGAGTCTCAGATGCCCAACTATCCCACATGAAAAAAAGTACTTGAGAAGTCTGATTTGGACATTTGCATGTTTTACTTTAAAACGTATTCCTTCTTTCCCTCCTCTCCCACCAATACATACCATATCCAACTGTAAATGCTGTCAAAACCTAAAGATCTTTTTATCACTTTGAACAATAATGTGCTTGTTTTCCCACCCTCTGGGGACTATTCTTAATATGATTAAATACATTGGAAGTGTTAGTTTATCTATTTATATTGTGCAATTATTTCCTTTTATAGTTATGTCTGAGGAGGAAAATGAGCTAGGGCTCCTTTTAAAGGTTCGAGGAGAGCAAGATGCTACTAAAGCTGGCAAAATGATGGAAGCCACTGGAAAGATCCTCTGTTCTTCTGCTCAACAAAGGTTTTCAATTATTTTATGTAGTCTTCCTTCAAGTTACATTTGGTGCTATTAATATAAAGTTATGTACATGAAATAATGCATCTGTTTGGTGCTTTAAGATTCTGAAGTTAGATCCATGGAAAGCAAATACAATTTTATGTAAAACAAATAGACTATAATAGAAGAAATATATACAGAAAATACAAATAATCAAGAAGTACAGACAGTAAGATCAGTGAAATTTGAATTGCAAATATAAATATAGAATTGAACTGAACTTACAAAAAAAACCATACTGCTGCACAAAACATACTGGGCCAAATTCTGCAGTCTACACTGTGGGGTAAATTAAATGTCATGAGTAAATTGATCAAAAAACATTATAAGTGGGTGCAAATGATAAAGTAGTATAGCTTGCACCAATATACTAAACAAGTGTACACTGAGAAGGGGCAGCAGGAAAATTGCAGCAGGGAACAGATCAGCATCTCCCCTATGCTGTTACACCATCCTATTAGCTGGTTTTCCTGCTGTATTCCCTTGTTTGTGCCTTTGGTGTGTAAGTTACTCATTTTAATCTCTGCTGAGAGCTGTATTCTGCCAACCTTATTTATGTCAGGTAGTATCTTACTATGTAAGCAGTCCCATTGCAATTAATGGGCCTATGAGTATGAATTATTACCTATTATGACTAAGGGTGGCAGAATCAGGCCTGATGGACTTCTCTTGCAAATTAGACTACCATATCATTTACACCAGTTTTCTGATTAATGTACATCATTTACATCATAGAAGTTAGCCAGAGACTTATATGGGTGTTGCATTTATTTACACCATGACTGCATTTTACCCAATATCTTCAAGCTCACAAAGGAAAAACAATCTGATGTATAGAAGGAAGTAATATTTCTCTTTAAAACTGATTTCTTTGCTATCTCTGCCTTGAAAAGGGTACTTTGGTTATTGAAAAGAGGTTCTTTAATAAGGCCATTCATAATGGGTTTCACTGCTGTTTGAAGCAAAGACAGAAGTGTCACAGAACATTTTAATTAGTCTGGGGTGTGTTAGTTTATCTTAAATGGGGTGCTCCAATCCCAGGTCTGTCAATGACCTGCTGAGTAATCTTGGACAAATTACTTCAGTTTTCCCCAGGTTTAAATGGAGATGATAATACTTACCCTCCTCTAAAGTGCATTGAAGAATTATATGTAAGTTCTAAATTTGAACCTATGTTTAAAAAAAAAAATTTGTAAAGCATACCAAAAGTTAAGGTTACCCAGACAACCTTAATTATGCCACTTTGCATCATAATACATTCTTTTGTTAATGATCACATACTGTTATTTCCACTATAAATATGACTAATTCAGAGCACAGGTTGGATGAAGGACAGTGGATTAAATATGTATTTTTAATCATGCTTCATTCACTATATAAAGTCTACTCTGTCCACGGAGGTCCCAGATGTGCTCTCAGGCTTTATCTAGATTAGGAATTAAAATAGATTAGCCCACATTAGCTAACATATGCTAACACATCAGTCTAGTGCAGACAAGGCAAGCTGCCTTTAACACATGCTCAGCTGGTTGAATTGAAGCCTGGGATCCCCCCAGGTTTAACTCGACCAGTTTAGCACGTGTTAAAGGCAGCGTGCCTTTTCTATAGCAGACTTTCAAAGTGTGTTATATATGCTAACACAGGCTAACATCACACCTTCAATTCTAGTCTAGAAAATGCCTCAGTTACACAAGTGTAAAGTGAATGGTAGTTGCAAACAATTTGGTTCTCAGCATCTCTCATTGACTGTCTAACCTTGCCTCATTCACTATTCACCATTCAGCGTACACATCAAATGTAGCAGGGGACCTGTAGAAATAAATATAACTGAACAAGAAAGTGAATTTCACCTCTTCAAAAACAAAACAACTTGAGGTGTGGGGAAAAAAATTCAGCTCAAATTGGGACAAATCAAACCCTCAAATTCTTGTGGAAGTCAAATTCTGGAATATTTTGTTTCTGAAATGAAATATGCTTCTGGGGCTGTCAAGGAGTGTAGCCTGAAAACCCTGGCCTCCACTGCTCCATGACTGCCACCATCCCAGGAAACCTGTCAAGAATCTGGGAGCAGGGCCGGCTCTGGCTTTTTTGCCGGGGGGGGCGGCCGGAGCCCCCGGGGGAGGGTGGGGAGCCCCGGCGGCGGCTCCGGTCTCCCCCCCGGCGGCCAGAGCGCCGGGGGCAGGGCCGCGAGCCCCGGCGGGTGCTCGGCTCTCCCCCGGCGGGGGCAGGGCGGCGAGCCCCGGCGGGTGCTCGGCTCTCCCGCCCCTCCCCCGGCGACCAGAGCGCCGGGGGCAGGGCCGCGAGCCCCGGCGGGTGCTCGGCTCCCCCCCCGGCGGCCAGAGCGCCGGGGGCAGGGCGGCGAGAGGGCGGCGAGCCCCGGCTGGGGCTCGGCTCGGCTTTCCCCCCGGCAGCCAGAGCGCCGCGTCGCCCCCCTCCAGGTGCCGCCCCAAGCACCAGCTTGGGTGCTTGGTGCCTGGAGCCGGCCCTGTCTGGGAGCCTTGGAACTTGGCCTTGAAGTTTTCAGGCTGCTGAGGAGCCAGATACCTGGAACCCCTTGGAGCCTCAGCAGCCACTAGGTGGACTGATGATGAGCCAGGAGCTCAGAAAGCCCTGGCTAATTTCCTTTGAAAGATTAGTTGAACCTGGAAGGCCCTGGCCAATTTCCTTTGAAACCTGCAGAACATTTTGCTTTTCACAAATTGGCATTTTCCAACAAACAAACATTCTATTGGAAAATTTCTAACCAGGTGTAGAAATAATAGCATATGATTGTGTAAGACTATCATAAGTCATATGAATGTGGGGCAAAGTTAGTTAACTTTTTGAGTTCTTCACCTTACATCTTAAGTCCTGTTATCGCGAACCCTTGTGCAGGTGCGTAACTTTATGCACAGGAGGACTCACATTTAACTTTGTATGCAGAAAATTAATCAGGATCATGGTCTTCAATTTCTTTTAATGCAGTTTTTTTCTTGGAATTTCCTAGGGTTTTAAAAAAATTAAATGATAAAGTTAATTTCCAAAATGTAGAATTATTTGCCAGACAGTGCTATGAGGCCAGGCTGAAGCCCTTCAAAGACTGTATGGAACAAGGCAAGGATCCTCCTTAACCCTGCCTCAATGATAACACACTTGTGCATTGGAGGAGATAATTTTTCCACAAATTTTTAATGTGTTGATCTAAAATTCCACTCTGTTCTTTTGTGCATACATGTGCAGTGGTAATAGAATGTTGGGATATTAATGATAACCATCTCCTACTATAATTTTTAAAATTACAGTACCTTCATGATAGATTTTTAAAACCCTAGAGCTTGTCAAAGTATTTTTATTGGACCACCAAAAAGCATCACTAAGTCCAATTAGGTATTACCGCTATACCAAATGTTGTTTCTATTGCCTCCTGCTGAGGTGAGAACTGTAATGTGTGTGTTTGTATACATTAAACACAAAAAGACTACATAAAAAAACATGATCAAGGTTGCAAAATCAACCACTCAAAAATTAAGAAATGTCACAATTAAGGTTGCCTTTACAACCTTAATTTGGTCCCCTTGTAGGCATTATGATACAGTCTTTAAGTACACAACATCTCTTTTTTTCCACAGGACTCCTGCTTCATCCAGTGCAGAGAATGAATGGTGCTCACTCAATGAGCAGCTATTCAAAATGTTGTTTTATCCTCATTGTTCAATGTGTGGCCCCAGGCCTTACTTACTCCACGCTATTCAAACCCTGCTCTGAAGTCAGAATTATTAATTTCTTCATGGGCTTTTCTATGGCACTCATTATTATAGTATCTGAGTGCTTCACAAATACCAATTAATTTGTTTTCACAAGACCCCTGTGAGATGAATGGATACTGTACTCATTTTACAGATGAGGAACCGAGGCACAGAGAGATTAAGGTCAAAAGTATCCACTAATTTTAGGTGGCTGATTTGTGACAGCTGAGACCTGATTTTTCAGATTACATAGCATTATATAGCACTTCCTATGATCAAAGCACATTTGATATTGACTTCAGTTGCAGCTGTGGATGCTTAGCACTTGTGCATTTCATACCCAGCAACACACAATTGGTGACTGACCATCTATGAAAAAATTGGTTTAACTTACTTGCCTAACATATACAAACACCGGCGGAGCAAAGATAGAATCCAGTTCTGCCAGGCAGCATTCAACTGCCTTAATCATGAAACCATTCATTTCTTCCTGAAATCCCCTGCCTCATTCACTACACATTTTCCAATTCCTGGAGCAAATGAAGCAGGGGTTGTACAGACAACAGCCTTCTTCACTACACAACCCTGATTCATCCCCAGAGCAAGTCCATCCTATGCAGTGAATCAAGCAGGACTCCTGTGGGGAAAAATAGTATGTGATTATGTAATTAAAGACTGTATCATAATGCATATGCATATGCACAAGGGGGCCCAAAGTAGCTTTTGTTTAATTTCTTAAGTTTTTAAAAAAGTGAACTGAAAAAATAGAAATTCCATCATATAGCATCGTATTGGCATCCACATGGGTCTTTTGCAGTGTTGAAAAATTTAAATTCTCCACAAAGACCTCTGTCAGTTGAGCTAACAGAATAACTGATAGTGAAAATAGGTTGTCATCCTCTATATGGACCTGGACTAGAGAGGGATAGGGCACTTTGACAGTGAGTTTCACAAATATGTACTGACCGTACAGGAATGGTGAGATTCACAAATCGTGGGTTCCGTTCCAGGCTTTGCAAGGAAGTATGCTCTAGTGGGCACAGACTCTTCTGCCCAATTACCCCGAGCTTGACCCCTTCTGCCCTGTCTCTGTCCCAGGCCTGTATCATCCGCACTCCTGATTCCTTGTCCCAGTCCCATTCTCCTCAACTAGCCAAGTACAATCTCTTCTCCTCAGGCTTCTCATCCCAGTCCCAAAGCTTGCGAAACTATCTGTGGGGTCACTATACAATTGAGGTGCTAAAGGAGTACTCAAGGAAGACAACGCCAGTGCAGAGAAGCTAAATGAATTCTTTGCATTAGTGTTCATGGCAGAGGATTTGGGGGAGATTCCCACACCTGTGCCATTCTTTTTAGGTGACAGATCTGAGGAACTGTCCCAGACTGAGGTGTCAGTAGAGGAGGTTTTGCTAAATTAAACAGTAATAAGTCACCAGGACCAGATGGTATTCACCCAAGAGTTCTGAAGGAACTCAAAAGTGAATTGCAGAACTACTAACTGTGGTATGTAACCTGTCACTTAAATTAGTCTCTCTACCAGATGACTGGCAGATAGCTAACATGATGCCAATTTTAAAAAAAGGCTCCCAAAGCAATCCTGGCAATTACAAGCCAGTAAGTCTGACTTCAGTACCAGGCAAATTGGTTGAAACAATTGATAATTCAGTTCTTTACTGACACATAGATTAACATGATTTGTTGGGGAAGAGTGAACATGACTTGTGTAAAGGAAAACCATGCCTCACCAATCAATTAGAATTCTTTGAGGGTGTCAGCAAACACGTGGACAAGGGTGATCCAGTGGATAAAGTGTACTTAATCTTTCAGAAAGCATTTGACATGGTCCCTCACCAAAGGCTCTTAAGCAAAGTAGGTAGTCATGGGATAAGAAGGAAGGTTTGCTCATGGATCAGTAATTGGTTAAAAGACAGGAAACAATGGGTTGGACTAAAATGGTCAGTTTTCACTGTGGAGAGAGGTAAATACTGGAGTCCCTCAAGGATCTGTAGTGGAACTAGAACCGGTCAACATATTCATAAATGATCTGGAAAAAGGGGTAAACAATTTGCAGTTTGCAGACAATACTAAATTACTCAAGATAGTTAAGTTCAAAGGAGACTGCGAAGAATTACAAAGGGATCTCATCAAATGGGGTGACTGGGCAAAAAAAATTGGTAGATGAAATTCAATATTGATAAATGCAAAGTAATGCATATTGGAAAACATAATCCCAACTATACATACAAAATGACAGGATCTAAATTAGGTGTTAACACTCAAGAAACAGCTCTTGAAGTCACTGTAGATAGTTCTCAGAAAACATATGCTCAATGTGCAGTGGCAATCAAAAACGATAACAAAATGCTAGAAAACATTAGGAATGGGATATAATAATAGGACAGAAAATATCAAAGCCACTATATAGATCCATAGTACCCTACACCTTGAATAGTGTGTGCAGTTCTGGTTGCCCCATCTCAAAAAAAAAATATATATATATATATATATTAGAATTAGGAAAAGGTACAGAGAAGGGCCACAAAAACGATGAGGGGTATGAAACAGTTTCTATATGAGGAGAGATTAAAAAGACTGGGACTGTTCAGTTTAGAAGAGATACAACTAAGGTGGGATATGATAAGAGGTCTATAAAATCATGAATGGTATGGAGAAAGTGAATAAGGAAGTATTGTTTACCCCTTCACATAACATATCAAACCAGGGGTCACCCAGTGAAATTAATAGGCAGCAGGTTTAAAAGAAACATAAGGCAGTACTTCTTCACACAATGCATAGTCAACCCGTAGAATAAGTTCATGGAGGATAGATCCATCAATGGCTATTAGCCAAAACGGTCAGGGACACAACCCTATGCGCTGGGTGTTCCTAAAATTCTGATTGCTAGAAAGTGGGACTGGATGATGAGGGATGGATCACTCGATAAATTGCCCTGTTTGTTCATTTCTTCTGAAGCATCTGGCACCGGCCGCTGTTGAAAGACAGGATACTGGACTAGATGGACCATTGGACTGACTCAGCATGGCCATTCTTATGCTCACCAGAATTCTTATAACATGGGCAAAACAACTTATTTTTCCCTTGCTTCATACTCAGAAATGGCTGAACCGTTTTGGCTGAAACTTTCCAAAAAAATTCAGCTTAAGGCATACACCTGGCATGGGAAATTTGAATGGTTACAGTGTTACAAATTTATAAGCAACTGAAAATGTGGTCTTATAATGGAAAGCATTGGGCAGCCTTGATAATAGGTGGGTTTGTCACACATATTTTATGCCAAAGGTGTATTTTTTCTCCCATACTCTTTTCTCAAAAAAATGGTTCAACTATTTTGTTCAAACTTTCCAAAAAAGTCCACTCATAAGCAGAAACCAAACCTGGCAAGTTTCAGCCTGACAGCTGAGAGTTTGGCAAGTTATAAACAGCTGAAAAAGGGCCTTTAGAACAGAGTTGCTTAGGCAGTGTTAAACCGTAACCGTTATGCAGTCAAATTATAAATGCCCACTTTCAGCTAGCTGGAGGTTGACATTTTTAACAGTACTGCTGCTACTGTGCAGAAACATACACCCATGCGATCAGGACCAGA
This sequence comes from Terrapene triunguis, assembly GCF_002925995.2. NCBI lineage: Eukaryota > Metazoa > Chordata > Testudines > Emydidae > Terrapene > Terrapene triunguis. The sequence continues at coordinate 57,293,649 of NW_020664413.1, read as the reverse complement.
ACCTTCACCTGCTTGTCTAGTATGTGATGCCAAGAGCACAACATTACTCATTACTATTGTATGATATTTTAATTCCATTTGTGTTCTGAAACCTGGGAATTCCAAATGAATACTACATGAATGCATCCTTTCTGGTCCTGGCAGCTTGCTACATTTCTTTTAAGTTATGTATGACCATTCTCTTTTATGAATGTTGGCATTTGTAGCGTTTGACCACTTTGGGGTATGACTACACTGCAGCCACACATGTGAATGGCAGCTTGTGTAGATGTACTCTTGCTAGCTTTTTTCTATCTAGCTCACTAAATATAGAACTGAGGATGCAGCAGCATGGGCTTCAGCACAGGCTGCACAAGTGGTTATGTATTCAGGAGGTTCAGACGGGTATGTACAGCTAGAGCAGGGGTAATCAATTATTTTTTGTCAAGGTCCAAATTTCTTGGTTCAGGTATAGTCAAGGTCCGGACTCTAGAGAGAATTATACAAAGATAACAATAATGATAATAATAAGTAAATAAAAAGATTTCGTGGTCTGTTCAAAAACATCTGGTGGTCCGGATTTGGCCCATGGTCCAGCTGTTGACTAGCCCTGAGCTAGAGTATGGCTAGCATGCGTACCTCTACATAAGCTGCAAATTACACTTGTGGCTGCAGTGTAGTCATGTACCCTAGGTCTTATCCTGCAAAATGGCAAGCTCCATTCACTTCAGAGGGCATCTAGCAGGAGGTGGTCAGTACCTTTCAGAGTCAGGCCCTTTGAGGCGTTTTCTACATGCAAGAAAGCATTCACCACAACATATAGTCACACATACACAAAAATTGTAGCTTGTCTCCTACTGGAATTTACTGTTTGTTTCCTCCCAGCTCTCCCCCACAACCAAATATGTATTTGCATTTGGCATATAACCCATTCTACTTGTTCCTTTCTTTTACCTCCAGGGTAGCCCTTTGTACCCCCTTGTCTCGCCTTGGGCAGGAACTGGCAACATTCAGTCACAGGGCTGTGTCTGATACCTTGTTAACAATTGATCATATGGAGCAGGCCCGCATAGAATACAGAGGGGCCTTGCTGTGGATGAAGGATGTGTCCCAAGAACTGGATCCTGACACCTGCAAGCAAATGGAGAAATTCAGAAAAGTATTTATTTCCTTCTTGCTAGCAATGGGTGCAATTGAACGTGGTTTAGTTGCAAGTGTCGACAAGGACAAACCATGTACAGTACCATTTCAGCTGTGGGGAGCCTAGCAGCTGCACCGAGGCTCCTGGGAGCTGCCTGGACCAGGCACAGAGCTCACAGCTGGGTGTGTCTGGCCACCACAGCCTTGTCTTTTATACTAGGATGCACCAGTAGGATGTTTTAAGTTTTCTTAGTAGAAACATGTCTTAGTATTTGATTACAGTAAATCATGTGGTCACACAATACAAGGCAATGTGACTTACTAGTTATAAAATACAGTATAATTGAAAAACAGAATACTGTATGATCTTCATTATAATACAGAGGTTCCATTTTGGTTAAGAACCCTCCTCCTTAAGGGTAACAGAAGACAGATCACCTCTCTTGACAAGCAAAGCAGCTTGCCTCATCATCTCAATTCCTGTTGGTGGTGGTGTTGCTGCTGCCACTGCATAAGTTACTGGAGCTGATGTTGCTTCTCTTCTTTCTGTTGCTGTTCCTTTTACCACTTCATCAGGTTCTTCTGCTCCATGTTGTTAGTGTACACATATTCTCCCTCTTGCTTTAAAATCCCAGACGCTACATGTAAGCTGCTGAGGGAAGTCAGGAATTTTTTTTTAAAATTTATTGATTATTGAAGCAGGAGAAGGTGCTTATCAGCAAAAATCAGAGCATGTTACCATAAGCAAAAAATATACATCATAAAGATTTCCCAACTCAGGTGTAGCGCCTTGCCTTCCTCATTCTAGCCTCCCTGCAACTATTCTTTTAGCACTTTCCCTGACCAAAGAGTGGGGTGAAGGGAAGTCAGACTCCTTACTTACTATCAGATAGTGCCCCTGTATGCAGTCACAAGACCAGATTGTAGTGTATTCCTGCAAGTGGGCAATTAAAGGTGCTGTGGATTTCTGAATTTCCTGAGTGTTTATCTGAATGCTATGTCAACTTTAACATTACTTTCTTGCATATAAACAGGATATTTTTTCATTTTGGCAGTGAAGAGATGATAATTAGCAGCTAATTTCTAGGGTTTTTGACATTTTATTATAAATTCTTTAGGGCAGGGACAATCTCTACATTGTGTGTGCATGTGCAATACCTATAACAATGGGGCCTACAAATTACTCCTACAGATTGCCATGCAATCTTGAGTTTATAGATTCTCCAGGATGAGAGTGCTGTACATACTAGGACTGTGAAACATTTTCAGGGGTTCTTTTCTGCAAAACACACAGGTAGCTACGATCTCCTTTTGCTATTATATATTTCAACTTTCATGGTTCTAGGTGCAGACGCAAGTGAAAAATACCAAAGCTCAGTTTGACAAGTTGAAAATGGATGTCTGTCAGAAGGTGGATCTACTTGGAGCTAGTCGCTGCAATATGTTGTCGCATTCCCTTGCTATCTATCAGGTATCCATGTTAGCTTTGCAGAATGCCTTATACTGGATATTTGAAGGAAATCTAACTTTTTGATATAATGTGGGAAAATGAAGTTGTTAAACCAGAGCAAGAAGTGAACAAGATCTTATAAGCAGCAATGCATTGGTGATAGCATCCTCTCTTCTGATATTTACAGGACATAGTTGATGGTCGATATCTCCACTGTGAAGGAAGCATTTGAATACACACACTGATTAATTTATAAATATTGCAATGACATTTTGAAATACATAGCAAACTCGTTCATACAATGCTTTAGCACCTTCCTTTGGGATTTCTTGGAAGAATTTCTATTTTATAAGAGGCTGTGTTGTATCCCACGTTTAGAGAGTAAATGCATGAAGTTAAATTGCCATGAAGCTGAAGCAATGCTGTGGTGGATCAGGCTCAATAAGTTTGTGACCATCCAACTTACAAGTGTCCATTTTCCTCATTTCAGTGCTTTTTGAATTTTAGCAACATCTGGAGAAAACTCCAGAATGAGCTGAAAATAGGAGAGAAGGGAATGGAAACTAGAAATATGTATTGAAGAAAGGCATTTAGGTGGAAACATATACACCTCTACCCCGATATAACGCTGTCCTCGGGAGCCAAAAAATCTTACCGCATTATAGGTGAAACAGCGTTATATTGAACTTGCTTTGATCCGCCGGAGCGCGCAGCCCCGCCCCCCCCCCCGGAGCACTGCTTTACTGTGTTATATCCGAATTCGTGTTATATCGGGTCGTGTTATATCAGGGTAGAGGTGTATATGCTATAGAAAGATGGGAGTCTTAGTTCTAATTAACAGGACTTTTTTTGAAGGTAAATGTTGCCATTGATGTTGTATAGCCATTTTCTCACTTTGTTACTGTAACACAGTCTCCACAGATTCAGCTATCAAAACAGAGCCTCTAACCGAAGAGCTTGTGCTTCCATGCAAAGCCTAACTGAGCAGAAGTACGTGCCTGGATTCTGTTGCTCAGCTGTGTTTATTTTCTGCCACCTGCAGTGCTTCTGATATTCTCAGAACTCCCAAGCCTAATTCTCCATCCTGCCTTCCTACCTGAAGTGAACCCAAAAGGCTTTGCTCATTAGTTGTCATGGGAGCAGCTCTTAAAGCCTTCTGGATGGATTACAATGGCCCCTGGACAAGAAAACCAGTTCAAGCTATAAGAACGAACCTGATCCCTGAAATAAACTGAACCCAAACAATTTTTTCCTGGTTTGGATAAATCTTCTCCCATCCAATATCAATCCTTTTCACTGTTACTCTCCCCCTAACTCCGCAAGCTGAAAAATCAGTGAGTCTCAAGTCACTCCTGTCCAGCCCTAGTTTACTGCTCACTGCAAATGTGCTGGCACTTGAGTGTTTCACAAGTAAGCGTGCTTCTGGTAGGAACCCTCAAAATGGAGAATCTTGCACATTTTTGGGCTTCTTGTTAAGAGGAGAGTGTCCATATTTATACATTTTTTCATCCTTCTTGAAATAAAAAAATGGCAGAAAGGGTTTTGCAAAATTGTTCCAAAAGATATCGTGGACAGAGGGAAATCCTCCTTTCCAGTCTTTCTCTCAACAGAAGAGTCTGTGCTCCTTCACACTAGTGAACTTTTCTATTTTCTCTCTTTCCTGTCCTCTCCACAGCAATATCTGGAAGAAAAGACTGTAGTTTCAGAAGCAATTCTTCTCTCTGTGGAACATACAAATGAACAGATGGCTGGGATGATAGAGTTACACGTTTCCATCTTGAAACATCCCTTACATATCATTCTTACTGAAATGGGAGATTCAGGATTGGGAAGAACTCCCAATTTGTTTAGAATTTGCTTATGTCGAAGGAGACAGGGAAATAATGATATAAATAGCTGTCAGAGGTAAGTCTGTGTAATATCTCCTTTGACTTTGTCCTTCTCAGATAACCCTTTTGCACTTCTGCAAGAAGACAGCAGGACTGATGTCCAAGATCCATGAGGAGTTCATAGGTGTCCACCCATATCACTCTGTTGCACTTGAGGTGAAGTTTTCATGTTATTTCTGTAAGATACAAGGTTCTTGAAATGAAAACTATTTTTTTGGAGAAGTAAATTTCAAATTCAAATAACCATTGTAATTTATTTGTCTAGAATTAAACTACTGACAAGTCTGGCACAAACCAGTCCATTCCCCATTTTGCAAATTTATCAAATGGATAAATAAAGTTGTTCATTTATCTGATTTTTATTTAAAAAACAAAAGAAAAGCAAAAAACCCTGTAGTCACACTTTATATTAAGGTTCTATTTATAAAAATGGAATATATAAGGAGCTAATAAATAAGTGATATTTTAATAAATGGTTGTTAGAATATTATAGAGCCCAACAGATCGCTTATTACTATCCATGACCTATAACTCCGTCTAATGATGTGCTCATAATAATCTATAACACATACTACTCATGTCTGGAACATGCCTAAAATATCTATTAATCTTTATATAAAATCATTTATAAATGGAATCTTTATATAAAGTATGACCAAAATTTTAGTGCATCTGTGATATTACAGTGTAACTACAGTCACAGTATCAAAGTGTAACCAGAATTTCTTAATTACAAAAAATGGTTGTTACAACCAGGTAATTGAGAGAGAAGTTACTGCTACATAGATTACTGTGTTAAAATCATTAGACTGGAGAGGTGAATTTGTAGATATCATCAGTTTCCTCTCAAAATATATTTTCTCCACTTCTCAGCAACCACAGGAGCCTTCCCTAAACAATCCCACTGAAGAACATAAAGAGAAGATAGAGAAAGACACCATCAGTACAAACCTTGATAAGTAAGCAAGAAGAAAAATGATGAGAGATTGTAGAGGATTAAAAACACACGTTGAACATGTTTGGTGTGGGCATTAGGAAGAGGGTCTCTGCTTCCTAGTATTCATAAATAATAATATATAAACTTACTTTCTTCTCCAACATGCATTTTAAAACCCTTTTCATTCTTTTTCCACTTTGGCATTTTCTTGATTTTTTTATTTGTTTTTTTTCCCCTCCACCAAAAACATCTCATAATAATTGTTTGTAGTCAGTGTTCTTAGCCAGATTAGACCTTCTTTGATGATAACTTGTTTATTAATTTATATATAGAATCATAGAATCATAGAATATCAGGGTTGGAAGGGACCTCAGGAGGTCATCTGGTCCAACCCCCTGCTCAAAGCAGGACCAATCCCCAACTAAATCATCCCAGCCAGAGCTTTGTCAAGCCTGACCTTAAAATCCTCTAAGGAAGGAGATTCCACCACCTCCCTAGGTAACCCATTCCAGTGCTTCACCACCCTCCTAGTGAGGTTGAAACTCCTAGAAAAAGTTTTTTCTAATATCCAACCTAAACCTCTCCCACTGCAACTTGAGACCATTACTCCTTGTTCTGTCATCTGCCACCACTGAGAACAGTCTAGATCCATCCTCTTTGGAACCCCCGTTGCAAGCTTCCACTGTGCTATGGTCTCTTGCTTCTCAACTGTGAGGGCTGCTCTCATTTTGGTGTCTTTTCACTTCAGGGCAGGGGAAAGCAAGTCACAAAGTTCCATGAAAGTGTTAAATAAAAAATGTTACTGCAAACTTTGCCAAAGTTTGCAAAGTTACACAATTGTTTATAAGAAATGTGTCAATCTGTAACATGTTTTAGAACCTATTGCAATCTTAATAAAAACAAAACAGATATAGTAAATAGATATTAGCTCATATGCGTTACTCTCTATATATCTGTCAAGACCATTTTCTCACTTCATTGTCTTGATCAGTTTCCATTACCTTAAGTTCACCAAGCACAGAGAAGTTAATTTAAAAAGTAAAAATACAAAATGAACACAGGCCAGGATGGTCTGAAAATGACTGCCTAATGTTAGACTTCTAAATCAATAGTTAGGCATTTAATAAATGGTGTAGTTTATAGAAGTGCTGATCACTTATTGGGAATTAAGAGAGTTCAGCCTTTTCAAAATCTGGCTTTAGCTCTGTAAATTTTGAGAGAAAGGGCCAGATTTTCCTCTCACGCATACCAGTGTAAAGCCAGAACTACCTCATTGAAATTCTTAGAGTTACCTAAATGTAAAACCAACATTAGCGAGAGGAAAAGTAGGCCTTAATTCTCTCTTTGGCGTTGAGCCACTAACATTTCAACACATCTTGCATCTTAGTGCTCAATCTGACCAATTCTTTTTGGTTTTTGAATCAGGTTAATTTTGTTGGATGAGGAAACTTCTATCCATTTGAAAAGTGAAGCAGGTAAGATGTTAAATACATGTATATTTTGGATTTCAGGTAATTTGATTGGGTGACACAAGTAATGAAGTCACTCCAAATTCATGCCTATAAAACCATTAGCTTGCCACACACCAATGTGTATTTTATAGTCCTGATCTTACATGTTATATCTTTAAACACAAACACACAAACTATATGCCTGTAAAACCTTAATTCAGCGTCCTTGTGCATATACATGATGATACAATTGTTTCCACAGGACTGAAGTCTCATTCGGTTCATACGATGGACTGTGCTCTAGGGATGAGTTCCCTAGGTTGATAAAAAAGCAATGCAAAAACCAGATATTCCATCACATGTAGTGCAATCATAGCAACATCCAGAGGGGTCATCTGCAGGATTAGAACCTTTTGATCCACAGCACAGACCTCTGCCGCTTGAGCTAACCAATAGCAGTAGTAGATTGTCATCCTCTATGTGAACCAGTCACTAGAGGGGGAATGAGACACAAACTTTGACAGGGCGGTTCACAGGTATTTGCTAACAGCAGAGGAATATTGAGATTTGGGAATCTTTGGTTCTATTCCTCAACCATTCTGGGTTTGAAGGGGAGTATGTCTAGTGGTCACAGATCCTTCTGCCTATTCCATTCCAAGCCTGACTCCTGCCACATCACCTCCAGCCCGAGCTTTTCTCACTCTGTCTCTTCCCTGGCTCCTCATTCCAGTTCCAGTCTCTTTGCCAGCCAACCCCAGGCTTCACCAGACTCTCAATCCCAGTCTCCCCCAACTCCTTGTTCAATTTTAGGCTCCAAGTCTCTCCGCCCCCCTTCCCCCCAATGTCTCCCAGTCTCCTTGCCCACCCTTCCTAGTCTCTCTCCCCCCTCCACCCACACTGGCTCCCAGTCTCCTTAACTACCCAATCCTAGCTCTCCCATCAGTTCCCTGTCCCAGTCTTCCCATTTAGGTTTCTAAGTCCAGCTCTTGTCCCCTCTGTAGTCGACTCAGCAGCTTCCTCCTCCACGTTGTCTGGTTAGGACTGAGAACACGGGTAAGGCAATCATCCTGCTCTCAGTTCCTGTGCCCAATGCTACAACAGCAATTTCAGGGAAAGTCCTGCTCAGTCCTTTCAGTGCTGGGCTAGAGAATGCTCAGTGCAGATGGACTCTTCTGAGCATTTAGCTGCCAAATTCTAACAAGTTTCTATTGAGCATATGCAAACAAATTTTTCAAAGGCTCATAGTTTGGCCAAATTTGTGTATTTTTTTTCATACAAACAGCAAAAGGCAGATCTTTGATCCCAAGGGGACCCCAGCCCATTTTCAAGCCCTTATTTGAAAGCATGTAGGCACTACAGCTTCTGAACAAAACAGCTTTTTAAAAAAAAAAAATAACATAGGCAAAACAATGTATTTTTCCCTAATCATTCTTGGGAAAGGCTGAACTATTTTTGCTGAAACTTTCTCAAAACACTCAGCCTGAGGCAGACATCCAACGTGCCAAACTTTGGCAAAGTTATAAGCAACTGAAAACAGTCAGATTATGGGAAGTGTTGAGCCACTTGCACCCCCCATAATTGTTTTTGTTTTTTACATAAATGTAAGGTGCTTCTTAGGGCTGGTCTATACTTAGCCGCTAGTTCGGCGGCTGGAAATCGAACTTCCTGGTTCGATTTATCACGTCTGGTCTGGACGCAATAAATCGAACCAGGAAGTGCTCGCCGTCGACTGCGGTACTCCAGCTCAACGAGAGGAGTACCGCGGAGTCGACGGGGGAGCCTGCCTGCCCCGTGTGGACCGCGTCTGAACCGCGGTAAGTTCGAAGTAAGGTATGTCGACTTCAGCTACGTTATTCACGTAGCTGAAGTTGCGTACCTTACTTTGACTTGGGGGGTTAGTGTAGACCAGGCCTTAAAAAGGGATGGGCACTCTATTCCAAAGAGTGAAATCCACCTTGGTCTGTGTGTGTGTGGGAGAGAATAGAGCAGGGGTGGGCAAACTACAGTCCGGGGACCGCATCCGGCCCTCCAGACGTTTTAATCTGGCCCTTGAGCTCCTGCAGGGGAGCGGGGTCCGGGACTTGCCGTGCTGTGGCGCACCAACCAGGGAGCGGAGTCGGGGGTCTGCCCCACTCCGTGCAGCTCCTGGAAGCAGCGGCATGTCCCCCCTTTGGCTCCTACATGTAGGGGCAACCAGGGGGCTCTGCACGCTGCCCCTGCCTCAAGCGCCACCCTCGCAGCTTCCATTGGCTGGGAACAGCAGCCAATGGGAGCTGCAAGGACGGCACCTGCAGACAGGGCAGCACGCAGAGCTGCCTGGCCATGTCTCCGCTTAGGAGCTGGAGGGGGGACATGCCGCTGCTTCTGGGAGCTGCTTGAGGTAAGCGCCGCCCAGAGCCTGCACCCCTGACACAGCTCTGACCCCCTCCCACCCTCCGAACCCCTCAGTCCCAACCCAGAGCATCCTCCTGCATCCCCAACCCCTCATCTCCAGCCCCACTCCAGAGCCTGCATCCCCAGCCGGAGCCCTCACCCCTTATCACACCCCAACGCCCAATTTCGTGAGCATTCATGGTCCGCCATACAATTTCCATACCCAGATGTGGCCCTCAGGCCAAAAAGTTTGCCCATCCCTGGAACAGAGGAACAATCTCAAGCCCTTTGTATTACATAGGTCTCTGAGTAGATCTATTGGGGAAGGCAGTGGACAGAGAGGATACACAGGGAGGACTCGGCACCCTCTGGAGGAGGGTCAGTGCTGGCCCCAAGTGGACCAGTGCAAAAGTGATGGTGGTTGGGCTGGAGGAGGGACTTCTGTATCTGTGACAAGGCAGATCTAGTGACCAAAAATTCCTGTGGAGGAATCATGGCCCCTATTGCCAATAAATTCTTTATGCCACTATGCATTATGGTGATTATATTTACCATCTTTTAAAAGATATTTTTAGAAAACACGCAGTTTTAAAATGTTTATTGATGCTCTTCCATATCCCTCTGCCTGGTTGCCTTAATTATCATGTACAGATCCCAAGGTGGAGAAGAGTTAATACTATTATATTTTTTAATTCTTGAAAGTTATAGAAAAGCTATTTTAGCTAAATCAGGATGTTATGAATTTAAGGTCCAATATCATGCCCTGCTGTGGTTATGGATGAATGTTGGATATCACTGGTCATCTTCTCAGTGGTATAACTCATGTAGTTCTAGCTATGGAAGCTCATAATTTCAGACCTTAAAACTTTCATGTTTCTTCTTTGAGTAGTGTCTCTGTGGGTGCTCTACTGTAGGTGTGTCTGCGTCCCACCACTGCTGATCGGAAAACTTTGGTAGCAATGTCCATTCAGCCCGTGCATGCGCTGCCCCTCATGCTCTGCCAATTCCTCCTCAGTTCCTTCTCAACTGACCCTGGCTAGAGACGGAGCTTTAGCTGTCCGTTAGTGCATTATTAACCTCTTTAGAATTGTTAATCTTTAGCTACCTTTCGAAGCTTCTTTTTCTTTCTTATTTTGTTTATCTTTTATTTGGCCATTGCCTTAAAAAGCAAAAAAAAGGACTTTGTTCTTTCTTCAATCCCCTGTCTGGAGACCCTCTGGGACAGGGTATATTTGGCTCCCCGGGCTTCAAGAAGTGTCTGAGTTGCAAGGAATCTATCCCAGTGACTGATGGACGGTCTCAATGCGTCCACAGTCTGGGAGAGAAACATCCCACAGAAGTGTGGTTCATGCCAGCAACTGAAGCCCAGATCCAGAAAGGACAGAGAACTGAGGCTCAAACTCCAACTCATGGAGGCAGCCCTTTAGCCATCCGAGCTGCACCAACACCCCAGATGGCAGGAAAACTCACCACAACCCTCTACATCTAAGGGAGATGAGCCCAAGGTGATGTCTACAAGCCACACATGTAAGGCCTCTGGGAAAAGGGCCGTGAGTGCCCATAGTAAGCCTCGATTGAGCCAAAAACAATCAGTATCATCGGTACCGATGGCACTGAAACTTTCTAAATCCGGTACCCAGGGCTTTCACAGTACTGTCGTGACTGAGCATGTTGGGTTGCCGAAGGACCCAATAGGCACAGGCAAGGAACCACTGATACCGTCTGGGTGTCAGAAACATAGAAAATCTGCCTCAGGGAAGGCACCACCGGTACGGACATCAACATCAATACTGCTTATGGTACGCCGGGCACCGACAGACCATACTACCAAGCCCACATCACCGACGCTTTCGTATAGATATCTCAGCACCGACAACACTGGTACAGACACCTTCGGTGCCGCCAGACTGCTGGTATGTGATGGACCTTTCAGTGTCTGACACACCGGATTCACATCTGCTCAGAACTGGGGCCATGGTACCAAGTTTACCCAGAGCTCTTGACTTGCCAGTGACCTCTTGTCATGCACCACCCTTTTCATCCTCCGAGTCCGCAAATGAGCAAGAGGACGTGGTCTCCCACTGCTCTTCTCACCCTCCACGTGGTGCCCAATTCCACTATGGACCATAACCACCTGATCCACCTTATCCACAGCCTCCCTGGTTTGAGGAGCCAGGGTACCAACCACTGGTCCCCTTCCCACCCTCACAATGGCCCTACTGGGATTCCTGGCAGGCTCAAAAACAACATGTTTTCCACAACTCTAGTGTGGCCTACCAGCAACCAAGGAGACATCCTCCTTGAGCTGCTGCTGTGAGGGCATCTGAACCCTCTGAACAGATGAAGGAGGAACAAGAGGCTGAAGTTGAGGAGGAAGTTACCCCTCAGGCTAATTTCTCATCGTCATCACTAGACGAGTTGGTGATGCTCCCTTCGCCATTGATGGCAGATGACTCTAAACTATTTCAGGAACTGGCATAGCAGGTGGCAAAGGCACTACAGATTCCACTATTGGAGGTGACCAAGTCACACCACAAACTAGTGGACATTTTACATTCTTCTGCCTCGTTCAGAATAGCCCTCCCTATTAATGAGGCTCTCTTGGACTCTGCCAAAATCATGGCAGACTCCTGCATCAGTCCCTCCAACATGTAAGTGGGCCAACAAAAAATATTATGTGCTGGCGAAAGATACTGAGTTCCTCTTCTCACACCCACCTCGCAATTCAATCATAGTGGACACGATTAACTCAAAGGGCCACCCCCTACAACTGGGATTGGAAGCGCCTTGATCTTTTTGGCAGGAAAACACACTCCTCAGCCACTCTTCAATTCCGCATTACAAACTATCAAGCCCTAATGGCGAAATATGATTACCAAAACTATTCAAACTCAATTCCTTTATTGAACAGCTCCCAGATTCACACAAGGAACAATTCAAGGCCATTACCAATGAAGGCCAACTGGTGGCAAAGACATCACTCCAGTCTGCAGTCAATGCAGCCATGGGCGGTGGGTGAACTCCTGGCTTGGGGAGGATAGCCTCCCCAGACCGCCCCTTCTGCCTGAGTCCCCACCCCTTCTGCACCCACCGGAGCCCAGCCCCCACTGTGGCTGCTGGCCCTTGCTCCAGGCTAGTGCCCCCAGCACCCCCCCAGCCCCGGAGTGCCAGTGAGCCAAGCAGCGCGGCCCCAGCCCTCCCAGCCCCAGAGAGCCAGGCAGTGCGGCCCCAGCCTCCCCAGGCTGTGCTGCCTGCCCCAACCCCCGGCTGGCCCGCCAGCCCCTGAAGGCGCCCCCTGGCCGAGCTGCCAGCCTCAGCGCTGGGCGGGCTGCACGGCTGGAGCAACCCTGGCCCCAGCGACAGGCGGGTGGTGCAGCCAGAGCGCCCCCGGCCCCAGTGATGGGCGGGCAGGATGACCCCAGCGCTGGGAGGATGGGTGGCGTGGCACGGCACGGCCCACAGCCTGCCTGCCCCGGAGAACAGCAGGCAGGATGGGGTTTGGAGGTGGAGCATGGGCGGGGGACGTCAGACTGTTTGGGAAGGCAACGCCTTCCTGTACCTATGATACCCGCTGCCCTTGGATGCAGCTGACATGGTGGAATGTTCCATCTTTATTGCCGTCACGATGAGATGACCCTCTTGGTTGCACCTATCCGGCTTCCCAAAAGAGGTTCAAACAACTGAGGAGGATCTTCCTTTTGAAGGAACAAAACTGTTTGCCAAAAAGGACTAACACCTCCCTCTATATCTTAAAAGACGTCAGGGCTACTCTTTGATCCCTTGGGATCTACACACCTGAGTAGAAAAGAAAGTATAGTCCTCAGCCCTCATTCAAACTCTGCTCATCGCAATATTCATCTCAAAGGTCATATGAAGCTCAGAGGAAGAAGTCCAGGTTCCCCAGACAGAAACCATCAAGATCTCAACCTACTTACCCGGTTTTGACGGGTTGGCTGACATGCTCATAGAACACTCTCTTCAACACCACTTGATGCTGGAAAACCTCACCCATTCCTTTGGATGCCATCTCACCCCTTTCCGCAGCACCTGGGAACGGATAACCTACAACCAATGGGTGCTGGAGATTATTTGAGATGGGTACTCCATTCATTTCACCTCACACACACCCCCTTCCCCATCCCTCTTCAGGGACCCTTCTCACAAGAGCCTGCTACAACAGGAGAGAAACCATCTCTTCAGCACAGGAGCCATAAAGCCAGTGCTCACACATCTAAGAGGCAAAGGCTTCTACTTTCATTACTTCCTGATACTGAAGAAAAAGGGAGGTTGGAGGCCCATACTAGACCTCAGAGCGCTAAACAAATTTGTCAAGGCTCAGAAGTTCAAGATGGTCACATTAGCAACAGTTATTCTAGCGTTAGAAAAAGGAGACTGGTTCTTGGCCCTCGACCTTCAAGATGCGTATTTTTACATTTCAATCATACCAAGTCACAGATGATTTACACTAGGCCAAGACCACTACCAGTACAGAGCACTCCCTTTTTGGCCTCTCTTCAGCCCACAGAGTATTCTCCAAGGTCTTCTCGGTAGTGGCAGCCCACTTACACTCCAAGGGCATCATGATTTATCCTTACCTGGAGAATTGTCTCCTCAGGGCACATTCCTTTGTCAAAGCCCAACCAATCATCCATACTTCACTGGATCCATTCCAAAATCTGAGCCTACAAATCAATGCACAAAAATCAACATTAACGCCAGTACAGAGGTTAGAATTCTTAAGTACAGACCTCGACTCCATCCGGGCAAGGGCACTCTTCCCACATCACAGATTCCTCAGCCTCTCCATGCTCTTAGAGACAGTGCAATCTAGCCCCCAAATTTCAGCCAGACACTGCCTCCAGCTTCTGGGGCATCTGACCATGGGCACATCGGTTATAGCTCATGACTCCAAGCATGGTTCGGTTTACAGACCGAACAGAGACAACATAAACAAGCTACTATCGATGCCCACCAAGATCAAACAATCCTTGAATTGGGGGAAAGACCCAATAAATGTCTGCACGGGAATCCCATTTGTTCAGCCTGCCCCTGACTACTAACGCATCCCTCATAGGATTTGGCTCACATCTCAACAATCTCTCAGTGCAGGGCAAATGGTCTCCATCCGAGACATGCTTTCACATCAACCTCCTCGAACTCAGAGTAGTCAGGGAATGCGTGTGCTCACTTCATCCAGCTGATCAGAGGCATGCACAAAAAGTCATGACGGACCACATGGCCTGCATGTATTACATAAAGAAACAAGGAGGGGCTAGATGACCCTCCCTGTGCATGGAAGCACGAAAGCTATGGAACTGGTGCATTTCCCATAATGTCACAATATCAGCGGCCTATCTACTGGGAGTGCACAACACGACAGCAGACAGTCTCAGTCACAAATTCCCACACGACCATGAATGGGGGCAATGGGAGACAGACAATAGACCTCTTTGCCACTTACCACAACAAGAAATGTCCACAGTACTGCTTCAGAGTGGTGATTGGACAACACTCCCTGGGGGACTCTCTCCTCCTCTTATGAGGCAAGGGCTTTCTTTACACCTTTCCCACATTCCCTCTATTACTGAAAGTCCTCTTGAAAATAAAAAGCAAACATCATATTGACCGCTCCTAGCTGGCCCAGACAGACATGGTATCCTTACCTGTCACAACTAGTGCTATGTCCACCAATAACTCTACTTACAGGTAGTAAGGTACTCAGTTTTCTCCGACATGACTATTAAGAGGTTTCTCAAAGGCATAGCGAAGCTCTTGGGATCTCAACCTAGTACTAAAAGGACTGACCAGACCGCTGTTTGAACCCATGGTCATTTGTCCTTTAACTCACCTCTCCATGAAGACAGCGTTCCTGATCACCATCACCTTGACAAGAAGGAGAAGGGAAACAGGGGCTCAGATGGCGTACACCCCCTTTACAGTGTTCTTCATGCTTAGACCACATCTGAAGTTCACTCCCAAGATGACTTCCGCACTTCACATGAACCAACCCATTCACCTTCCAACCTTTTATCCCAAACCTCATCAGGATACTAGGGAAACCATCCTCCATATGCTTGACATGAGGCGAGCCTTGGCCTTCTATTTGGACAAGACAAGAGTTTTTCTAAAAACTCAGAGACTCTTCCTCTCCATTGCAGATAGGCACAGTGATTTCAGCTCAGGGACTCTCCAAATGGGTCTTGAACTGTATCAAACTCTGTTACCAGATTTGCAGTGTAACACCCTCATCTTCAATACTTTCACACTCTGCAAGATCGGTCACCTCATCCATTGCCTTCTCCAAAGGTATCCCTATATCAGAAATCTGCAGAGCAGCTATCTAAGCATCTGCACATACCTTTACAGAGCACTATGCCATCCTGGGGGACTCTGCTGCAAACGCCAGTTTTGGTACCACGGTGCTATTATCTATAACAGACTCAACTCAGAAGCCCCAGCCTCCAGTGAGGGGTACTGCTTGGGAGTCACCTACAGTGGGGCACCCATAGGGACACTACTCAAAGAAGTAGTAGTAGTTACTCACCTGGTGCAGTAACAATGGTTCTTCAAGATGTGTCCCCCTAAGGGTGCTCCACGACCCACTCTCCTCCCCTCTGCTTTGGAGTTCTTGTCAATGACTCTGCAGTAGGAAAGGAACTGAGGAGGGTTCATATGCGCAGCGCTGGTTAGCCTCATGGCAGAACTTGAGGGGGTGGCGCATGCGCGGGCTGAACGGACACTGCTACCCAAGTTCTCTGATCAGCAGCTCAGGGATGCAGATACATCTACAGTGGAGCACCCATCAGGACACTCATCCCGAAGAACCATCGTTACTGCATAAGGTGAGTAACTTCCTCATCCAAGACTGACTATTTCCAGTCTTGGACCAAGGTAATTTGCAGTCCCTGTGTCTGATCCTCTTCTTACACTGTTGTAAATGATGAGTGACTCCCTTAAAGTTAGTGGAGATACAGTGTAGTAGAACTGGTACTGAGAAGAATCTGGCTCTCAGTGTTTACCTGATCCATACTTAGGAAGAAAACTGAGAAAACACTTATGTTTCTATTCTTACTTTTAACAGCAGCTAACAGAAAGCTGCTCAGAGGATTGGAATGTTCACAGTAGTCCCACTGGAGATGGATTAGAAGGAAATTGAGGAAGCCAAAAGTGCTAAACAGATAGAATAACCGTGTAACTATGGAATAAAAACTATGGTTGTAGATACAAAGGATTTATTCTTTGGTTATTATAAACCACATATGCAGTGTAAATCTCTATATAGAGCTCTTTCTAAAACTGTACTAGAAGGCCCTAACTGATGGCTTCTGCAGATCAGTTTAAATTGTTTCTATTAAAGAGCTGCATAGATTACACATGGGTACTCCATCTTTAAAAATAAATCTCCCACTCTTACTGGAGCCACTACTTTTGCAAGCAACAAAAACAATTTTTTTCACTCCACTCATACATTTCCTGTTTTTTTAAAAGTAAATATAAGGTGCTTCTTAAAAGGGGGAAGTACCATTCCAAAGTGTGAAATCTGCCTTGGGTGTGTGTGTGCGCGCACGCGCGTTGAGGGGGAGAATAGAGGAGCAATACCATGCCCATTGTATTATGTAGGTGGGTAGAGCTGTTGGGGAAGGCCATGGACGGAGAGGATACATAGTAAGGACCCTGGAAAAATGGGCAAAACAATGTGTTTTTCCCTAATCTCATTCTTGAAGAGGGTTGAACTATTTTTGCTGAAACTTTCCCAAAATGCTCATACTGAGGCAGACATGCAGCCTGGGAAATTTCAGCCTGAACAGTTAAAATTTGGCAAATTTATAAGCAACTGAAAACAGTGTTACAATGGGAAGCGTTGAGCTACCTTAACCCGCCATGATAATTGTTCTTTTGTTTGTTTTTTAAATAAATGTAGGTGTTTCTTAAGAGGGGCACACTCTTTATTCCAAAGGGTGAAATCCACCTTTGGGGGAATAGAGGGAAAATATCTATATTTGCTTAATATAAAACAAGACAAAACTGATGGGTACAGAAAATATTTTTATTATTTAAGAGGATATTGCAAACAGTGGAGACTAAAAATCAAATTAATCAATATCCTTTTTAAGGAACACTATGAAGATGTAAAGTTTGGGGGTTTTTTAGGTAGGATAACAATATCCTTCTCTGCAGTGGACTATTCACTGTCTACATTGATTAAACTGGATCCATTCTTTGGGGAATTTCATCTGTGCTGCTGCCTTTACTTTGCAGCTTTTCTGGATCGTTCTCTCGACTTAGGGCTTCCGCCCCCCAGTTTTATTCCTGTGACAGAAGAAGAAGAAAAATTTCAGATGAATGAGCTTTGTGAATCTAAGCTTTTTAGCCATGAGAAAGTTAAGAAATCTCAGTATATGGAGAAAGTTAACATCAAATGAAACACTTTTTAAAAAAATTGATATTAGGACGTGTCTAATTTTTGTGAACACTTATTTTTAAGACCCTTTTACAGAATGATCAGCTCTATGTGGTGGCCTGGTGGGATCAGTCATAGTAAAAAAAAAAAAAAAAGTCCTAGATTTAAAAAAATAGTTAAAAGTGCAGCATCGGTGGTCCTCAATTAGAAATACATATACAAGCTTACATCTCACCTCTGTACCCTAGATGGCTTAGTAAACACAACCATATTATACTGAAACAAACATTAAATGTGAATTTACATGTGAATTGATAAGATTTTTGCCAAGCAGTATATGAGCTCAAGAGTAGCAAGTAAAGGAACATATATAGTAGAATCTAAGAGTTACAAATTGACCAGTCAACCACATACTTCATTTGGAACCAGAAGTATGCAACGAGGCAGCAGCAGAGACCAAAAAACAAAACAAAAACAAAAAAAAGATAAAACAGTGCAGTACTGTGTTAAACGTAAACTACTAAAAAAAAATAAAGGGAAAGTTAAAAAAAGATTTGACAAGATAAGGAAACTTTCTGTGCTTATTTCATATAAATTGAGATGGTTAAAAGTAGCATTTTTCTTTTATATAATAAAGTTTCAAAGTTATATTAAGTCAATGTTCAGTTGTAAACTTTTGAAAAAACAACCATAATGTTTTGTTCAGAATTACGAACAACCTCCATTCCCGAGGTATTCATAACTCTGAGGTTCTACTGTAGCGGCAAGTCTGATAATCTCTACACTCTGCACTTAAATGAAGCTGTTTTACAAGGCCCAGCCCTACTGTCTCTAAGGCATTGTCTACACATGAAATAGCCCCAATTTAGCTGTGTCTGTAGCTGCACCAGTGAGTTGACTCCTAAGTGTAGGCAAGGGCAAGCCAGCCTTAGGATGGATTGAGCTAATCATGGTTTATATGGCCCCTGATTAGCACAATGGGTACAAACTCGAGCTTGCCCTTGTATGCATATAAGGGTCAACACCCCTGTATCTACACAGTTTGTTGAATCAGGGCAATTCCCGAGTATAGAAAAAGACCTAATAAGTTCCTGGTTTTTCAGCCAAATAAAGACCTACTTGGTTCACTGACCTACTTTGTTCACTTAAAAGTTTCTCAAGAGAGACAGACAATTAAGGCAACTAAGTAGTCACAGGGAGAAAAATAAAGTTCTGTCATGGATTAGAAACTAAGAAATGGTAAATTCTCAACATGAAAGTAGGTTAATAGTGGGATAACTACAAGGATCCATATTGGGATGAATAGTGTTGAATATATTTATTTATAATCTGGAAAAGGGAATAGACAATGAAGTTCAACAATTGCAGATGACAATTATTTAGGTTAGTCAAAACAAGGACGGAATCAGGAACTTTAGAGGGATCCAATAAAGTCAGTCAACTGGGCAACACTGTGGCAGAAAAATTGAGCATCGATAAGTGCAAGAGAATGCACAGTGGAAAATGGCCAGGCCAAATTTCAAAGTACTCCCACACACAAGTGACCCTTTTTGATACAGGGGAAAAAAAATCTAATTTTGGAAAAGAGGGCTTGAATATTTATTCTAAAGCCAATGCTCACTAAGTCTCTTCCTAAAATCCCTCAATTCCTCAGGCTACTTATTCAAACAAGGTTTATAATGCAAAATAAACACCCAGGTTCTGCAACAATCCTTTGGGGAGTCCAAAGTACTGGTCTCCTACCAGCAACAACCTTCCTAGGAGACTACCTGCCTTTGATGTGCTTTTGAGAACTAGGTGTAGTTGTTTTTGCCTCCTTTCCTTGACTGCCCTTTCCTCTGGATCCTATATTTCTACCTCCCAGAGAAGTATTGCCTCCTTTCATTAGGGAAGCTGGGATGTGGTGTAATATGACCACAGAGCGCCCCCCACCCCCTTTTGGGTGCTGAAGAGTCTATAATACCCTCACAGAAAGGAACAATTTGTATTACTCTCGCACATTGCTGGATTATAAATTAATTGTAGTTGTTCAGGAAGAGATCTGTACTCACTTTGGACTGCTCAATGAAAATAGCTCATTGACCAGTTGTCAAAAATGCAGAAGGATATTAGGATGTATTAAAAAGGAGAGAAAATACATACAATACCAGTATACTATTTTCAGTAAGTCAATAGCACATCGTCATCTTGAATACCCTGTTCAGTTCTGGGTATACATGCAATGTTATTTTAAAGACGAGGTGTCACCGTGCCTCAGTGGATCACAGCTGAGGATGCCAGATTCAGGACAAACTGCTGAGAAATAGGGCAGACTTACCCCAAACTGGTGGTTGTTAGCAAAAGTAAACTTCTGGCTCACCACACTGCTTAACAAGAAGTCAAAAATGCAGTCACCTTAGGCATTTCACCACCCAGACACTAGACTTAATTATGAGTGGTTATTGACAACCAGTTTAATCAAACAAAAGGTTCTTCTGATCCCAAGAAATCAGCCACAAAATCAGGTTAGTATATAACTCAGACCTTACCCAATAATCACGCTGCTGTCTATCCTTTAGTAACTAAAATCTAACGGTTTATTTATAAGAGAAAAGAAAGAGAATTACAATGGTTAAGGAAATCACATGCATGCAAGTGATTGCACAGTTCTTATACCAGGTTTGAAGCAATGATGGAATAAACTGCTAGTTTGAAGAAGTCTCTCTGGAAATTATCCAAACAGCGTGGGGGTCATCAGTCCTTGTTTAGAGCTGCCTTGTTAGAAATCCTGTCCAAAGAAGTGAAGCAGGAAATGAAGACAAAATGGAGATGTTTCCAGGGTCTTTATACCCTGTCCCATGTCGATGAAATTTTACTGTCCCAAACAAAGCCCACAGCACAGTTTGTGGAAAAGTACAGGCACAAGATGGAGTCCAGGGTCACATGCCCTTACATGGCTTTGACTCACAGGAACAGCCATTGCTCACTTGGAGACTAAGGCATCCATAGGAAGGCCTGTATACACTAGCACTTATGTTGGCAAAATTTTTGTCGCTCAGGGGTGTGAAAAAACCCACCCCCCTGAGTGACATAAGTTTTGGCGGCATAACCGCTCGTGTACACAGCACTATATCGGTGGGAGAGCGTGTCCCACCAACATAGCTACCACCCCTTGTGACCCACTAACTTCAGTAAAACCACATGCAGATGTGAGGGTATCTTGTTATCTTGTCTTCTGTGCAATATGAATTCATATTTTCGGCCAAATTCTGCTTTCAATAACAGAAGTATAAATCAGAGTGAACTTATGGGTACACCTTTGTAACAGAGCAAAATATGAGCCTTCATTTTATATTAAAAAGTTAGCAGGAATTTAGTAATCATAAGGACCACAGGCTGTGCTATTATTTTCTCAAAAAATGCTCTTCCAACTTATTTTCTTTCCTCCTTCAGTTTCCAGCAATCTGCTGGTAGATTCTTTGGAAGGAGAAGATTTTGAGAAAGAGCTGTCATTCCTGGATAACATATTGAGTCCCTGTTCAAGTGCTGGAGAGATCGTCCAGGAATGTCAAAACGTGCTTGGGAGTCCTCATACCAGTCTCCTTTCACAGAATCCTGCTACAGAGTCAGAACCTCTGCCTAGTTCATCTGGATTCCTACCTTCACAGCTCCTTGACCTTGGCCTTGATGCTGCTGGAAGCTTCAGTAGTAAGCATCTGAATTACTCCGACTATAGATAGCTTTTTTATGTTTGTACAAAAGGCCAGGTGCTGCTTCCATTTGACAATAATGGCAAAATTTCCATAGAAGGATTGAGTGCAAAGGTATTAGGGACTAAAAAGAATTGTCTTGCAGTAATGATATTGCAGTAGAGGTTGGGCAAGTACTGCCGTGATGAAGCTCAGAATATTAACTAATCCAGCCAGGAAATCTGTAAATTATCACCCTTTCCAATAACAAAGTTTTGCTTCTTTCCAAAAATAGCGTGCTTACCTTCTGGCAATTTATAGACATAACCAAAATCTATTAATTCAGATTTGGAAACACGTAGCTCTGCAATTTATTAAATTAGGTCTTGATCTTCCAACCTTATGTGAGTAGCCCTCATGATGTCAATGGGACCGCTTGCATGAATAAGGATTATTTATGTGGGTAAGACTTGCACAGGTCCTGAATTTGTCATGTATACAATAGTGCTTTTGAAACCACAAAATATGAGCAAAATCTGCTAACTTGATGGCACATGTTGAGAAAATCTCCACTGTCCTTATTTTTGGTGATAACACATTCTATCCATAAAATACACACTGTTTAGACATTTATATTTTCTGGCTTTTATTTTTAGCCCTTTATAATATAGTAAAAAAGTCAGATACAGACTTTGAACTGCACTGCTGAATCTGAGTTACCCTAGAATTTCCAATTTCTTCTAGAAAATTCAAAGAAAGTGTTGGGGCAAATTCTGTTTCCAGTTACACAAGCCTAAATCCAGATTACCTTCAGTTTATCTTGGTTTACACTTGTGTAACCAAGAACAGAAATAGCAGGATTTTATATACTTTGTGAATATTAAGTATCACATTGTAGCATGTTTGCAACTGTGGGACACCCAGAACTATCCTAAAGAGTGGGAGGGGGTTACTGTTGATACATTAAACATTTTGTAGGTGGTTAATATTTCCTTAGGCTATCCAAAGCAAAACGTCTGAATCCTATCAGCATTAGTGCAAGTTCATAGTTAATTGCATTTACCATAAAATAATCAGTGTTCTACGTGGGATCTATATGTTGCACTCAGATGATGTTTTACAATATCTTGGGTATGTGGTTGTTACTCGGTAATCCATTACTTTTTCCTCTAAGGCTGGACATCTGTGTGGTCTCTTATGTACTCACTGCCTGGTAACCAGCCATTCCCTTCACACAGCACTCCAAAGATACCACCACCGTGTAAGTTATTTCTATATCTTTGCAGCAGCAAGGTTTCTTCATAAGCACTGTTTCATACCTAACATTTTGGCTTATTATTCCAAACAGAATACTTTGCTGGTGAGAGACAAGATAACTCTGAAAGTAGTGATATGTTTGTCCACATCTCTCAGCACTGAACAGTTAAAATAGAAACAGGAAAATTACTTTAGCACATGGATCTGTGAATACTATCCTTCTGTATTTTATTTCAAGGCTGGATGCTAGTATCTTCCAGCAAAGACTGTGGCATCATATCAATACCAGCTCATATATATTAGCACGAGTAACTACTGTAAACACTTACAAAATGGGATTGGAATTTGGGGGTCTGACTTGTAAAACAGATACTGTACCCTTATGGTCATATTTTCAGTAGTTTACTGGGTATATCAACCAGTGTCTTGCTGTCAGCAGATGTAAAGTCCAAAGTAACTTGGAGAGGTGAGAGTTTATACAGCAACTGCAGTGCATGTGCCGGTGTATAACAAACACTTCTCAATTTCATGTGTCTGCATGTTTTGCTTGGTCTAGAGAATTCACATGCTGTAGACAGTGAGGATTTAATCCAGCCAGAGAGCAAGAAGGGAGCTTTCTTCAATAGGGACGATATAATTTTTACTACTGTTTTATTTGAAATTAATGCTTACATAACCAGCATTTATCTTTTAAAAATGAAGTTATAAATAGATTATATATAATGATGTTCCAGTGTTTCACTAGGTTTATAAAACCCACAGAGTTTTTTTTTTTTTAATCAAAAAACTTCCATGTTGCATTTATATGCAAATGAAATGTGCCTTTCACTGTAATACAATTTGAGAGGGAACTAGATTCTACTACTCAATGTGCATCAGCAAGACTGCTTACTAAAGGTATGTCTTCACTGCAGAGTTAACTCAGGTGGCAGCCAAGTGTGAGCACCTGGTTGGCCTACCCCAGATCTTAGTGGCCACACTGCAAAGCCCTACCCAACTATGTCCACTTGACTGTGTGCACATTGGTGCTGTACTCACTGAGGTGAGGGGCTAGGACTTCTGGAAGCATATCCCATGGTTTCATGCTTCACTAAACTGAGCTCCTCTATGATTTTTTCCCAGTGAATTGTTGGAAAACTTGTCTGTCCTTCTGAGCACATGGAGGGAAAAGTGGGAATGCATTCTCACTGTCTTGGTACCTGTGATGTCATTATTCTACTGGTTCTCCAAATGCCCATGATGTCTTCCAAGAAAAACAGGGTAGAAAAGACCTGAATTTCTCATGTAAAAAATAAGTAGGGAGAAAAAACAAAAACTTATTTTAGAAAAAAGTCAGACCTTCTTTGTGCCTCAGAAGATGCCCAAAATGGCACAAATCTATTTTCTTTCCCCTACTCTCAACATCCAAATGAGCTAATCAGATACTATAGTGATGGGCAGCAGGACAGAGCACTAAGAAGCACTTGGCATAGGGACAAAACTATAATTTTTTTTATATTTCAAGAGGAAAAACAAACACAAACAACCAACTATAGTATTTGACATTTGCCACAGTGACACACTCCAGTAATGTACTGCATATGCCTAAGGGGCAGAGAAGAGGTTGGAGTGGATTTTGTGTCTACATTTTCATCGTTGCATTATGAACTGTTTTTTGGGGGGATACTAATGGAGGTTTCGGTTTCAGTAACACTTCAAACCATTTTACAGTGCATTTATTTAAAATTAGCTTGCATGCACCCTGTGGAATAGTAGATAAGCTAATCATTTATCTTCATTATCTTAATAAGCCGTTCTGAAGTGCTAATGGAGTTAATAATTTAGTCCAGTATTTATGGTCTTTGATTAAAGAGAACATATAGCAATTATCCAATTCATTTTACTAAATAAATGTGATACGGCCAACTTAAATATTTTATTACTTAAAAAGTCTGGTTGGGTCAAAGAGCAGTTCAACAAAGAATGTAATTTTATTTGATTTTTTTTCTAGCTATGGAGAGCAGTAATCAAGATATGTCAGCCTGGTTCAGTCTGTTTTCAGATTTGGATCCCCTTTCAAATCCAGATGCCATTGGGCGCTCAGACGATGAACTCCTCAATGCTTGACTACAGTTACCCAATGGACAAGCTCTTATTATGTCTCACTACAGCGGCCTTAAATATAGAACCTTACTTCCTCTTGCTTTTCTAGAGAGGATTTC
Organism: Terrapene triunguis; assembly: GCF_002925995.2. Taxonomy (NCBI): domain Eukaryota; kingdom Metazoa; phylum Chordata; order Testudines; family Emydidae; genus Terrapene; species Terrapene triunguis. The sequence goes on along the minus strand of NW_020664413.1, from coordinate 57,268,903 downwards.
AGATTCTAGTCCAGACCCACAACATCGAAACTGTAATCATAATGTCAGACAATAAAGTCCCAAACTATAGAAAAAGCATTAAGGGTGCTGTTGAGAGCATTAGAGAAAAGTCACTTTATCTTTGATGCCTTGGTTTTATGGCTATTTTCAATGTTATATGAAAATATGGCGAGTTGTTCAGGATCAACACTGAAAAGGCTGAGTTTCATCAAGACAAAATTACAAGACAAGCAAAGCTGTATCAAACTAGTTACTTTCCTGCATGTCCCTTTCCCCCCCCCCAAAAAAGAGTTACCTTACGTCAATGTGAAGATGTTAATTTCCAGAAAATACTTCAGGACAGATAGTACCTTGGCTCTTTCACAGGACCCTCATTAACCTTCAGGACAATTGCACATCTTGGGCCAGACCCTCTAATCTGGCCAATTTGTGCATGAGGCAGGACTAATGGGGAGGGAACAGAGGTGGTTTTACATTGTCTTTGACTTCCTGATCCTGGGGGAAGGCCTGGGCACGTTTGGCTCCCAGCACAACTTTGAACAGCTTCAGGGCTATTCTAAATTGCACTAAACTGCCTGTGGTTCCAAGTGCCAGAGCACAGGAGTACTCCAGTCACATCCACTTTTTACAGGCTATTCCCTCTCTGCTAGGCCGGGAAAGGCATAGAGCCAGTACACTAGCTGTGAGAGAGCTGGGGGGGATCCCTAGGTACCTGGTTAAACTGGCTTTACGGACACTTTGCAGGGACAGAGCAGCACAGAAGGCCTGTATCACGGGCAGGACACAGCCTATTCATTCAATTAGCCTTAGACAAGAAAGCACAGGCCAAATTCTGCCTTTGTTTGCAACTACAGGTACTTTAGAGGGGCTGCAGAGGTGGTAATAACAACTGAAGTTGGCTCACAGTAAATGCCATTAGAGTAGCAGTTATTCTAACAAGGAGCCATTTTATTCATCAGTTACAGAAGCTGTAAAACTATAAACCAGATAGAGCAGCAGCAGAATTACCCAGCTACTCCTCTGTAAAAATAGAATTTTTCTTTTCATTGTATTGTTAAATAGATGAAGTATTTTGTTAAAAAGGGAACAAGTAGAGCTCACCTGTACATTTTGATCCTTTGGTGAGTGGGAGAGATTTAACACCTCATTACATGATCACTTGCAGCATGTTGGACAACTCACTCCCCCACATATACGGTAACTTTTTCTAATTTTTTTATTTTGAATTATAAGTTAAATCTTGTTGGGCAAGTTTGTATCTTTTTACCTTCATGCTGTTTGCATGCTCTTCAGGTTGCTGGGAGCTGTTTACTGTGATTCAACAAGTTTCTTAAAGAGGAATGTTAATGGATTGGCAGAATTATGGTATGATGTAAATCTTGTTGTAATTAGGTGAGTGGATGATGTGTGATTCAGGTGCATGAGTGTACCTGCCCCCATCCCAGTTTGGTGGTGGTAGGTCATAACTAAAGCCAGGCACCTGGTGTGTGGTCAGATTATCCCCAGTCAGATGAGGATAATTAAGACATAACCCTCAAGTCCCCCGAGACTCTCTGCAAGCCACAATGGAGGCCATAGTTTTCTTCTCACTGCAAGACAAGGGCTTCCTGGTACCTGTGTGACTGACACCCCCCAAATTCTAGCAAATCATGCTACTCTCAGCTCTGGATCACAGACACAGCAATGAGGTTGCTGCGGGGGATAGAAGAAACCTCTCTACAAGCCCATTTAGACACTCACTGATGCAGCATGGAAATCTACACTGTATTGCTAAACAGAAATGTCATTCGGACATAAAATATGAAGAAAAGTGAAACCAAAAATTGGTCACACGTTATTTGAAAATGAACACTGATATGTAGGAATTAATGAGATTCCATGTTAGTGCTTGGCAGGATAAGCAGAAACTTTAGACTGGAGCACCATTTTGCTTGCAGCAGTTAGTTTTCAGGCTAATATTGAAATACTTCATATAAGCAACTACACCAAGAGGGATGCAAAAAGTGTTATCCATTACAGACGTGCTTCTGTATCAAAACAAGTCCAAGAGTCTTTGATCTGTGGCAAGGTGCTGGGTTAGCGCTGGGGACCTTTTCTGATGCACATGCTTTTGCTGCACACCAAGGTCCTGTCTACACTAAAGGGAAAAGTCGATCTAAGCTACGCAATTTGAGTTACGTGAATAGCGTAACTCAAATCGACATAGCTTAGATCTACTTATCACGGGGTCCACACTATGTGGTGTTGATGGGAGACGCTCTCCCGTCGACTCCCCTTACTCTTCTCAATCAGGTGGAGTACAGGAGTTGATAGGAGAGCTATTGGCGGTTCATTTAGCGGGTCTTCATGAGACCCGCTAAATCAACTGCCGATGCATTGATCGCCGCAGCATTGATCCTCTGGTAAGTGTGGACAGGCGCTTAGAGACAAGAATTTACATACCCCTGTATGCAGAAGAGTTTTGTATTAACATTGTTAGGGGCCTGCCTAGTTCTTACTACACATTGCATTGGGGAAGGTCTAGAATAGTTCTACATAGACTCGTAGACTTTAAGGTCAGAAGGGACCATTATGATCTTCTAGTCTGACGTCCTGCACAACGCAGGCCACAGAATCTCACCCAGCCACTTCTGTAACAAACCCTGACCTATGTCTGAGCTACTGAAGTCCTCAACTTGTGGTTTAAAGACTTCAAGGTGCAGAGAATCCTCCAGCAAGTGACCCGTGCCCCGTGCTGCAGAGGAAGGGTCTCTGCCAATCAGCCCTGGAGGAAAATTCCTTCCTGACCCCAAATATGGTGATCAGCTAAATCCTGAGCATGTGGGCAAGACTCACCAGCCAGACACCCAGGAAAGAATTCTCTGTAGTAACTCAGATCCCACCCCATCTAACATCCCATCACAGGCCATTGGGCATATTTACCGCTAATTGTCAAAGATCAATTAATTGCCAAAATTAGGCTATCCCATCATACGATCCCTTCCATAAACTTATCAAGCTTAGTCTTGAAGCCAGATATGTCTTTTGCCTCCACTGCTCCCCTTGGAAGGCTGTTCCAGAACTTCACTCCTCTTATGGTTAGAAACCTTCATCTAATTTCAAATCTAAACTTCCTGATGGCCAGTTTATACATGATCAAGGTAGATCTGGTGACTACCTTTCTTCTATTCAAAATCGTCAAGGGATTTGGGGGCAGCAGGGAGGAGAAGGGAAGGCAAGTAGTATCCCAGTGGTAAACTCTCGTTGAAGTGCTGCTACGCTGCTTGGGGAACAAGAGCAAGGCGATACTGGGAACTGGGCGAAGTCTGAGCCAAGGGTTGATAGCTGGGAGTAGAAGGTTGTGGAACTAGGGCTTGGATGCTGCTAATGAATTGGGAGGTGATAAGGCTTACTTGTACATGGCAGTTCTACTGGGGGAGAGGGGAGGGGAACTGGAGAAAAGGTGTAGTGGTTATATATATGCAGATGGAATAAAATTTCCTCAGGAGTCTTGGGCAATACAGCATTCACCTGAATATTTCTTTCAACTGTTGAGGGAAATGGGCAATCAATGGATTCTCCAAAGGCCACTCTAGCTCCTATAATGTCTCCAGGAGTGATGGCTTCAGATAATATATAAAACTAATTGAAATTCTGGAAAGAGTAATTAAAATACAAAAATGAGGTTGGGGGAGGGGGTATTGTTCTTGTCACATGGCAAGAAAGCCCTTTCCCACTCCTCTATTAAGCAATAGGGGAAAGGCAAATCGGTCTCTGAGTTGTCGGGGGAAATTTGGGGGGGGGGGTGGGGGAAGAAAACGAACAGACAGTAATGTAAATTTTCTTATCCAATAATTTCCTTTCTGCTAGCAGCATCTCCCACAGTTCTGTTACATCTGACATCAAAATTGTGCCCCAGTTTCTCAGTTAGATGCAGTAGCCTTGGGCGGAATGAGGGAAAGATAATGTCCTGGGAGACAAGGAAAGGGGAGTTCACTTTGGGGAGAAATGTCTGTGGCGTTCTCAGCACCACCTTATCATGGAACGTGCAGTAAGTTTCCTGCATAAATAAGGCTGCCACCTGGTATACTCACCTAGCAGACCTACTGACAACCAACAAACAGGTTTTGATGGAGAGATGGAATGCTGATACTGAAGTCAGAGGGTTGAAGTGGTGAGCTATTAGGGCTTTCAACACCAGTGGTATGTCCCATTTTGGGAAGACTGACCTGACCACCAGTTTGGCCAATTTCACTACTCTTGAACCTGGATACTTGGGGGTTCTTTGCCAAGGAACACAAGGATCCTGCTACTAGAATGCTACTAACAGTGGATACCTGGCTGAAGATCTTTGTCCATGCCTTCTTGGTGGAAGTCTGAAATAGCTGCACCTTACTGCAGTGTGCTCCTGGCACCAGACACTGACCTTGGCCCAGATGGAGGAGTAGGCTTCTAGTACAGAGACTCTCCTGGATGAGAGCAAAATGTTTTATGACTGGAATGGAGGCAGTGTGTTGCTAACACTTCTTTTTCAATAGCCAGGCTGATAGTTGCCATTGGTCTGGAAGGAAAAGAGGACCCTGGAAAAGAATGTCTGGTCTCACTAGTAGCTGTAATGTTGGTTCCAGTTTCAGCTCTCTTGGGTCAGAAAACCAGGGTTTCCTTGACCAGTGCGGGATTATCACTATAATCACTGCTTGTTCCCACTTTGTCTGGATACTTTCCCTAGCAAAGGGAAGGATAGGTATGTGTATAGCAGGCCTTAGGGCCATGTGTGTGACAGGGCATCTGTTTTCCTGGTGTAGTTCTTTGGACTTTTTGCATTCCTTTCTATTTGCTAACAGGTCGGCTGACAGCAGACTGAACCTATGCGAGATCAGGTTGAAAACTTCCTGGTTCAGAAATTATTCCAAGTTTTTGACTTTCCATCTGCTCAGCCAATCCACTTTCTGGTTCAGCTCTCCTTTTATGTGAAGTACTCTTAAGGAAGAAAGAGACTGTTCTGCACATCTGATTATGTCCATTGCTTCTACATGTAGCATCAGGCTCCTTGTCCCTCCTTGGTTGCTTATGTATGTGACGCTGGTCATGTTGTCAGACTGAACTAAGATGTGATTTCCCTCTAGGTGGCTCTGATCTCCTGGCATTGAGAGCTGTTAAACTGGCCCTATGGAGGATCAGAGCCATGGGAAGGAGGAACACAGCATCAGATTCCTTGTGGTGTTTCAGGTCCCCAACCTGTCAGCTGGTATTGCTTTCGAGAAGCAGAGGATCTGGAAGGTCTATAGGGAGGTCCTTGTGGACATACTCTAGGACTGTGCACCATCTTAAGGAGCAGAGCACCTGATTTGGGACCAGCACCTGATCTGTCATGCACTTGGGTAGTGGTCCCATATTTTGAGCAGGCAAGCCTGGACACATCCGAGATGTGATCTTGTTGATGGAGTGATCCCCATGCATGATGCCAGGAGGCCCAGTAACTGAAGACACCGAGCTATGATATCATGCACTTGCGCAATATGGATAAGAGATTCTGGATCTTCTGGAACCTGTCAAGTGATGGGTAGATCACCACCACGGTGCCCATGTCCACTCCCAGGTGAGTGATCCATGTTGAAGGAATCAAGGAACTTTTTTGATGTTTATTACCAGGCCACACGCTTGTAGTAGATCCAGAATCTGAGTCATGGTGCTGTGCACTGAAGCCTGGATTGAGGCTCTGATTAGAATGATGTCCAGGAAGGGGTATAGGTGAGTGTACATGATGTGAACCTGGCTATGGTCACCACTAGCATCTTTGTAAAGACACTAGGGGCCAAGTAGAGACTGAAAGTGAGCTTTTGGTACTGTCAGTGATATGTGCCATAAGCAAATCTCAGAAGCCTGCAATTACATGGATGTATGGGAATTTGGAAACAAGCATCTGCCAAATCCACTAAGGTCAGGAGGTTTCTTTGAGACAGGAAAGACACCGTAGAAGTAGAGTCTCCATCCAACATTTTGTTTCCCTCATTCACTTAAGCCTCTTGAGATCAAGGATGGCTCTGACCCTTCCACCCCCCTGGTGGGTTTCTGGATGATAAGTAGAAGAACTCTGAGAACCTCTCTTCTGAGGGAACTTCGTTCTATCGCTCCTATGTTCAGGAGATGAGAGATCTTGTTCCAGACCAGTTTGCATTTGGTAGAGTTGCTGAGATGGGAGACTGGATGAAGAAGGGATAAAGTGGAGCCTGTATCTCCAGGGAGTAACCCTGACTCACTGTTTCTGTTACTGGCTTGTCTGTGGTTGATGCAGACCATTCCTCTGAGAAATGGGTGATTTTGCCTCCTCTGTTCAGATCTGGGTAGAGGCACATTCGCTTGTTGTCTTAATGGGGTTTTGGAAGCTGAGGAGCCTCCTCTGGGGTTTCTGCTCGTGCCTATGTCCCAAGACTTTCCCTTGGCACATCTTCTATCCTTCCTCAGACTTTTGTGAGGAGCATCTTTGCCTGAAGGCAGGTTTGTATTTCCTTCTTAAAGCACTCAATGCAGAAGGGACTGTTTATATTTTGCAGTATTTTTCTGCCACTATCTTACCTAATTTTTCTCTAAAGAGGAGATATCCCATTGTAATATTACCCAGCATACAATCTGGACTGATGGATAACTGTGTCCCCTCAATTCTACAACCTGCGGTGCCTTCTACACTGCTTCACTGTGAGAGCAACCATTCCTGGTCTGCCCACCCCCAGCTATACTGTATGACACCAGCAAATTTCCAGTCCCAGACTTCCCCCCAGAAATGTGCATGTCAGGGTAGTTTGTCTCTTTTAGGCAGGGCTGGCTCCAGGCATCAGACGAGAAAGCACATGCCTGGGGTGGCACATTGTAAGGGGTGGCATTCCGGTCAATCTTGGGGGGGCACATTCCGGCCGCCCTGCCGTGGTGGTGGTTGTTTTTTTTTGTTTGTTTTGTTTTGTTTTGTTCTGGCAGCCCGGTCCGCAGCTCCGGAGCCCCCGGCCAGCTCCCCGCGCTCCACCAGTCCCAGCCCAGCCCTGCAGGGGCACGGGGGGGGGGGGCAGGAACTAGCGATCCCCGCTGCTCACCGTGCCGCTGGGCTCCCCAGGACGCGCCACTCCCCGCTTCCTGCACCGGCCTCCGCCTCCCGCGCCGCTCTGAGCCTGGCCTGGCCGAGCCGCCTTTAAAGGAGCGGCTGAACCAGCACCTCCTGCAGCCCCCGGGGGCTCCGCCTGCCAGGCCGGGAGAGGCACCCCAAGGCCGGAGGGGGAAGCCCTCTCGCCCGGCTGCCCACGGGCGGAGGGAGCGGGTGGGCCTTGACCGCCCTCCACGCGCTGCCTGCGGCTGCCGGTTTTCTTTTGCTTGGGGCAGCAAAAAAAAGCTAGAGCCGGCTCTGCTTTTAGGGCCCTAATGTCCCCCAGGCAGGACATTGTATCTATCACCAAAATGTGGCTGTGAGGAATACTCGGAGGGTGGTGGAGGAAGCTTCGAACTCCCTTCTGAGGGTGGCTTCCACTTTGCTGTCTGTTGGGTCCTTTGGTTATCCGTTCAGAAGGGGAGTTCTTCCCTATGTTCTGAGCTAGGGATGCTACTGCAGCATCAACTTTTGGGACTTCAGTAATAGCATACATTGGTTCTTGGAGCTTGTAGAAACTAAGGTCATGCCTGTTAATGAGTATCTTTTTCAGGTTTTTCCCATTCCTCTCAGATGACATCCTCTAAGGAGGAATGCACGGGAATCGCTCTCTTGAGGGAGCATTTTGAGGGGAGATATTTGCTTTGAGGCTTATCCTCAGGAGCCTGCTCAGGTTGGATCTTGACTGTGGACACAATTTTTTTTTGCATGTTGCCTCAAATTTCTCAGGGGGAGAATTTTTTGTTGCATTTTTCCAAGTCCTACTCAGATTTGGGGTCCGAAACCTCTCCCTCGAAAGAGGAGAGGTCTGCATTAGAGGATGAATACCTTCTGGGGTTTTTTCAGTACTTTTTCTTCCCTTTCTTGTGAGTTTGTGGATGGCGGGGATAGGGAGGCTAGACTTTTTGGTGCGTTTTATGGGCATGGATGCCCAACTGTGGCCAGAGTGAGTCCTTTTGCGGCTTGCCTTATGCAGAGCCCTCTAGAAATTTCTTCCTCGGTCCTCCCCTTTGAGGTCCCACTCCCCTCTAGCCAGAGGATGGGGGTCTTATCAGAATTTCCTGACTCAAATTGGGAAGGATGGGGGCTAGCTATGAGGCTTGCTTCTCTTCCCAAAGCACGTAAGACTCATTTTTAGACTTGTGGAAGAACTGGTAGCTCCTCAAGTGCTTTATCTTTGCAGTCCTTTGTCATCACAGAACTTACCCCCTGGGCCAGATGGATGAAGTCCTCCTCATCCTAGAGCAAAACAGGGAGATGCTCCGATCTCTTGGTCAGGTTTTTCTGTGGTGGAGTCATGCTTACTTGGGGAGGGGCCTATCCAAATCAGAGCCTTGTGCCCAACAGCATTAGGGTCGGCTAGCTGGGAACAGGCTAGGTAATTCATCCTCTGCCAAGCCTGGAGAAGCTGCCTCACATACGGAGCACCATTTGGATTTTGCCCTGTGCTTGCATGGCTGCTCTGCCATGCCTGAAAGGGGCAGAAAAACTCAGCAGAGAGGTCCTGCACTGGAGGCTCTGGGTAACTGTACTGTGACCTTGGGGCTCAAACCCCAGACCAGGAAGGAGGAAAAGAACAAAAGAAAAATGCTCACTCCTGCCTGAAAATGGATAGAAAATAATAAAGGCAAAAGAAAAGGATGGGCCTATGTGAATTGCCACTTGACTGCTGGCACAAGTGGGAGAAGGAGGTGTGGCCAGCACATGCTGTACCACAGCTTTGAACCACCTCTGGAAACTGCAGTGGAGGAGAGCAGTGCAGACATAAGAATTGTGGGAGATGCAGGACTGTAGAAATTTCAGCTCCAAGCGAATGCTTTGCAACAAGAGAGGCATCATACAGTTACTTACATTAAGTTACCTACACTGGCTTTTACCAAGCACTGTAGAGTGGTCACATTTAAGAGTTTGTTAGTTCCCTTACATAGCTAAATATTACCTCCGTATTTGCAGTTTTCCGTAGGCATGCCCCACAGTAACTATAGGGAACACTGCCAATATCAAGGAAATGGTATTTGGCTCCTAAAACACAGTCGGAAAGTTCAAGTTTGACCACTGTATTACAGTACAACCTTCTGCATTTGCAAATGCCGAGGACTATCAATACATAGCACCTGACTTGACGAGAATAATGCAGAAAAAAGAACCAGCAAGTCAGTAATCCAATAGGCATAAGCACCACATGGAACCTACAAGGCTAATCCGTGCATATCCAAGAAAAGCAAAACAGATGGAAAATCCCAGTTTAAAAACCAAAAAAAAAAAAAAAAAAAACAACCACATTTAAGTTGCCTTATATCTTACATCAATAATATTCAGGAGATATAAATGAGGACTAAATCAACACTACAAAGGCGAATTGCTGTCACAATAGAAATATCCAAGAGTATTTAAATGCTACATTGCAAATATTCCTTGGCAATGGGGATTGAAGAAACATGGCTACCTGAACTCAGTTGATAAACTCAAAACGTGCAGAAAGTGAAGTCATAATGTAAATACTCAATTCAATTACATCAAGTGGTTGATGCCTTATGGTGCTATTGGTTAGAAGCTTTGTAGTAACACAGATGTTTAATTTGCACAACAGTTTAACCGTGAAAACTAACATGTAAGAGAAAATCCATACGTTTCTGAAACAAAGTGAGTCCAGGATCAATCCCTGTTACACTGTAAGATGCTTTTGCATTTAATGAATCACACTTCAGAAGGTTGTAGAGCAATTGCATGGGGGTAGGAGAAAGCGCTTATGGTACAGCATTGGCCTGGGAGCGTGAGTTATACTTGCAGGCCTGATAATGACTTGCTCTGTAACTATGTCTGCCTACAAGGGGAAATTGACAGGCCTGAGAAATTTCCTCATAGCTGACATTATCCTGCCCCAGGTTTAACTTCACCATCTCACAAACAATAAATTATGATTATTTAATGGAGGAAATGAATACATACTCTATGGTAAGTATATTGGGACAACACTCAATCTCAAGAATTAAAGAACTGTCTTCTTTGCAACCTGACTGGACAGGATCAATCGTTCCATTTCTTTTCTCTTCATGCACTGCTAAAAACCTGTATGAATTTGAAAGCACTCCCGATGGCCTGAGAAATTCCCCAAAAGATTTCAGTATTAGTAACCTGCTTATCATTAGTCACACAGGCAACAATCTGCCTTTTAAAAGCAACTCTCAACATGAATGTCTTTTAGTTACTTCAACAGGAAACACTCCATACCAGTCTAGTAACACCCAATCTCATCAACAGTTTCCTAACAGTCATGAGGAGAGATCCATTTTTCATTCAGTGAATTCGATTTATCTTAAGCAACTTGATTTTCATACAGCTTCCATTCTTACGCTTTTGACCCATAAGAAGAATAAGTGAAAATAATTTATTTGGTTTCTGCACTTTTGTAATATTTCCAAAGTCAACTGGATATCAGACAGACATTTGAAATGCAAAGGAGGATCTGTTAAAAATAAAAGAGGAATAGCTAATCTTTCTTGTCTGTTGGATTCCTTCTAAACTTGTAGTGACTGGAGACAGATTAGTGAAGATTGGGGAATTACGGCATTGGTGTGTTGCTACAGTTAAGTTCTCTTAGGGCTAGTCTACACTTACCGGTTAGTTCGACGGCTGCGGATCGAAGTTCCGAGTTCGATTTATCGCGTCTGGTCTGGACGCGATAAATCGAACCAGGAAGTGATCCCCGTCGACTGCGGTACTCCAGCTCAGCGAGAGGAGTACCGCGAAGTCGACGGGGAGTCTGCCTGCCGCGTGTGGACCGCGTCTGAACCGCGGTAAGGTCGAAGTAAGGTATGTCGAATTCAGCTACGTTATTCACGTAGCTGAATTTGCGTACCTTACTTCGATTTGGGGGGTAAGTGTAGACCAGCCCTTAGTTGTTGTTTAAGCCTTTGCTAGTCTTAATCTATGGCAGTTTTACAGAAAATCTCTTACATGAAGGCAGTAAACAAATTGGCAACATGGTCTCACTTATATTGTTGTTTTTGTTGTCTGATGTCTCCTATAATTCAAACCATGCTGCAGGCATGCAGTGTCTTTTGTACTAGGAAAAAATGGCTAGGGTTATTTCTAAGGGTATCCAAAGACCATCAACCAACCACCAGGGAAAAACAAAAAAACAACAAATATGACCAGGATTTAAAAAAATGCATTGAAACTAAAGAATTGTCTCCACTTCTTACACACAGTATCTGCAATTGCATACAAGAACTCTACTGTAATAGTGGAAAGTCTGATTACTGTCCCATCATCCCGCTTACCTGAACTGATTTTACTCAGCAGGCAAAAATTGAAAAGAACAAGTGGCCAAACACTAATAGTATCATTGTCTCCCTATAGCAGCAAAGATTAATAAAATATCCCAGAACCCAAACTCTCTCTCCTTCATGCCACATATTCATCAAGGGGGTACTCATGCATCACTTGTGCCTATTTCTGTAGGGCACTACCCTTATAGGCCCACAGAATCCTTGGGCCCACCTCGACAGCAAATTGCAGGAAAGGCTTTTGGAACTTTGTCATACATTCCTTCTTTTTATGACAACACTTAAGAAAAAGAGACAATTCCATTTTAAAAAGGGGAAGTAATGACACCAAGCTGACAGACACCTTATCGCTGTCTAAAAGAGATAAAAGCTCCTAGGATTCTCCCAGGAACCCCATGTGGAGAATTAGAGAGGCCAGGCTGGGGTGAGAGTCTCCTCAAGTCTCTAAGTGGGCTGAGGACAAATCACTCCTTAATAGGTCTCCTGCCTCAGGAGCCCTGATGAGCATTAAAAAAGTCACTGATCTTGTTCTATTATTCTGAATTTCTGATTAGCAGCCTATTTATCTTTCTGTTCAATCTATTCACTTTATTTTTTAAAAGAAATCTAATACACTTGGAAACTCACCTTGATTTTACTCCTTGTGGGCATTTCCAGGAAAGCTTCAGTCCCGCTCCTCCATCCCGAGCTCACGTATGGCTCAGGATGATTTGTCAGAAGGGAAATGTTCTGGCCTTCTAAACAGAAAGGACCTATCCAGAGCAGGCAAATCTTAGCAACAATCAGCACTCTCACCTGACTTCAAGGAAGTGAGCTAGTGTTGCTCACAGGCATAGGATGAGCATAGTTCCAGTCTTGCTGCTCTGCAGCAAAAGCCTCCTCCATCAGGTGGTCTGATTTGTGCGTGTGGAGATCAGCAAAACAAGCCAATTCTGACTCAGGGGTTGAAAGGGTATTTGGGGAGGCTCCTCGAACCAAAATACATTAAAAAGAAAAAACCCAGAACAGTATGGAGCTTGATTTGCAGGAAATGTCTGAGCAGCTTCCTCTGTAAGGCTGCCCTCTCTATAGGCCACTTAAATTAGTAATGAAGTGCAGCGGCTTCAGTGAATTAGGTTCCAGAGGAATGCAGGTGTCCTCTTCTCTCCACTCATCCATTCAGGGAGCCATCTGCTGGAGCTAGCCTCTCCAATTCTCTAGATTGCTGTTATTTTCCTTAAACAGGTTGGACCATAGGCATGAGGGGTGCCAAAGGGTCTATACAACCTATCAAATAGGTGGGAAAAATCACTCTCAATGTGTCTCTTTGAGGCAGTGGGGTGGGGAATAGGGGTGAGGATTAACCTACTGTCTTCCAACCTAATCTTCCCTATATCCCCCCTTTCTAACTTTTCCTTTGAAAGGGCCATGGCTCGGGTGTGATGTAGCGAAAACATCCACCACCTTCAGGATAATTAATGAAGCAAATGTTCAGGCCACCACAGCACATAAAACCTTCTCAGCTGCCAAAACAACAACAAAAGGTAAAAAAGTAGCTGGAAATTTTACTATTTTATTTTAGGCAAATTCACCTATTCTAGATTTTGAATATTTTCAGTGGAAAGAGTTCACAAATCAGAACTCAGATTCATGCTGTTAGGCAAAAGTAGCATGGGCACAAATAGCATATCAAAGACAGAATAGTGAAAATCCAGAGTAACTCCATTTAACTCGAGTTACTCCAGATTTACAACAGCGTAAACTCAGAAATAGGTCCTTTCGGCACAGTGTTCCTGGAAGACACCTCACTCACTCAGCTTACATGTAACAAAGCAATCTACAGCAGAACCTCCGAGTTACGAACACCTCAGGATTGAAGGTTGTTTGTAACTCAAATATTTGAACAAAATGTCATGGTTGTTCTTTCAAAAGTTTAGAACTAAACATTGACTTAATACAGCTTTTAAACATTACTATGCAGAAGAAAAATGTTACTCTCCCTTTATTTTTTTAGCAGTTTACGTTTAACACAGTACTGTACTGTATTTGCTTTTTTGGTCTCCGCTACTGTCTGCTTGCGTACTTCCAGTTCCAAATGAGGCCTGTGGTTGACTGGTTAGTTCATAACTCTGGTGTTCGTAACTCTGACGTTCTACTGTATCAGTACAATATATATGAGCATCTCCACAAATTATCACTGTAACAGAGGAAAGAAATGACAGCTAACAGAAAATAAAATTGAAGGGCACTTTTGGATGTCTTCTTACCGACAGCCTCCCAAATTACAGAATTTAAGAAAAAGCAAGCAGTTCACAAAGTGTAAAATCAAAATTATATTCTTGTTTAATTATCAATATACTGAGGATTCAGATTGGAAGAAGTGACTAAATAGGTTATTTTTGAAGCTGTGAATGCTTGCAGGATACATTTCCTATGAAGATCTGATTTGAAATGTTGACTGCAATTTTTGATTACCTTTCTGCAATTCAGACAAATAGCCCAGCCCAGCCCTACGAGAGCTGCTGCTTTGCCCAACATCAATCCTTTAGCAAAGCTGAAGTTCACAAAACTATGTGCAAAAGACAAAATGAATCCAAGAAAGCAGTAACAGGATGAAATATGGTTAATATTCTTTCCCTGTAACTATACACACAAGCCAACATTTGCAAAAAAGTGTCTCGAAATTAAATTCCTAAATACACAGGAACCTATATAACAGCAGTTTGATTTTCTGAGGAGCTGAACACCCCCATATCCCATCTAAATCAATGGGAGCTGCGGGACCCTGCATTTTTAAAGTAAGTGCCCTGATTTTAGGTGCCTATGCACCCAGTTTTAAAAATTGTGACCATAATCTCATAAAAGCTCTTTAACAGTAATGACATTTATCTCTTACATTGTGCTTTTTCATCCATTTTGATTACGATGGATGATCTCTTTACTAACTTGAGCTTTAGCAGAGAAAAACAGCTTTGGTCCTGAGAGCTCTCAACTCCTGTTGAGTACAATAGGTGTGAAGGGCCCCTTGACTTCAGGACCGGATGAAGAGGCCCTGGTCCTCTAGCAACAAACATTTTGGGTGCCTATGGCCAGGCCCTTTATTTTTGGTCATTCATTGTTTATTGTGAGGGCAATAATTAAATAAAAACAAAGAATAAATGGAAACAACACACAAGCCCTGTTTTGGAGATATTTATTGAAAATGTGTGAATAAATTCTGGGTGGGTAGGACAAGTCTGAACGTTTGTTCAAGAAGAAATTTCTAGCAAACATAAGTCTCACATCAATCTATAAAAATAGAGGAAAAAGTCCCCAAACAAGACTAATATGTGCATTAAGAGACAGAGGTGGATCAAAATACCTGTGGGTACCCAAATATTATTAGTCTTTGCAACTACACATTACACATTTTATTTCCATGCAGTTTACCAGATCAGATTTTTCCCCCCTAAAGTTTTTGTGGAAAAGATGACTGGTCTTCAGCAAGAGAGAAAATAAATCAGAAAGGGTAAAACCTTTTTGATACCACTGGCAGTGAACTGATGTGTGGAAGTCACACCACATTATTTCAGAGATGGTGGTGAAGGGGAAAAAAAAAAAAAAAAAGGGTACTCTTGTAAGGGACTTTTGCATTACCATTTATTTGCCACCGATGACACCAATAGCAAAGCTAAATAAGTCCTGAGATTGGGGAAAGGCTAATGGATGTCTCTAGTTGTTAATTTTCCCCCTCGTTACCAAAATTTATTTATTTTTTAATTTCTCATAACTCCTTGCTTGAAAAGCTTTCTTGGCAACTTTAACCCATTGGGTATAGGAATTAAAAGTGGTAAATTGGTGCATAAGCACTGAGAAATGCTATCCTTGCCGTAGGCCTAAAATTCACCAGGACTATGTTTTTTCATGTGTTTGCTAACAGGTGCATAATGTTCATAATATTTTAACTTCCCCAGATACTACAAGGATGAGGGATATGTAAGTGCCTATCGATACAGGCTCCTATTTTCCCCAATAGGATCAACTTCTACAGTACTCTCCAATAATTTCAATGTTTTGAGATCAGTAAACCATAATTTAAAGTAAACTAAAAGAGTAGCCTCGAGAGTAAATATCCTTGAAGAACTGCTGTTGGCTTTATCAAAAACAACGAGGAGTACTTGTGGCACCTAAGAGAGTAACAAATGTATTTGGGCATGCGCTTTTGTGGGCTAAAACCCACTTCATCAGATGCATGGAGTAGAAAATACAGTCGGAAGATATCTATAACAGTACATGAAAAAATTTACTTTTTATGTACTGTTATAGATATCTTCCGACTGTATTTTCTACTCCATGCATCTGATGAAGTGGGTTTTAGCCCACGAAAGCTTATGCACAAATACATTTGTTAGTCTCTAAGGTGCCACAAGTACTCCTCGTTGTTTTTGCTGATACAGACTAACACGGCTACCATTTTGAAACCTGTTGGCTTTATGGAAATCTTAAAATGTTAGCAAGTTTTGCTTCAATATTTTCTGTATTTTCCATCCTTTCTTCTTTACTGGGGTCACATGGATGAAAACAGGATTTTTCTTAAAAGTTAATACTCCTGGCATGTCATTCTTTTTTCTCTATATCCCATTAAACTGTGATGTCACACATGGGATTATGGCATCAGGTGAGGAATAAGCAGCAGAAGCAAATGAAAGTTTAATAAGATCCTATTATCCTGTGTCTTGAGTAAAGAAGGAAGAAAAATATTTTAATAGTTGCAACTGCCAGCCTAGAGCTGTATTACTACTACTACAATGGCACAGGCCTTTTATACTCTACAGAGCTTATGAACTCCACAGACATTGGACTGTTTTTAATGTTGGTAGAAAATAAGGCCAACAAGTGGATGCCTCACATTTGGGATGTCCAGTTTAGGATACTAAGGGCCTGATTTTCAGCGATGGTAAGCACTGAACCACTCACTGCTTTGAACTGTAGTTGGGAGTACTCAACACCTCAGAAAAACAAGTCCTAGGTGCATCAAGTTGTGAACCCATGTAAATGGTCACTGGACAATTTTTGACTAAATAATTAAGAATTAGAGAATTCAAAAAGGTAGCTAGCCTCATGCACTAGTTTTCACTGGGGATAGGTATGTCACAACTAATTTGAAGTCTTTATGTCAGACCATATTTGAGAGATGTATGGAACACCAACACCCCCCATTTTCAAGAAGTTAAAAACCCATACACTATTCTAAGATCCATGTCTTTAAAAAGACCTATAAAACTTTACCAAATACCTCTGTTCTGCAACAAGAAAGAGCATGAAAAATTTAAGGCTAAAGAATTTTTTTGCAGAAGTTGATCTTCAAATAGAAGCCATCTTACCACCTTAATATGAGTCATTGCTGTGGCATGTTCAAAAAAATTTAACATTAAAAAACATCTAATTCAGTTTTGGGGTTCTTCAACTTTTATAAAAAACTAGAATTTCCATTTGGTTCCTAGTGGAGTAGGCCCACTATTTTATATAGTACATTGTCTCCTAATGCACTTCTATGTGAACTAACTAAATGAGGGGGTAATGTTCAACTATTACAATGATGGGTACTACAGAAAAATCTAAGATAGGAGATCCCATTTCCTATTTTAAAATATTCATTATGTTGAACAAAGACATTAGAATGCATTTGGACGGAGGACGGTTAATAACCCCAAGACTAAAAGTTTTATTATATGCTGACTTTAGCCCTTTGGTACTTAACTATCCAGTTAAGATCTCCTGATAAGCACCATGCTGTTTGGCATTAATGGCAGAAGCACTTTACCTGTTACTATGAAAGAAGTAGAAATTAGTTTGGATGCCATACAAAAAGTCCCCTTGCCTAAGTATTTCCATCTTCCACAAAGCCAAAAATATCAGATTTTGTCCAAACCCTAACGCTGTCTAAACAAGCTACCATGATTTTTAAATGTTTTAGAAAGGAGACCTCTCTTAGGTGTCCATAGAATTTACTAGTAATGTCCCATTATTCCTAAAATGGTAATCTTTTATAATGTAGCTTTGATGTACTAACCACTAGGATCTTATCAAACTTTCCCCTCCCCCAACTTTATTGATGTGGACCAAATATGTTCATTCATGACCAAGTCCTCTTACTCACATGAGTAATCCCACTGATTTCAATGGGAATGAGTAAAGTGAGTAGGATTTGGTCCTCAATTTGTTAATTAATTTAACAGATCTAATAACCCTATAAATAACCACAATGGACTAAGTGTTGAAATTTGGTTATTAGGTAACTTTAAAAAGGGTGCTCATTATACCATAAATGCAGCACTTATGTAGGCTAGTGCATTTTACAGTTATTCTTTTAGTATATTTATTGCTATATGTTATTATGTGGGATTTATAGGAACTACCCAATGTGCATCATAAGTACATAGAAACTATTGGCTGCTAAGACACACAAGTATTTTTCCTGGCTCAGGTGTCTGCAACCAAATTCTCAGTGTGTTACACAAAGAACAAAATGATTACATTTGCGATATGGTTCTTAAAAAGATGTAATTACAAACAGGTGTGTGATTATGCAGCTGATGCATGGGAATTGTTTGTATGTAAGTCAATGAGAGCTGCACATATGCAGTGGGTGACTATTCAGACCCAGAGACTATACATTGAAACACCTACTTTGAAATGACTGAAGCCACCTCCTCAAAACAGGGATTCTGTCAACTGATTTTTGTAACCTGAAGATACTTTGGTATTAAAGCAGTTGCAGATGTTTGGACTGTGATATTTATCTAAAGACAAGAAGTGCATTTCAGTACTCTGGGAGAAACCTCACTGCAGTCCCTGAACAAGCTCTCTTTGAACATCCCTCCCCATTTTCATTTTTTATTTCAACTGTCAAAGAACCACAGAGGCATAAAGGAAACGGGGAACAGCTGCAAACCAGAACCAGGCATCAACATATCCTCTCTCTGACACACTCGACAATGTTGCTAGTCAAAAAGGGAGAACATATCTGTTGCTGTTGACTGCTGTGTAACAAATACCATGCCTAACAAACTACTACCCTCAACACACCCACAAAACAGCATTATGACAAGGATGAGGAATCATGCATAGCCATTTCAGTATCATGTGGCTAGGGTCTATAGTACAGTGATCAGCCACAACAGAGTGAATTTTGTGCCAAAAACTGATGCATGATTCAGACTGAATTACACAAGTAACCAAGAGATCTCTCAAGAGCCAAGAGGCAGGTTTTGTTTTTGTTTGTTTGTTTGGGTGGAGGCAGGGAAGAGACATTTTTTAACCCAAACAAAAGTTCTAGGGAAAAGTGATTACGCTATTGGGACAAGTGCTCTAAAATGCTATTTTCTGCCCATGTAATTAAATGTACACAGGAATTCTATCTAGGGAGTAGCATTCAAGAACAATGTGGTTTACCAAAGCACAAACCTCTGATATCAAAACCAAATGCACATAACATACTAATATTGTTTTTTCTTTCCTTTTGTTTTACATTTTGTATGCATTAATTTATTTGCTTTTGTTGGGGGTAGGGACTGTTGAACAAGGTCACATGACGGAGACTGCTAAAGTATTTCAACAATCCTTTGGTCCCAGCAGCTGGAAAACAGCTGAGAAAAACGTACCACCCAAAGAATGGAAAACAGTGGCTATGAAAGTGTCTTTTGAACATCTTGCTCTGTATCAGAAAATGCAAACTTGTTATAAAATATTCATTTTCATACAAAAGATGGGTCTTGCAGTGCCATATGGTTACCCCTCCCTCTGCAAGTTACAGTGGTTGCTGGCATCAGCTGTCTCTCAAAATGTTTGTTGTTGTTGAAAAAGTCTAAAGGACACAAAACATCACAATAACTGATCCTTCCAATGGCAAAGAATTAGTAACAGTCTTTGTCTTATCAGAGCTTGGGGGGGAAAAAAAAAAGGCAGGCGAGAAACTGAACGCTAGTCTTCACAAGTAGAGTATAGCACTGCTTCTTCTGCTGCTTCCTCCTAGATTTCTCAGCATGCTACCAATATAGTCATGGAGATCAGGAGAATATGACTATGACAATGTCATGAGCTGTTAAAATGAACAAACAGGTGTGACCAGTCACAACTAGTTTAAACAAGGTCTTCCTAGCAGTCTCTCCAGAACAATGCCTGCACAATGGAGACTCATCACTCAGCTTCTTCGATATGTCCTGATTGCTGGAGTATAGAGGTCTGTGGTATTACTGTACTTGTTCCACGAGAGATCCGGTCTTGCTCAGTGTTTGCAGACAGGGAGGCCATGGCAATGGGCTGTAGCAAATTAGGTGTCATGCCAGAGGAGACAGTCAGGCTATGAGTAGTGCCTTTGAGCGTAAGATCCGGTGTGGGAAGAAGTGGTTTGAGAATACTGACAAGGCAAAAAGCAGAGCCACTTTTAGGAATGAAATTCACTTTGTTCTTGTCAGGACAGTAGAAGGCTGGAATTTCATGCAATGGCTTTGGCCTGCAAATAAAACACAAAACAAAATGGTTTAAATTCAACACAGAAAAATCAGATTCACTCTCTGGCAGAAAAGCATAGATTATCTTTAAAAGGTGACCTGTACATACTGTGACAAAAAAACAACATATTTAGAATAATTTGCAGCATGCCCATACAGCAAGAGTAAGAGCATTCATCACATAACTGACAGCATTTGTGACTTGGAGAAGAACTGAAGATCAAACACTTATGTCCCACCTTGCAGACCTACTGTCTCCTGCTTCCCAAGATGCACTATGGTATAACTATGGAAGTCTGCTCTAGACTACATCAGACTTTTTAACTGTGGTTCTACTCTGAAAAGTAATTCTGTTCAGAAGACATTGTGGGTTTCCATGCGTTGTTTCTCAGACTCTGCCTTATTTAGAGAGAGATTTTTTTTTCTAACTGCCAGCCCTAGGTACTGAAATGAAAATCAAGCTGCGTTCTGATTTTTGCATCACTGTTACTATAGATTTTACCAACAAAAGTCAGCTCAATTCAACCCAACTGAGCCTCTGCAACCACAGATCATCTGCAAATGTTACACATTTGTAATGGAAAGTAAAATACAGCCCCCCAAACTAGTTAATTCTTGCTGATGTAGAAACCAAAACAGAGCACAATTTACTCCTCCTTAGGCTGTGTTGGTGTAAAGTAGGAGTAAAAAGTAGTCAAAGCTTATATTTTTTACGCTAAAGTTAGCGGATAGGACTCTGACATACACGGAGAAGTGGTACTGAGTAAGAAAGTGCCCATTTTACATGATGCCTTTCCAAAGCAAAACCACATTTGGAACAAAAGTTTGTAACCGATACAAGGAACCAAGGTATAACTGAAATAAATAAATAAATAAATAAATAAACAAAACCATTTGGGAGCTTGTTGAAGAGTATGCAGAGGAATAGCCTCTTTTACTATAAACATATCCATTTCCACTCCCACTACTACCCTTCCTGATGTTTCCCCAATTCTCATCCTTGTTTCCCTTCCAGAATACTATTTCTTTATTCCAATGTGGATACAGTGAGGAGGAAGGGAGGGAAGTGATGAGATGGAGGTGGTAGCTGCATAACAGCATCACCAGCAGGGAGAAAAGACCAAACACTGCAGTTTTACCTGATGCCTCATTTGTCAACACTTGTGTTCACCAGGACTCGGCTGGCAAAGGATGTGGCATGGTTGTGGTGAAAGGAGAAAAGCAGCAGCTGGGAGAGGTCTATAGCATGAAGGGGAAAAGAATTTTCATTTTTGTTTCCCCCTACAGTGTTAGCAGCAGCGCTGTGTATGCACGTGCACAGAAAAGCACTAAGAGGAAGGAAAATGTGTGTGTGCAGGTGGAGGGGAACTATGTCCCTTTTATCCCTGTCAGGTTGTGCCTATGCATATGATGCAAACTAAGTCCAATTTAGATTTTACAAAATCATGGTATTGTTAAATACACACATTATGGTATATTTTTCTTATAGGACAGCTTCTCCATGGCTTCTAGTACACACCCATAAAGGAAGATGTCCAATGGGAGTACAGTCCCTGAGGGAGCCATGTTGTTGGTGGAAGACAATACCACAGGGGGCCAGCCTTCCTCAGAGGAGCTCCATGATGCGCAAAGCTGATAGCAGAATTCCCCTGGACTCTGGGTTTGGGAATTCAAACCCTCTGCCTCGTCTAAACTCTCCTCCTTCTGCAACTGAGGGTGGTGCTAGAAGGAAATTAAGGTGAATTTTGAAGTTTTCTGGACCCCGCAGTCATCCTTCTATGGGTTTGACTGCAGGAGGGTACAATATGGTCCTATATTATGTGCAGAATACACCTCTTACTCTTGCTATTCAAGATATTCATTATATAACTAAATTTATTTGCAGGTCATCTTAAAAAAGGTAAAGGTCATAATTTGAAAGGTGGATTCTGGATTGATGATTTCTGCATGTAGTGTCATGTCAGAGCTTCAACAGCATACCATTTCAGAATCAGGAGTGTTTAAAGCTTTAAATCCTCCTTTCTGTATAACTCTATATAATTTGGAGACCATATGCAGCCTACACTGCACTACAATATACTTTATACAATATATATTAAGTGTCCTCCTACATGGAGCAGAATCCTGGAAAAATATTAAGTCCGTCCACTGCAATTTGAACAGCTTTCAATATATAGTAACTCCTCACTTAACGTAACTACAACTGAAAAATGCGACTTTATGCGAAACGATGTTAAGCAAATCCAATTTCCCCATAAGAATTAATGTAAATGGGGGGGGGGGGGGGGGT
>NW_020664413.1:57236928-57246342 GCF_002925995.2 Terrapene triunguis | reverse complement strand
GTTAGGTTCCAGGGAAATTTTTTTCACCAGACAAAAGACATTATATACATATACAGTATAAGTTTTAAACAATTTTAAACAAACCGTTTAATATTGTACGCAGCAATGAACGACTGTGAAGCTTGGTTGAGGTCCTGGAGTAAGAGGGTGGAATATTTCCCTTGCTGCTAAATGATGGACTAGCACTTGGCTGAGCCCTCAAGGGTTAATACGCTGTTGTTAATGTAGCCTCACACTCTACAAGGCAGCATGGACTGAGGCAGGAGGGAGGAAACACAATAGATGCAGAGCAGTCGCTGCAAACACTTCCCTGCAAAAACTGAACACTATGATGAGCCCACGCTATCCAGCTGGAGCGCACCAGTCCCTCCTCCTGACAGCACATGCATGGCTGCACAGGTGCTGACTTTCCAAAGTGCTGGGGGGTGCGTGCATGAGTGAGAGAGAGAGAGACGTGCATTGCCCCTTTAAGTACGCTGACCCCACTTCAAGTACGTTGCCCTTTTAAGCAGTTCAGACAGGAAGCAACAGCTTCCAGCAAGCTCCCTCCTTTCTGTCACTGAGCCCTATCCCCTCCTCCACTTTGTGGAGAGGGAGTACAGAGTGGGGGTCGGGGGGCAGGAGCAGGGGGACATCCTGATATCAGCACCCCTCTCTCCCCCTCCCCCAGCAAGCAGGAAGCTCCGGAGAGCAGCTCCAAGGCAGAGGGCAGGGCAGGGGCAGCTGAACTGCTGGCTGGGCAGCTGCCAAGCCACATACCTTACAGGGAATTTAGGGGAGCTGCCGCCCCACCCTGGTTCTAATCCCCACAAGGAGGGGCTGCTCTTCCAGAGAATCCTGCAAGCAGTGAAAAAGCAGGCAGCTGCCAAACTAGGTTATAAGGGATCATTGCGCAACTCTAAATGAGCATGTTCCCTAATTGATCAACAACATAACAACATTAACTGGGATGACTTTAAGTGAGGAGTTACTGTAGGTGTCTGCACAGAATAACCAAAGTAAAATAAACTGGTAAAATAAGTAATGAAGAGACCCTAAAATGGACACACCTACCTAAAACAATACAAGTAGTACAGAAAAAGAGACAGACATATTTGAGACGTCTTTTAAAAATACCCAATCTGAGGCTACCTAAACAAGCAAGAGAAGGAGAGCCAGGGATCACTAGGAGGCTGCAGGGCCCCAGCAATAGGTGTCGAGTTTTTATCTGCCGGGGGATGCTCCTCTGCTGCTCCGCCCAGGCCCCAGGCCCCACTCCCGCTCCACCCCTTCCCCCAAGGCCACACCCCACCTCTTCCCACCCCTGCTCTGCCTCTTCCCTGCCCAGTTCCACCCCCTCCCCCTCGTGTGCTGCGCCCTGGCTCCTCCCCCTCCCAGTGCCTCCAGACGAAACAGCTGATCGATGGTAGGCACTGGGGGGAGGGCTCCTCCTCACGCCCCCACCCACCACCTCACCTCCCCGCCTGCCTCCTCATGAAGCGCAGCGGCCGGGGCGGTCGCCCCAATTTGCCATACCCTTGGGACGGCTCTGAGGAGAGCCCAAGCTAAAGGCATACTCCATAGCACAATATTGGCTGAGGTGACATTACGACATCCAAATACAGAAGACATGGAAAAATGGGCCCAAGATATCATGCACCTGATAGTGCAGGAAAAATTATGATGATGACGACGACGACTGATATGTACAATGCTCTATCTCTCAGAGGGTGAATTATTATTGATTCCTGTACATATTTCTTTCACAATGCTCCTATGACTTAAGCTATTCTTTTGTCTAACACACTGTCCCATATACAACAAACACAGGTTCAGATCAGGGACTTTGAAGTACTTTACTTCTATACTGGAAAATGCCTGTCAAAATTACTTGAATAAGAAGTTGTGGTTAAGTGACACACACAAGTTTTTACTACTTCTTACTCTGGATAGTACTGCAGAGTTAACAGAGAACGAGCTGGATTCTATTCTGGCCCTTGCATCCTAAGGCAGAGCTGTTAACTAGTGGTGGCATTTTTCAAAAGCATCTAAGTGACAGGAGCACAAGTCAAAATTAAAGAGAGTAGGACTCATGCTCCTAACTCACGTAGACTCTTTTGAAAATACCAATCTTACTCCCAAAAACACAGGGCCAGATCCTACCCTCAGTTACCCTTTGAAAGATCAGTGGATAGAACAGGACTGAACAGGGGTAACTGAGGATAGAATTTATTCTGTTGAGTCTTCATTGGTGGTCATGCAGCACAACATAGAAAAACGGAGCTTAACTTTCAGATCCCACGTTGAGTTTGCAGGGCTGGCCATTAAACACATTTTTATACCTGTACATGAGCAAATACGATCTGGAAATCACTGACAAACATGGACTCAATTATGCTATTTTTACTAACTCATTTTTCAGAGCAGAACTAATACATTAGTGTACCAAATTCATCACCAAGTTATTTACTGTCTGCTACCCTTTTCTGCCTCTTAAGGCAATGACGCTGCCTGATACTCATATTTAGACTAACCATCCCTAGATCATACATCTATCCCTAGGGATGGTGGTTTTTCTCCCTAGAGAGATCTCTTTTCTCTGTGCTACTATTCTCTATAAAATGGACATTATAATAAAGTGGAGTCCGCTTGACAGTGAAACCTCCCACTGTGTCACTGTTCATGTCAGCCTTCTGTCAGATTCACTGGCGTAGCTGCCCAGCAGCTCCCTCAGGTGACCTTTCAGGAGGGGGTTACAAGAATTGGATTAAAATACTGGGGTCCATCAAGGACACTGAGACTGCCCTGAAAAAAAAAAAAAAAATCAGTCTAGAGCAATGGTTCTCAAATCCCTTTCATACAGCAAGTCTCTGAGTGTGACCCCCCCTTATAAATTAAAAACACTTTTTTTTTTTAAATATTTAACACCATTATAAATGCTGGAGGTGAAGTGGGGTTTGGGGTGGAGGCTGACAGCTCGTGACCCCCCATGTAATAACCTCACGACCCCCTGAGGGGTCACGACCCCCAGTTTGAGAACCCTTGGCCTAGTGATTGCAGGCACTCTATTTTTTACATTGTGCCTCATACTGTGGCACAACAGCAGCATGCGGTTTAGCTGTGTAACTAGACACCTTGCGTTACTGCTTCAATTATTATTATATACTCATTCGTGCCTCAAAACTACAAACCAAGAACCCAACCCTGTAAAGATTTACATCCCATCTTAACTTCAAGTTAATAGGACCAATCACATAATTACAAATTAAGCCTATGTGTACTTTTGGGTTGGCAATTTGTAGATGGCCAATTAGTCAATTTACAAGCCAGACATTTAAAAAACACAAATTATATTTTAAGTAAAGGATGAGGTGATAGGCAACCAATGGAGATAACCTTTCTTGGCTGAGAAAGTCTGGGAATTAAGCCTGGCAACAATGTGATTCACTGCATATCACAGCACTGAGGCATTAATTTGACCTTTTTAGGAAGATTTCCACAACTTGTCATTATATTTTTTCTTTGACAAAAGCTGGCCTAATGTATCAGCATCACAGAAGACAAAGGAGGAAGACTTTCTAAAATGAGTGTCACTTTGTGTTCTATTTTCTGAAATGGGTGTTATGTACCATTTGGCCCGATTTTCAGAATGCTGAGCATTCACAGCTCCCATTGACTTTAGTGGAAACTATGGATGTTCAGTATCTCTGAAAGTCAAACATTTATGTTAATGCTTTCATCTGAGACATTTGAAGCATTTCTCTTTAGGAACTGTCACCCACCTATTAGACCTGCACTTGGTAACAGAGTAAAAAGCCTGGATGTAATCCTCAGTCCAGTATTTTGAAATCTGTAGTCTTTCATTCTCCAAGTCTAATTTCTTTTTGAGCTGGAGCCCCTTGAAAAGCTACATAGTTTTTGAACTAACCGATAACTGAATTCTCCTCAGAGATTAGAGTTCTGAGGAGATAATATGCTCAGTCCCTAAAGACCTTTCCTCCTCTTCAAGTTGAAAATAAAAAGCAACATTATTTCAATATTACTCTTACAATGTATTGTGTGTGTTCCTACATCTTAAATAGTTTTAACCAGTAGTCAGACCTTATGGCAAAGTTACAAGTTTATTCCAGCATTTTCAATTAAACCTTATTTTTAGGGGATTCAAACTTTCCTAAAAGATGCCTCCATATGGTACTCCTGGGGGAATTCTGCACCACTGCACAATGCAAATTGTTGAAGCAATTAATGTTGTGTGTGCAGAATTTCCTTACCCCCACAGAAATGGGCTGCAGTGCTACTAGCCACCACTAGGGGCCGCTGGGCCCAGCAGAGCCCAGCTCACACCTAGAAGACACTGCTGGGGCAGACGAAGCTAGAGGGTTCCCGGCAGCTACAGTTCCCAGTATGCCCTAAGGGAAGGAGATCGTGGTGAGCAGGAAACTCCACAGAAGCCTGGGACCGAGCATCAGGCTGTTTCTCCCTCTGGGTCTCTGGGCTCTCAGGGGGCGGGGGTCTGGGCTGGAGGGATCCTGCGGGTGGGCTCTGGGGGCTAGGGGGCGGGTGTCGGGGCAAGGGGGGGGGCCCGGCTGGGCTCTGGGGGGGGGGGGGGAAGAGAAACAAGAACTGGGTTATCATAGGGGTTTCTTTAACTCTCTACTCCTGGGGGGAATTTTTGTGTGTCTGCATTGTTACAGATATACTTGCTGACAGGTATTTTGAAATAAATTACCAAAATAATTGAAACTGGCATGATTATGTAGTGTTATTTTGACAAATAAAATTTGCAGAATTTTAAAATATTGTGCCAAAAATATAAAAATTCTGCACACAGAATTCCCCCAGGAGTAATATGGAAACTACATCTACAGGTGCCTGTCATAAGAGCAATTATTTTTTCTTAACAGACTATTCTTTTCTTTGCAGAGAAATAGAAAACATTTTTTACTGATTCTACAAATTACAAATACAAAAAGAGGGGGGCAGGAAGTCACATGAATTGCAATTTTTATGGGAGCTAAACCAGTTTGTAAAATGTGCCTCAGGACCTTTAATGACTACATGTGGTCAGGGTGCTGTTTCATCTAAAAGACAGCAACTCCAGTAGCCAAGTCCCCCTAGCAGTAAACAGATGCACTAGTTCTGTGCCAACTCAGAGCCAAAAGCTGACTCCCTTAGTAGGTACGTAGGGTTGTAGAGGACACAAAGAGCCTTGCTCACACATCTGCAGATCTTCTGTAAAGACCAGTCACAATTCCACTCCCTGTGCTCAAAGCAGCAGAACAACTGCTCCCTCTCTGTCCTCCATGGGAGGTAAGACACCCCACAGGGGTGGGGAGCAGTCACTGCCCCACTGACTCTGCACTGGCCCATGAAGAGAAACCCGACACTCCAGGGAGAGCAAGTAATGGACTGTGTTGCCTGTAAGTCCCTCCTTCTCCCAGTGTACACACCAGTGAGCACAGGGAGGGATCACGTCTCCCTGAGACAATTCCTTTAGGACTCTCGCTTGGGGCAATGGATATCCACATTGTCTGTCCACTTCCGTCAGTGCCTATCAGGAACAATTTGGTCCTTCAAGAGAAAAGTGCCACCCACTGACTCACCAAGGGACCAATCCAAAGCCTACTGAAGTCAATGGAAAAAGACACTCATTGACGTCACTGGGCTCTGAATAAGGCTTTTGCTCCTTTTCCTCTAACACATTTTTCTTGGACAGAAAAACTCCATGTGCTGAATTTAATTATACATAGTTTATAAGATCTAATGAGATCATAGCTAAGGTGGTATATATAAAATCAAACCAATTCACACTCACCCTATTTAGGCACTGACTTACACCTGTTTAAAATATTCCCACCATTCTGTAACTAATTTGGGAATATTGCTGTACTCTATACATACATTGTTATCGTCTACTGTACACTTTTGTTGGTTATAAAAGTCCTGAAAGCCTCAAGGGTGTATTTTTTTTGTACAAATTATGCACATTTACATAAATGTATCTCCATAGATTATCCTATGCTAAATTTTCATTATTTTTTTAATCAGCAATAAGAAAGTACATGTAACCAGTTTTACTAACCCTCTAGTGCTATAAGTTGTCTTTTATACAATGTTATTATGGCATAACATTTTCTCCTGGGAAGAACGATTGCTGGCATGAAGGTTTGTTTTTTTTCTAAACATATCTTTCTAGATTTTTCCAATTGTTTTACTTATTATTTCCATAATTATTTTAAACAATAGTACATATACTAAATAATAATTATCTGTCTCTCAGAGAGAGAGAGAGAGAGAGAGAGAGAGAGAGAGAGAGAATGAATTCACCCTCTCAGACCAAGGTCAGCTTGTTAAACAAGTTGCCAAGACTTCAAAAAAGCAAGGTGGAGGTCCACACGCAAAAACTGTGTATGTACATATTTGTATACAGAAGTCAACTGGGTATTATTTGTGCATGCACTTATTATGAGAGAGTGCAGTTACCCCATTTGTATGCACAACAGACAGGTTTTCCACAACTGTAGATTCCTTCATGTGTATGTATTCTCCGCCTCCCCCATGTATTGCAAATGGACCTCATCACCTTTCCAAAACACTCTGGGTCTCAGTGTTTTCTTCCAGTTTAACTACTGCATTTTTCTACCGACTCCGGTCATCAAAACTCTAGGCATTAATGCAGAATAAGCTTTAGAAAATGCAGGATCCTACAGCCAAATGGTTACATTAGCTCCCCAGCCCTGAACCACAAGCATCTGCTCATTTTTTCCCTTTAACTTCTCCCCCCCCTCAAAAGGCTCAACTTTGCAGTGACCTTTTCTCTACCAAATGAGGGTTGGACAGACTCTCTTCAGAGCCCATCAGTACTGTTCCTTGAGTCAACCAGAAAGGCTTCCAAAAAATATCAAGGAACTCTCCCTCCTCCCAGGGACTGAGCAGACAGCCTTCACAACACCATCTTGTTTTATTTACCCAAGTACAAGAGAATGTTGATCTTCCAGTACTACTGGACCAGACAACAAAAATAAGTCTCACTATCTCAATATTCCTAATTTCAGTTCGGAAGAGGTGTGTCTTAAGCCATTATGAGCAATACTGAATATTGGCATCAAAGCACCTATTGCAATTTTTTCCACTCAGTCAAAACATATCCCTTTGATATTATCAATAGGAAATGGTTACTTACTATAACCATGGTTCTTCGAGATGAAGATGTGTATTCCACTTTGGCTCCGGTGTGCTGAGCGCACAGACACCTCAGAAATTCATCTAGCAGTATCCGTAGAGGGGCGGTGCTCACACCTCGTGGCCGCAGCTCCTGCTCTGGCTACATGAGGTGGTGCCCCACCACGACCCTCCCGCAGTTCCTTTGCACTGAAGGCCCAGAAACAAGATTCTGATGCAGACGGTACGTTATGAAATACCACTGTGGTTCTTTGAAATGTGACGCAGATGTGTAACCAGTGGTTCTTTTTCAAACAGATGCAGACATTTATTCCACTTAGGTGACTGACAAGCATTACCTCCCATCCCCAGGAGACAGGGCTTGGTGTTTAGGTAGACAAAGACTGCAGGACTGCCCTACCAAAGTTTGCATCCACCCTGGAAGATGTAGTTATAGTGTAATGGTTTGTGAATGTACGTATTGATGACCACAGAGCAGCCCTGGAAATGTCCAATATGGAAATATCCCTGAGGAACACTACAGACATTGCTTGTGCGTTCGTAGAATGAGCTCACACCAGCTGAAGGGGCATAGCCAAAGCTATCTCATATGCCGTTTTGAAGCAGGATGTTTCCATTTGGAGATCGTCTGCGAAGAGACCACTTGATCTTTTATGTTGCATATGACACGAATAAATGAAGCAAAGCATGAAATGCTTTAAGGCCTGTCCAGATAAAAGGCTAGGCATCACCTGACATCTAAGGTATGGAGATGCTGCTTCTCTGGAGATGAATGTGACTTAGGAAAAAAAACACATGTAAATATCCTGCCTGGTTCAAATGTAACTGAGAGACCACTTTAGACAAAAGTTTGGGGTCTGGTCATGAAGTCACTTTGTGTTTGGAGAATTGTGTATAAGGAGGCTCTGCCATCAGAGCCTGCAACTCTCATGCACTCCTTGTGGATGTTATCGCTACCAGGAAAGCAGTTTTTTGACACAAGAGTGGAAAGGGACAAGATGCTAGGGGCTTGAACGGAGGACTTGTCTGAAAATGGTCGATCAGCAGAAATGCTCTTAATATCGTGGAATCTAACAGGGCATCAATGAACTTGATTTTTTGAATGGGAGCCAAGGCTGACTTTCTACTGCGTATGGTGAGCTTCAGATGGTCAAGCAAGCACAGTGTAGTGTTGACATGAGCAAGAACTTCCTCTCCGGATCTGCCCTCAGTAACCAGTCATCCAGATATGGGAAGATGTGAATTCTCTTCTTGCTGAGATACACCATAACAATGACCATGCATCTGGTAAAAACCCAGGGAAGTGAGGCTGAATGGAAGCACTGTGTACTGAAAGCGGTGTTCCACTGCAACAAACCAAAGGAACTTTCTGTGGCTCGGCAAAATCGCCACATGAAAGTAGGCATCCTGAAGGTCCAGAGCAGCAAACCAGTCGTTTGCTGAGACAATGCAAGGAGGATAGTCGATAGAGTGACCATTTGGAACCTCATGCACCTGATACATTTGTTGATGCTGAGCTCCCAAGGATTGTGAAAGCGGGCCAAACTGGGGAGATGAGAAGGGGGGAAGCAACCACTGGAACAATGCTTCGGACCAAGGAGTCAAAATTGGCGCTTGGAGAGTGCAGTGGAAGGGCGTATGGATTGACCAAACCCGCAGCCCACTTTCCCCTTTGGAATCTGTCCCTATTTCTGGGGTAGTCCTGTTACCTTGGAAGATGGTGTCCAAACATGCACAGCAGACAATACTACTGCTGCTGAATGTGGTAGTGGTGCCTCTGCACTGCCGGCATGTACACCAAGGACCACAGGGTAGCCCTGGAGTCCTTGAAGGAGTGTGGCGTTTCGTCAGTTTTGTCCGAGAACAGCGTTTGGTCAAAGGGAAAATCCTCAATGGCTTGCTGGACATCGGGGTAATATCTGAATTCTGCAGCCAGGAATACCTCCTCACGGTGACCACAGAGGACATTACCCTGGCCAAGGTATCCGTGATGTCTAACGCAGACTGCAAAGGATGTCTTAGCCACCATGCAGCCCTCAGTGAAAAATACCCAAATTCTTCTCATGAGGCCTTGGGCAGCTGGTCTGCAAACTTTGACATAGCTGTCCAGTTAACAAAATTGTGCTTGGACAGCAAGGCTTGCTGGTTAGAAAAATTTGCATCTGTAAGAAAGAGGTGGTGTAAATCTTACTACCCATGAGGCAGGGCCGGCTCTAGCTTTTTTGCCGCCCCAGGCAAAAAAAAAAAAAAAAA
>NW_020664413.1:57181295-57236828 GCF_002925995.2 Terrapene triunguis | reverse complement strand
AGCTTTTTTGCCGCCCCAGGCAAAAAAAAAAAAAAAAAGAAACCGGCAGCCCCAGGGAGTGTGTGGAGGGCAGTCAAGGTGGCTTGCAGGGGAGTGAAGGGCAGCACCCGCCCGCTCCCTCCACCCGTGGGCAGCCAGGCGCTGCAGCCCGCTTGCAGCCGGGTGAGAGGGGCTCCCCCCTCCGGCTTTGGGGTGCCTCTCCCGGCCAGGCAGGCTCCAAAGGGGCCGACACAGGCAGCGCTGACTGGGGTCTGCGACCTCCGTGTGGGGCCGGCATTGCAGCAGGGCTCGGCACAGTGCAAACGGCGCCGGGATCAGTGGGGCCCGCCCCTCCGCTGCCCGCCGGGCCACTGCAGAACCCTCCCTCCCTGCCTCCGCTGCCCGCCGGGCCGCCGCAGAACCCTCCCTCCTTCCAGTGCCCGGGGGCTGCAGGAGGTGCTGGCTCAGCCGCTCCTTTAAAGGCGGCTCGGCCGGGCCGGGCTCAGAGCGGCGCGGGAGGCAGAGGCCGGTGCAGGCGGCGGGGAGTGGCACGTCCCGGGGAGCCCGGCGGCACGATGAGCAGCGGGGATCACTAGTTCCTGCCCCCCCAGGGTTGGGATCCGTGCCCCTTCAGGGCTGGGCTGGCCGCCCCAAGATTGGCCGGAATGCCGCCCCTTACAATGTGCTGCCCCAGGCACGTGCTTTCTCGTCTGGTGCCTGGAGCCGGCCCTGCCATGAGGTCCAATCATTTAGAAACCCTATCCTTGGGGGTGGACTTAAACCTTCCCTGCCGAGTTCTGTCGTTCACTGCAGTTACAACTAAAGAATTTGGTGCCAGATTGGAGCAAAATCCCTCAAATCCCTGCACAGGAATGAAATAGTGCTTTTCCATGCACTTAGCCACAGGCGACGTGCACCAGAGAGCCGTAGCCGGTTCAAGCAGCCCATCACTGATAGGGAGGGAGACTCTCAGGGCAGACAGCTGTAGGATGTCCACCAATTTGTGAGTCTTCTCTTGCAAGAACTCCACCTGGATACTGAGGGAAGCAGGTACATGCTGCAACAGGTCTTGGTATGCCTTAAAATCCTCCGGTACTGAAGGGAAGGATGAGTCAGGCAGCACAGCATCGTCCGGAGAGGAAGACAAGGCCCTTCACTGAGGCAAAGCCGGATCCTATTCCAGGGCTGACGGGCCCAGAGGGGACAATTCTGGAGGCTCTGCAGGGAGGAGGACTACTGGTGCTTGTGCCTGCAGTGGTTTGATAGTCTCCATTGCAGACCTGGGCAGTGATCTCACCCTCCAGGAGATGAAAAGTGGGACCTCCACGACCGAGGAGCATCCCATGGATTCCATGGAGGCCACAGACATGGATAAGGCATTGCTGACCAGTAGGCACCCGGGCCAGGCACCTCCGTCCCAACCATGAGACGTGCGCCAATCCTGGTACCTGTAATGGTCCAGCAAAGCCCCCTGATGCTGGTCAGGTGGTGGAGAGCAGGAGGATGACGACCCTGATTCAGATGCAGAGGAGCCTCAGGATCCCAGTGATAAGGGCAGAGCAAGACCAGAGGGAGCAAGCAGTCAGTCTGACCTCGTCCATCGCCCAGAACGAGGCAGGAAGCGGTGCTGCCGATGGATGTGGTGCTGATCATGCCGGTGTCGGAAGCAGTGTCAGTCCTGAATTGAAAAGCAGTACCGGAGCATCTGAGGGTACTGACATGGAGGGTGGTGAAAGCTGCCATGGAAGCATTTGCGGTGCACCAGCTGCAGTGGTGCAGAGGAGGTTATCAGTATCTAGGTCCCCCGTACCACTCCAGGACGACAGACCCAAAGGTTCAGTGGCTCATTCGATTGATGGGGCTATAGTTCATGCAGCCCTGGCAAAGTCCTGCACCAAAGGAGAGATCGGGACCAAAAGGCAGAGGAGGCCTGTAGCTGCCTGGTATGCCACTGATGTGGAAACAGTTGGTACCGACCTCTCCCTCATCGGAGGTCCCTGCTCCAGAATGTGAAGCAGCCGCACTCTCGGAGCCCGAGGGTGATCTCCGGCCCAAGGAGGGCCTGGATACTGAAGCAGGCCACATGGCCTGTTCTAGCAGGTGCTGCTTCAGGCCAAAGTCCTGAGCCACTTGAGTCCGTTTCTTAAATTACCTGCAAATCATGCAACAGCAACACTCTTTGATGTGGGCCTTGCTGAGATAGAGCAAGCACTATGTGAGGGGATCGCTCCCCCACACAAATGACAAATGTTTAAAACCCGGTGAGGACATCACCAAGGGAAACAAACTACTATAACTAACACTAGTATATATAACAAGAGAAAAAACTAAGTTAGTTGAAAGGTTGTTAGGTTGAGACCACACAGAGCTCCGACTCCAGCCATGGGTGGTAAGAAGGAACCAAGGGAGGGTTGGGGCAGCATCACCTCATGTAGCCAGGAGAGGGGCCATGACCACAAGGCATGAGCCCTGCCCCTCTATGGGTACTGCTAGGCAAATTTCTCCAGCTCCAGACTGCTGGGCACACCCACATACTTATGTGAAATACACAGCTGCATCTACTTGAAGAATATGAATTTCCCAGCATGCATTCCATGGCTTGCAATAGGACAGGAAGATACATTATGACTGCTAGCACTCGAGGGTTGATATCTAAACAATTCCTAAAACTCTCAGTGAAAATAAAAAATAGCAGCTGCACAGTCTCTCTGCACATTTCCTTCTGAGACCTAAGACATTTGTAAATTACAGGAAAGTACCTAATGAAAAGACATTTTATAATTAGGTGTCAATTAATCAGGGCTAAGGAAACTACACTAAGAGTAAAAGAGAAAAGTGATCCAAATTCACTTCTGGTGTAACTCCACTGAAGTCAATGAAGTAATGTCAGGAAGGAATTTAACCTCCGCCCTGTAGCGCCTCCAGTGACCAGCATGGATCTGCAGGAGCCCTTCCTCCTTTTTACCCTTCTGAATCTA
Source organism: Terrapene triunguis (assembly GCF_002925995.2). NCBI lineage: Eukaryota > Metazoa > Chordata > Testudines > Emydidae > Terrapene > Terrapene triunguis. The sequence continues at coordinate 57,233,871 of NW_020664413.1, read as the reverse complement.
ATGGTTCCTGAAATAAATACCACACAGGCTTTTTTTGTACAATACCACCCCTTCTCTCAAGGTCTAATTTAATGGCATAAAACACAAAATCTTAGTCCTCGGGGTTCTCTTCTCCCCTGAGTCTGCTCTCCCTAGCCCTCAGCCTTCTTTTGCCCTCTGGCTTTCAGGCTCAAACCTTTCCCTGGTCAAGGGTCTTGTACAGGACATGTATAACTCCTGCTCACAGCAGCTCTTCTGAAGTCTCTGCCACAGCTTCCTTTGGTTGTCCTTTACTTAGTTTCTCTCCCTCTCTCTGCAGCTTCCTGCTGCTCTTGTAGGGGAATCACCTGATCCTACTCAGGTGTTCCTATTTTATAATTAGGGTTGGCTGGCCCCAGGCCTCTAGCCCTTAAAGGGGCAAGCCACCCTGTTACAGTGATATATTTAGAGTATATAAATTAGGGTTGTCAATTAATTGTAGTTAACTCACACAATTAACTCAAAACAAATTAACTTGATTAAAAAAATTAATTCCTGATTAATAAAACCCCTTCATACTTTGACCACCATTCCAGAAGACATGCTTTCATGCTGATGACTCTTATTAAAAAAAATAATGCATTAATTACATTGGTGACTGAACTCCTTAGGGGAGAATTGTGTCTCCTTGTCCATGGTTTAACCCACATTCTGCCATATATGTCGTGTTATGGCAGTCTCTGATGATGACCCAGCATGTGTTGTTCGATTTAAGAACACTTTAATTGCAGATTTGACAAAATGCAATGAAGGTACCAGTATAAGATTTCTAAAGATAGCTACAGCACTCAACCCAAAGTTTAAGAATCTGAAGTGCCTTCAAAAATCCGAGAGGGACGAGGTGTGGAACATGCCATCAGAAGTCTTAAAAGAGCAACACTCTGATTTGGAAACTGCAGAACCCGAACCAATAAAAAAAAAGAAGTCAACCTTCTGTTGATGGCATCTGACTCGCATGATGAAAATGAACGTGCATCAGTCCGCACTGCTCTGGATTGTTATCGAGTAGAACCCATCATCAGCACAGAAGCATGTCCTCTGGACTGGTGGTCGAAGCATGAAGGGGCATACAAATGTTTAGTATATCTGGCATGTAAATACTTTGCAACTCTGGCTACAACAGTGCCATGCGAATGCCAGTTCTCACTTTCAGATTACATTGTAAATAAGAAGCAGGCAGCAGTATCTCCTGTAAATGTAAACAAACTTGTCTGTCTTAGCGACTGGCTGAACAAGAAGTAGGACTGAGTGGACTTGTTGGCTCTAAAGTTTTAAATTATTTTTATTTTTGAGTGTAGTTATCTAAAAATAATTCTCTATTTGTAAGTTGTACTTTCACAATTAAGAGATTGCACTATAGTACTTGTATGAGGTGATTTGAAAAGTATTTCTTTAGTGTATCTTTTGATTTAGCTAGTGCCAGCAGCACCAAGGAGTGCTGGGTGAGGGTTTCTCACCAGTAGAAGGGCAAGGAAATCCCAACCTCGAGCCCACAGAAAAAGGCAGTGCTGAGACTGGAGCAGTACAGTACATCTTGGTATCTGTGTAAGAGGACTTAAGCACAGAGGGTTGTCTCAGTACCACTGATACTGGAGGATTAGGCTTTAGGCACTGAGAAGTCATATGAATCTGGAGCCACAAGTGTCTCTCCCTTCTAGTGTGGGGTGCAAATCATAGCAAACCTCACACCAGAATATCTCCATCAGACACAAAAGGCACTGAATATGGAGATCAGTCTCCGGTATGAATGACTGGCAAGAGGGGGCAACTCTTGAAGCCCTTAGAGGGCTAAGGGCCTCACATGGTCCCAATGAGAGTCAAAGACTCCCTTGGTAAGGGCAGGCAATGTATGCAGCACTATCCCCTGCTACTCTATACTAACCTACTATAAAAGAGAATAAGCACCTAGAGTAAGGGAAGAACTAGCCCGCAGACACAAAGGCAAATTCCATTTGCAGCGAAGAAAGTGAAGGGGATGGGGCAGGATGATCTCTCATGCACCACCTCCAACATACACAGCTTTTCAAGACAATTCCATAGCTCGATGCCAGGAGCACCATGTTCTACAAATGGGACTACAAAGAGGCCCTTGTAGAAGTAGTAAAGTTAACAGTAGTAGTAGTAGTAGTAGTAGTAGTAAAGAGACTGTTTGAGGAGCAGTTTCTGTGTCAGACACTGAACTAAATTAACTGATGTCAGATCAGCCTGAATGATAAATGTTATATTTCTTATGAACTGAAGAACTACTTACAAACTTTCCTCAAAGACTTTCACCTTCTCGCAGCCCTCAGGAGGTTCACGCTTGAACATGTAGCTGTTGTTGGGTTTTGGCGAGGTAGCATATTTGGGCAAGGGAGAGTTGTTCCCATTCTCTGTGGGAAAAGAATATCAAATTACTCAAATATACCAAAATATTTAAATGAACCCACTTATTTTAAAAGAAAGACAAACAAATCCAGACTGACTTCATTACCAACATTACAAAGTTAAATCAAGAGTTTTCCCATTCCCCGTTACCCATGTTCTTTGGAACATTTTTCTCCTCCACCTGTAGATGGACTCCTTCATATATCACAACTCTCAACCTCCTCCCTCCCACAACTCCTTTATATTCTTTTGAGACCCCTGCATATGTTCCACAGCATCCCAATTTTACAATCCCTCATCTGAATCTTAATCACAACCTATCCAGCCAAGATGACCGGACAGGTCTCATTTGAGGTCTATCAGCAATGCACCTTAAATCAGGACAGGTTGCTGCTGAATTGTGTTAAAACTTTTTAATCACACTTTTCTTTTTTAACACTATTTATACAATTTTTTCAATCTTTTTCTTTATAACAAACAAAACAAATTCTAGATTGTCAACATACAGAACAAATACTATAGATCCAAAACAAAACCAAAATATTTACACAACTTTTGGATTGCCATATGTTAACTGCAATATTTCCAACACACAGATTTTTGTGGCACATATCAAAAACAACAAAAAATTAAAGAAAAAAAGATTAAGGAAATTAAAAGCAAGAGGGAAAATGGAGCATGTGGATTCATGCCTTTCATCCAGTCCTCCTTTAGTCAAGCAGTTCTAGGAAATTGTCCCCAACAGATTCAGATTTTTCAAGGCTGTGCTGTCTTTAATCACATTTTTCATCTGCCGATCTCAAAATGTTTTTTAAAGCTGGATAATTGTTAGCAGCCCCATTTTTACACATTAGGAAAAAGGTTAGGTGACTTGCCCAACATCACATAATGAGTCAACGGTGGAGCCAGCAAGAGGTATTCTGGTATTCTGATTGCTCCAATAAAGCATCTACTGAACTACATTGCATCTCCTACTTCCTGTTGCTGAATAAGCAAAATAATGTATAATTGGCCGAGTTTTGGAAGAGTGGCTATTTTAACAGGTCTATACTTTCTAAAAGTGACTTGATTTGGGGTGCCTCAATTTTTGGTTGCCCAACATGGACCACTTTAAAGGAGTCTGATATTCAGAAAGTGCTAAGCACTTTCCCTGTAAGGAGGGTGGGGGGAGGCAAGGTCCCTTATAGGTGTTTCAAGTTGGGGAACGTAAAATTGACGTACCCTAAAATCACTAGTCACTTTTGAAAGTTTAGGTTAATATCTGTTAAGATGCCTTACCCGAAATTCAATTTTAGTTAGTGTAATGTTTATATAGCACCTAGTTACCAGAATCTCTTGCCAGGTAATTTACAGATAAAAGGGAAGGAAAAAAAAAAAAAAAAAAAAAAAAAGAGTAATTTCCCCCTCTTTTTAAAGGTTTATCTTTTATTTTATTATAAGCAGAACTCAATTCTACTAAATAAAATCTTTCATAAGCCCAATGATAGCAAACCTTTAGCTAGTGATAAGATACTTTAATAAGCACAGTATTAAAAATCCAGTAACCTTTGGAAAAAAATTATGAAAATATTCTAGACAGTAAGCTTTATAATTTGTAATTACTAGTAACATCTTTATAAAAACGAGACCTTTGCTTATTAAGAATTCAAGTATGCTGTTTTATTCATCTTGCAAAATCAATGGGAGATAGCACATGTTGGCCTGATATAGCAGGTCTGTCTGATTAGGCCATCACAATTAGTTACCCTAGAGATACAAACAGAGTCTTCGAGTGAAGACTAAGCAGCAGCAAGAGATGAACCCTTATTAAACAAAAATCCTTTTACTGTTACCATCTAAATGTTCCTAGTAATCAAAGAAAAATTAAATATAGCAAATAAGATGCACAGAATGCTAGGGGGTGCATGTAACAGGCAAGTGTGTTTTTCTACTATTAGGCATTCACTACTTTCTAATTGGCGGTTTAAACATACAGAATATTCAACAATGTGCAATTCTCCCATTAAAGGTCATGTTTTATATGATAGGATATGATAAAATGGCTATTAATAGCACGTTCTCCTGGGATTTATTTTAAGGTATAACTAGAACAGAGACAAATTCCCATGTTAAGATGGCATTTTCCTTATAAGTAAAGGAACCCTATGCTTTTATTCTCAGTCTATAAAACAGAAGAAAAAAGGAATGGGCTACAGAAACCCCTGTCAGTGAGTTAATTTAAGTAAGGCTTTTGTAAGCATTCATTTTCAGTCTCAGATAAAGACATATCAAAACATAAGTCGCTAAACCTACTACAGAATTTATGAAAATATTTGTCATGATGTTGCCATCAAAAAGTAACCTTATATAATGGGCTAATTTCAAAAAGTCGGTAAACTGACAGGTTCCATGGCAAGTTCCATTTATACTACTTCCATCTTGATGTTTATCAGTCACTGGTTTATTAAATGTTTAGAGGAGTTTGGGTAGTGTTTTTCACTGTTGTCCATAGGCTGTCTTTTCTTCACCATTTATGAACACAAATCATCCGAGTGCTCTGGCAATTTTTTAGAAATGTGTGTGTAGTACATAAGAATGGCCGTACCGAGTCAGACCAATGGTCTATCTAATCCAGTATCCTGTCTCAGACAGTGGCTGGTACCAGAACTTCAGGGATAGTGTACAGAACAGGCAATTTTGGAAATTTAGGGTCACGCCAAGTATGGCATTACATCCCTGATCATCTTGGCTAACAGCCATTGATGAATTTATCTTCCATAAACTTACCTAGTTCTTTTCTGAACCCAATTATATTTTGGCCATCACAACATCCCATGACAATGAGTTTCACAAATTAATTATGCATTATGTGCAATAGCTTTGGGTTCTGATAACAGGAAACCTATAACTAAATAATCACACAGTGGGTCTGATCCAACGTACATTGAAGTCAACAGGAGTCTTTTTATTGACGTCAGTGTATGTCCGATAAGCCTTATGCTCCAAATAGCATGTAGACATCACTTACATATGTCCAAAATATATTTGTAAGGAAGTTTACAAGTCTCTCGCTCTCTTTTTTTTTTTTTTAAAAGAAAAAAGAAAGAACAAAAACAAAACAACATGCGCGCGCACACACCCGCACACCCCAGAAAGCCTGCAGTAAGTTACCCTTATGGCTTGTTTGGTAGCAGCTATGGCAACATGCACCTCATGGTCTGCAGAGTTGGAGCTCACAGTCTCAAACAGAAAAAAAAGAGAAATATAGTATGCATTGTCCTTGCATTCTCTAAAATCTAGCTAAAGCAGCAGTTTCTGATCAGAATTTCCCCCTCTCAATTACCAAACTCTGATAGGTGTAAAAGAGCGCACATGCACACAAGGTATCTTCACACATGGAGGAATTGGGAAAATAAGATTGCCTAGAAGAAAAAGAAAAGTTAACTTTCTATCACTGTACTAGGGAGGTGAAAACTCCTTCTCCTAGTATACATCTTGGGGTAGAACAGTGAATGAGGAAAATCCATCATTGAATATGGGTGGCTACCTGTTATTAAAAAAGAATGAAATAAATACTAAGACCAAGTGCTGAATAGTGCAACTCTTTCTTAAATTGTAAGAGCAGCATAACAGTAGAGCCCATTTATGTAGTACCTTTATCTCTGGAGTCAGCAAGAAGGTCATCAGCAGAGCAAGGGCTCTCCTCACTGCCCTCATTTGAGATAGTAAGAAACGAGGTGGGGGACACAGACTGGGAACGGCTGCTGTTGTTACTGCCTCTGTCTGCTCCACCGGGTGTTTGGGTATCCATGTTGCGAGTACTGCTACTGCGCTGCGCCAGCGGAGGGGGAGCACGGTGCCCATCTGGAATATCTTGCGGCTGTTACCAAAAAAAAAAAAATCATACTTTTTCATGTGTGTGAAGCTGCCCATCTCATCAGGAAAGGGATTACTTTACAGCTTAAGAAGTTTCTTATACCCGGTCCACTACATAACAGAAGTCTATTCTGAGGAAGATGAATTATTGTACTACACAGACTCCAACAGATGATAGGATAGGTCAGACTTCAGGAGAGTAGGAAATTCCTTGAAGAACAATACACTTAAAGAAAGCCATGAGGACAGTGTTTTCCAAAAGGCAACAAACAGTCATATGAAAACATAGCTAGGCAATCACTGAAGAGTAACAATTTAATATAAAAACACCAGTGGTTCCTTTTTGGGGTTGGGCTTCGGTGTGTGAAATAGTTACTTCTGAAAGTCACTTATAAAAAAGGACAACCATGAATTCTGATGCAAAATAGGCAAGAATTTTCCTGGGTTTTTTTGGGTGGGGGGGGGCGCGGGGGGGGGGAGAGGAGAAAGAAGTAAACAAACGCTATAAAAATGACTAAAGCAATTCTCACCAAAATAAGTTTTAGAGAATTGTTCCTTTTTCTGTTGATTATTTATGGCATAAATGCATCAGTGTAAACATTGTAAACATGAAGAGAACAGCAAAAGATTTAAAGGAAGTTATTTTCTATTCATGTGGTCGTAGAAGACAGTTAATCATTAGGAAATTTTTTATTCTGCTTCAGTAGTAGAAGACAAGTTAATCATGTGCAAATTTACATTACCAAGTTTGTACAGTAAGTCATCAATGTGAAAAGAAAAATTCTCTTAAAAAAAAAAAGCTTATTTTGAAAAACAGTTTTTTGGGGGCAGTAGATACTTACAATCAGCTGTTCTTCCTTGCCTCCTGTCTCCTTAATTATTATCTCAATCTCCTGATTCAGCCCCTCTATGCTGTTCCGGAAACGTGATCCTGTCGATTTGGTTATGGGTATAACAGGAACAATTACACTTTTTGGGATGGGAGCCTGGAAAACCAAAGGGAAGATGAGTAAATAAATATTGTAGATTTACACTTAAGGAAAAAAAGCTAAATAATTTAAAGAATACTGTTTTCCACTGAAAGAATTTTTATCAAAACAAAGCACAAACTTAGTTTTGTTAAGACGAAAGATGTGCCTTTAGATGAAAAACAGATGTTCTGAGATGATTTTGCAAGTTTATATGCAACAGGAGAAAAACTATTAACTAGACAATTTCTAAACAGCTGCCTAATCTTGAAAAGTCTTTCCCTGACCACTACCCAGTCTGCCTCCAGCTCCCACGTTGTTCCGCAACACAGGAAAGCTAACCTTGAATGCTTATTGTTATTAAGGAATAAAGGAAGAAAAACCTTTTGTAATAATAATAAAAATCACCATAGCCCATATTAAGAAATTTTCCATTTGGAGAAGTAAATTTTCCTCAGAGATACCTTCCTGCTCTCCACCTGGGATTTCCTGGATTTGTGAGTGCTCTACTTTGGAAACAATGTTATTTTAACAGTATTTTTTAAAATGTAGTTTAAATAACTCAATTCCACTCCATCTGCATTTCACTTACTGTATATTCATAGCCTTGCTGAAATTGTAAGGTAGTTTCGTTTAGCAAAGGAAATTATTTTTTCTCCTTAAAAAGTACCTCCAGAAGGTTACTTTAAATTTACACTGAGTTAGTACAACTGGTGAAGAAAAAAATTACATAAATACAAGTCTATGTTTTGTTTCCTCACCACATATTAGATATGAAGACATGGAATGCCCATCTAAAGTACTCTTTTTTCAGACCTCACATATTCACATTTTTCTGGAGAGCCAACAATTATTGCACTATTTTTATTTATTTATTTATTTTAAAGGGAGACAGTGCTCCAGTCTCAAAAAGCTTATAATCTTACTTGGACAAATACAAGACAACAGTACAAATACAAGAATGCATAGAAATTTTGGAGATCACTAGAAATGTATCACAAAATATGTGCATTTTAAAGGATGGATTTAGAAGAAAGTTTGTACACTACCCATAGTTGGCTGGCAAAAATATCTACAGCACTGCAAAAATGAGACACAAAAGGAAAGTATTATAACGTCACTTGTAAATGATTGGGGAGAGTACTAGTAAACAAGTGCCAGAGAAATTAAAATAATCTCATTAAGTGGTGGGGTCCATTGTCTGGCTTGTTGGAAAAAGTGTGTGCCACTTTAAGGGCTAGAGCACCACAGAGCTACTTTTGATGGCAGCTACAGGTCCTCCCCCCTGCAATACATGCCGTTGCAGGAAAAGCCCTCTTTCACCTGGACCAGGTGGAGCAGCACCCACCCTCGGGAGTGGTGTTACACTGGGTTTGTCAGGATCTGCTATGGGCATTGCACTAGTCGCTCCTTTCTTTTTGTGGAGGGGGAGGGGGGAAGGCTGTAAAGGGATTTTTACCCTTAGTGCCAGATTGGCCAAGGCGAAGGTGGGTTTTTTTTTCGCCTTCCCCACAGCAGGTTAGGTTGAGGGGCTTAGTTGGGCAAACATGAAACTGGAGTTAGGCTATGATGCCGCAACTCATTATGTAAATGTGGGGTGGATGTCCAGTGCAGGTACTCCATAGGGAAGGGATACAGTGATCACATTACATGGATTGGTAAAGGATTTAAAGGAGGTATTCCTTAAAGGAGTAGAAATGGGGGCGGGGAGTTGGGGCTCTTATGTCTACCTGCTGCATCAGTCCCCCCCCCCCCCATAGCCTCCCCTTAATCCTCATTCGACCGGGGGGGAGAGGGGGGAAGGGAGGGAGATGGTGAAGTGTCAGCAACACGTTGGCCGGGGACCAAGATCGGTAAATGAGAGGACTGATGAAAACTTCTGTGTATACATTGAAATGATTATGGAATTACCTGCACTGTACACTTTTATCCACTGGGTACTCCCAGAAATTTAAGAATAAAATTGTGGCCTAATTAAACCACATCCAGTGTTTCCTATCCTTCTTCCAGTGTAGCCAGACAATACTTTTAGAGTCTCTTAAAGTAATCCTCATTAGGGTGGTGTTGCCAACATGTGACCTTAATGTGGGGTCATGACATAACAGAGGAAGAGATGACAAATGCAGTCCAGAGAACAAAGGCAGCGGGACCTGATGAAGTGACGGCAGACCTCGTGGAAGTTTGGGAGTGAGAAAGGCATAAGATGGACCAGCAGAGTGGTTAAAGCAGTGATCCCCAAACTTTCTATGTCGCACCCCCCCTTACCCGTAATGTAATCTGTCTGCACCCCCCCCTCCCCTGGGAGCTGGGGTCAGGAATGGGACTGGAGGCCGAAGACGGGACTGCGCCCGAGAGTGGAAGCCGGGGCCTTGGCTGGGGGTGGGATTGGGGCCAGAACAGAGTGGGGCTGGGTGGTGCTCCCTCCCCGCCCCCTGTGGGGGCTGGCCCGGTGCCTGCTGCACCCCCCCCCCAAAAAAACGTTCCTCCACATCCCCCTTGTGGGCGTGCACCACAGTTTGGGGACCCCACGGGTTAAAGCCGTATGGCAAGACAAGAGAATTCACGAAGACTGGTGCAAGTCTCTCTTGGTCCCAACAGATAAGAAAGGAAGCATCCAGGAATGTGGAAACTATCAAGGGATAAAGCTATTGTCGCAGGGCTGAAGTTACTGGAACACATCTTAGAGATTATAGGATTAGGAGAATAATGGAACCCCACCTCAAAGAACAGCAGATCAGCTTTAGGAAAGGACGAGGAACCACAGAGACAATGTTTTTAATTCAGCAAGGAATAGAAAAATGGCTAAGGGACCAAGAAGATAGCTTCTGGGCTTTTATAGACCTAGAAAGATATACAAGAAGGCTCATAGAAGGATTCTCAGACCAGTGCTGAGGAAAGATGGAGAGTCTGAGGACTTAACTATGGTGAATGCCTTAGATAGATCACCAAAACAATTATCTGAACATGGTTTGGAATGACACACCCTTTTGAAAGTGAGATTGCACTGGGTTTGGCTCTCAGTCTGCTGCTGTTTATCATATTGATGAACAATGTTAGTAGGAAAAGGTGAGAAGCTGCTATATGCAGATGACATAGCAAAAACGGCATCCTCAAAATATGACCTAGAGGAAATATTAAACCAGTAGTGTGATCAGCTGAGTAGGCATGGAACGAAAATGAGCACGACAGACTGAGGTCATTTAGGTCAGAAGAGATGCTACAAGAAACTGGACACAGTGATTAATGGAATGAGACTAAATCAGACTGACCAGTTCAAGTACCTTGGCGGTTGGGTTACAGAAGACCATGTGTTTGAACATGAGATACAGTGCAGACTGGGGAGTGCTGAACGAGCATCAAATATGATATCAGGGATTGCGTAGGACAAGTGTATGCCACTGAGACTAAAAGCCCAACTGTATGTAACAATGGCATGCAATGCTATATGGTGCAGAAACATTAGTGATACAGAGATGGTAGTTCAACACCTTCATGTGTTTGAGATGAGGCATCTTTGCCCCATAAGAGGCGTTACACAAATAGATTTCAAAATGAAAGTATTAAGATGAAAGTCAAAGTTCATGATGTGGTAAATAAAATCCAGGAACCATGACTTTGCTGGTTCAGATACATACAGAGAATGAAGGAAGGAGACCTGGCAAAGACAGCATGGAAGAAGAGGGTGGTAGGAATGAGACCCTGAAGAAAGCTGAGGAAGCGATGGATGGATTGCATCTAAGCAGATGGGAAGGAGGTGAATCTTAGTGTCACCTCAGACAGACGAAGATGGCTGATGCTTGCACAGTGACCCGACACCTATCGATGGGATAAGGGAAAGAAGATTTGGAGCAGAGGGAAGGGACTTAACATGAGAGGTGGAAGGCTGATTTAAGCATTAGTGTTTTTTTGAACTAAGTGGTAAAGTTGAATAGCAGATGAAGGAAACAGAGAAGAGAGGAAACACCAATAACAAATGGTTATTTACTCCACAGTAACTGTCGCTCTTTGAGAAGTTGTAGTGAATGTGAATTACATTGTAGGTGCATATAGCCCCATGCACACAAGCTTGTAATCTTTTCTAAGTAGCAGTATCCATCAGCATGCACCCTGACCCTCCTCATGCTCCCATGTGAGGAACATAAAGGGAAGACTAGCCTCAGCACTCCCTCAAGTTGCAGTTTGAAACCTGTGTCTGCTGTGCACTCCAAAAAGTGGAGATGGAGGGCAGGGCAGGGATCCACATGGACTACAACTTCTCAAAGAAACGCAGTTTCTCTAGGGCTAATTAACCATTCTCTCTTCAAGTGTCAGTGTGGATCCCATTGTAGGTGGCTGATAAGCAGTATTTCTCAGGAAGGTGGGAATAAGTCACATCAATTGAATAGAGATTGGAGCACTACTCTCTCAAATTTGGTATCCAGTCTAGCAGCTAAATCCAATCCATGCTTGACAAACACAAGTGGATTGCTCCATGTAGTTGCCTTGAAGATTTCAGATATCTGCACGTTTCAGAAACAGACAGGATTGTCTCCACCGCCTAAACAGCAGTGGTAAGACTGGACCAGCATCACACCTAATACTTAACAAGGAAGGTTGTAGCTGCTCCCAGAGAGTCAAGGGGGGGGTAGGGAGTTTCATCTCATGATGGACTTTTTTGAGGATGAGGGCTATCAATATAGCTCTTGGTGGAAACAAAAAGAAACTATGGCCAAACTGGCCACCAGGGCTGTGATTTCCAGTCCCTCCCCTTCCTGCTACAGGCAGAACCAATCTAGGCACCCATCTTCCTGTAACACAGCATAATGGTTCCTTGAAATACTGTGAGTAGAGAGCAGAATCTGCCCTTAAAGGATATGTCTGTATTGCATGCTATGCCCAGGTCTGTGGACACCATTCCTTACCCATCGTGGCTAATAGCCATTAATGGACTTAACCTCCATGAATTTATCCAGTTCTCTTTTAAACGCTTTTCTAGTCCTTGCTTTCACAACCTCCTCAGGCAAGAAGTTCCACAAGTTGACTGTGTGCTGTGTGAAGAAGAACTTCCTTTTATTTGTTTTAAACCTGCTGCCTATTTATTTCATTTGGTGACCCCTAGTTCTTGTATTATGGGAATAAGTAAATAACTTTTCCTTATTTACTTTCTCCACATCACTCATAATTTTATATACCTCTATCATATCCCTCCTTAGTCTCCTCTTTTCCAAGCTGAAAATTCCTAGCCTCTTTAATCTCTCCTCATATGGGACTCTTTCCAAACCCCTAATCATTTTAGTTGCCCTTCTCGGAACCTTTTCTAGTGCCAGTATATCTTTTTTGAGATGAAGAGCCCACATCTGTACGCAGTATTTAAGATGTGGGCGTACCATCGATTTATAGAAGGGCAATAATATATTCTCCATCTTATTCTTTATCCCCTTTTTAATGATTCCTAACATCCTGTTTGCTTTTTTGACCGCCTCTGCACACTGCGTGGACATCTTCAGAGAACTATCCACGATGACTCCAAGATCTTTTTCCTGATTTGTTGTAGTTAAATTAGCTCCCATCATATTGTATGTATAGTTAGGGTTATTTTTTCCAATGTGCATTACTTTACATTTATCTACATTAAATTTCATTTGCCATTTTGTTGCCCAATCACTTAGTTTTGTGAGATCTTTTTGAAGTTCTTCACAGTCTGCTTTGCTCTTTACTATCTTGAGCAGTTTAGTATCATCTGCAAAATTTGCCACCTCACTTTTTACCCTTTTCTCCAGATCATTTATGAATAAGTTGAATAGGATTAGTCCTAGGACTGACCCTTGGGGAACACCACTAGTTACCCCTCTCCATTCACACTGTACTGTAAACCCAGGTTTACAGTTGCTGGACCCAGGTCTCACAGCCATGCTAATGTGTCCATACTGCACTACCCTGACTTTCTGACTCCAGTATGTAGCTTGACCTGCATCCATAGTGCAAAATGAAAGGGCTTGGACCCGAGTCACAGCAGGACGACACTGGCTCTGACCCCCCAGCAGTGTCCTAGGACCCAAGTCTTAAGTGCTTGCTGACTTGAGTCAGACTGATTTGTGTGTGGACAGAAGGGTGGCTTGGGCTCAAAACTGAGTCAGAGTCCATGCTTAGTGTGCAGCGTAGACACACTAAGGTATATGTACTGAAATGTAATATATTCTTAGAGTTGTACCTTATATAACTCAAATCAGGGTCCAACTTTATAAATTTATGATGTCGCCATTTTCTTCTGTAACTATACATTACCTACTGTACATTGTAACTCTTGGTTTTTAAATCCTGTCATAGGTTTTTAAAACAGTAAAGCGGGAGAGGGGAGCAACAACTCTTCTCAAAAGAGGGAAGGAAAAAAGTTAAACCACACTGATAATGGAACAACTTCCCAAACACACTGATAATGAGTGATTTTTAAATCATTCATATTTACCAAAAGACTGGCTTATTTAATTCCATTGAAATAAAAAAATCAATCTAAAGTATTAAGGACACCTTATTTATGTATATCAGCATTCATCATACTAATGCTATTTTTGTTTTAAATTTCAATGTCCTTGAACTCTTACCTACATCCTCTCAGAGGCCCACTTTTGAATTTTTAATGTACTAAATGGCTTGTTTGAGACAATTATTAGTTTTCAAAACTTTATTAGTTCACTTTAGGGTGTTGGAAATGCTTTCTTAGTTTGGACAGATCTACACATTATCTGTACTAATTTTGTACAGAAAACTGAAAAAGCATTGAATCATTTCATTATTATGAAATTACCATAATTTCTAACATTTATTTTCTACACTGAGATCATAATTATCTTAATTTAAAAGGAAGTAAATTATTGTATTTGAAATAGTTAAGAACTATAGCATCCAAAGCAGCTATATAGAGTTCAAGGGACTCCACTGACAGCACAGTTAGCTTGGATACAGTGAAATTCCATGTACTGGGCAAAATTCTTAAGTCTTTAAATGCTATTCCCCCACCCCCACCCCTCACTAAACTATCACTATTCCCCTCACTAAACTATTAATATACAGGAATTTGTTCCAATAAGGAACTCAAGTTTGGCTCACAGCCAAGTAGAATGAAAGTCCCAGTTGTTTTAAGCACTGCAACTCAACTTCTAGGGAAATTGTTCCGAGTGTGAGGCAGAGGAGGAAGGGCCAACAATTTAAGAGGAGTGCACTGTATATGTTGTCAAGGTTCCCTCCCCACTCTGAACTCTAGGGTACAGATGTGGGGACCCGCCTGAAAGACCCCCTAAGCTTATTTCTACCAGCTTAGGTTAAAAACTTCCCCAAGGCACAAATTCTTCCTTGTCCTTGGACAGTATACTGCCATCACCAAGTGAGTTAGACAAAGATTCAGGAAAAGGACCACTTGGAGTTCCCGTTTCTCCAAAATATCCCCCAAAGCCCCTTCAACCCCTTTCCTGGGGAGGCTGGAGAATAATATGCCACCCAAATAGGTAAACAAGGTGAGCACAGACCAGACCCTTGGGTTTTTAGGACACTCAAAACCAATCAGGTTCTTAAAAACAAAACTTTATTATAAAGAAAAAAGTAAAAGAAGCATCCCTGTAAAATCAGGATGGAAGATAATTTTACAGGGTAGTAAGAGTTAAAACACAGAGGATTCCCCTCTAGGCAAAACTTTAAAGTTACAAAAAACAGGAATAAACCTCCCTCTTAGCATAGGGAAAATTCACAAGCTAAAACAAAAGATAACCTAACGCATTTCCTTGCTATTACTTACAATTTGTAATCTTAAATGCTTATTTCAGATATGGCTTTAGGAGATGTATTTTTCCTGCCCTGGTCCCTCTCTGTCCCGGAGAGAACAACAAAGAGAGACAAAACAAAAACCTTCCCCCACAGATTTGAAAGCATCTTCTCCCCTTATTGGTCCTTTTGGTCAGGTGACAACCAGGTTATTTGAGCTTCTTAACCCTTTACAGGTAAAGGAGGGATTTTATGCTACCCTTAGCTGTATGTTCATGACATATGTACTTTGTGGAAATACTTGCTTATGCTTTTTGTTTTGGTCTCTCACCGTCCGCAGTAGGGAAAAAATAAATGAGTCACTAGTTGCTTTGGAAATTTTCCACAGGAGTTACATGAGCTTTCTTGCAGCTTAATCTAGATCATTTTCCTGGAACCAGCAGCCCATAGGGGATTCCACATGAAGAATGGAGATTCATGCAGTTTTCCAAAAAGTTTCTGCAGCTCTCCTATACTGGGTTAGAAACATTAAAAACTGCAGTGTGGATGTTACAAAGTAACTGCAGATGAGGCATGGGACAGTGTTCAAGAAGGACCTTTTCTTGCATCAGCAGGAACTTTAGGGACTGTCCTGAGTGGTATCTTCTCTAACAGCAAGAAGAGGTTCGGTACTGGTACCCCAACCATAAGCTAGACAGATCAGTGGAATGCTCTGAAGAAGCCTTTGCTCAAGTGCAGCTTTAGTCATAGGCTGATTAGAGAATGGCCTAAACCAGGGATCGGCAACCTTTCAGAAGTGATGTGCCGAGTCTTCATTTATTCATTCTAATTTAAGGTTTCGTGTGCCAGTAATACATTTTAATGTTTTTAGAAGGTCTCTTTCTATAAGTCTATAATATATAACTAAACTATTGTTGTATGTAAAGTAAGTAAGGTTTTTAAAATGTTTAAGAAACTTCATTTAAAATTAAATTAAAATGCAGAGCCCCCCGGACCGGTGGCCAGGACCCGGGTAGTGTGAGTGCCACTGAAAATCAGCTCGCGTGCCATAGGTTGCCTATCCCTCGCCTAAACTGAGAGAGAAATATTTCATTACTGTCAATCTCTTAATCTTTTTGCATTTCAAGATTTAGTACATTACAAATGCTCACTTGGTTGGTTTTACATAATGTATCTTCTGGGCTTTTTTAAAAACTCAAGACGTTTTCCATCATTTCTATTCTAAGACTTTCCAATTACTTTCAGCTTTCCTCTGTTTGTAATTGTTAATCTGATACAGAGAGTGGTACATACAATCAATCAACCTGCTCCCTCCTGGTATTCATTCTAATTTTTACTGATGGTGCTGCTCTGGGATTTGCCGGATGTTCTTCCTAGCAACTGAGCGCTCTCTCCCATTGAGCTCTTGCCAGTGATTGGAAGTGTGAGGCACTTTCAAGTGTTCAGGCACATTAGATTGGACTCTCCAGAGTTGGAAAAAAGTCTCTCCACAACACAACTAGTAGGTCTTCCTCCAATTTCAAGGGGTTTAAATTGGTAATTGTTAAAGGGAAAACAAAAACAAGTCTCTTCATAGAGCTGTGTGCTGATCTCTTGAAGGACAACCCCTAGGCCCAGTGTTCCAGTTACAGCTGATCAAAATACAAGAGAATAACTCATGATTCCTAACCCTCCAACCCCATTTTGGTCAATTTTAAACTGAATTTTTTTTCCTAACCTGCTCGAGTTCTTTTATTATGGAATGAGAAACATGAACTGTGTACTGTCTTCCTTACTTCTCCTGGAAAAGAGGTAATCTATTTAATGAAGCACCTGTTCTGCATCAGCTGGTGTGGTGAGTTTAGATGGATTGCACATCATAAAAGACACCAGGAGATCCCACAAGTTTGGAAATCTTCATCCATGTTATAACAAAAACACTAGCAGCTACATAGTTCAGGTTGTCATTACTTTTTCAACTCTTGCTTCTCCACCTTCCACCCCTGCCCTTCTTGTTTGAAAAAATTTAGACGTTTCCATAAGAAGAAAAATAACTGAAAGCCAGTGTAGGAAATTACTTCTGTTTTTCCCAAACATGTCCAAAATCTTTGACCCCAATATCCTATACCTCCAAGTAAGTGTATGTTATGCTTCTCTACATTTATATTCTTTGTTGGTCAAAGATAATGTCAAGGAAGTGATTGGGGGGGGGGGGGGAGTGTGGAACGGGACAGACTGATCCAAGGCAGTAAATCAAGAAAGCAGGTCAGTAAGTAAGAGCCAAACAAGTCAGTGGGATCATCAAATATCCCAAGGATGAATGTGGGGAGACTGCGAGAGAAGATAAAGTAGTGAGGTCTGAGGCTGGGGGAAGATAAAGATGGGGGGGCAGATCTTTAACTGGTGCCAAATCATCTTAGCTTGATTTACAGATAGGTAGGGCAGCAGACTGTGGAGAGAAAACAGTGTTCATAGGAACAAAATACAGGGGGAGGGAAGACATTTGAGCTAGAAACCATAAAATGGTCTGTAAATCTTACCAAAGTGAAAATGCATTGCAACATTAACAGCAGAACCAAAGGACAAAACAACAAATAATGGAAGAGGGATCATCAAGCACCTTCAGTGCTACCCACTGCATCAGGAGTAAAAATTCATGTAAGAAAAATAAATTTAAAAATAGCTAGAAATTCAAAGGTTTGCTGAAGTAGTGGCCCAAATCAACATTGAACCTAAAAAGCCAATCCCATTCTGTTCTTGCATCACTAAAATAAATGTAACAATTGCCTCACTACAAGAAGTTAGGAATATTATCTATGTATCTATTAGAAACGTGTTTACACCTGGGGTATGCCCACTAGGCAAAAGATTGTCAGTCTAGATGGCTGGCTGGAAAGGACCCATTCGGGAGAACAACAGGTCTTAGAAGAAGCTCATCTTCCACTGGGGAGCCATCCTGAGGATGCTACAAACAGCCTCCGAGTCATGGCTGCTATGACACTACCGGGGCACGTGACCATATCACCTGGTACTGGATTCCATCTTGGAATACCAGTGTTTTTCCACTGAAACGCATCGGAACCAAGCTTGGAGACAAAGGGTTCCCACCGTATCAAAAGCTATTTAAGGCAGGGGAGTGACATCATCGTGGTTCTTCACTGACAGTGCCCAAAGGAGACTCTTGGAAACAGCTGAGGAACAAAGATTGAACTGGGGGTGGAACTGCTGGACCCAGGCTAGAGGGATTTCTAGCCTGTGAAAGGAACACCTGGAGTTTTTAAGCTGCAAGCAAGGGCAGCCGCCCCCCTAAAAATCTCTGCAGCTGGCTTAAATCATTTAGGGTGAGAACTTGCTACTTATATCCAATCTCTTTAGTATATTAAGATCAGATTGCATTTGTGTTTATTTGCTAGGTAGCCTGCTTTGATCTGTTTGCTACCCCTTATAATCACTTAAAATCTATCTTTTGTAGTTAATAAATTTGCCTTTGCTTCATCACAAACCAGTGTGTGGGAGTTGTACCTTGGGGCAAAAAGCTGTTGTATATTCTCTCTCCACATTGAGGGAGGGGGCAAATTTCATGAGCTTACACTGTACAGATCTCTGTGCAGCACACGACGGTATGATTTTGGGTATAATTCTGGGCAGTTCCTTAGCTGTAGCTTCCCCATGATGAGCTGATCACAGCAGCCTGTAAATTCTGCAGCTGAGTGTGTCCCTACCTGTGTGTAGGCTGGTGAAAGAGCAAGCTTGGAGGACTTGGCAACTTATCATAGCAGCACAGTGTGAGGGGAAGCCCAGGCTGGGGGGTCAGAGGGGCTCAGTGGTACCCCGGTTCCAGGTGGCACCCTGGGGAAAACCCGTCAGAGGAAACTCTCTATTAGGAACAATTAACATGACTGAAGGAGAACCTTTTTGTCAAATTCACATTGCTAGATACAAAACGGAACCGATTTGAAAATCTAAGATGTGCAGAGATCATGATCTGCAACTCAAGCAATTTCTTCAGCTGGTTGTACATGTCTGAAACTAAAATTTAAAGAAGTTTTTTTGAGAAATCATGATAGGAATTCATCAGAGTGTGATAAGAGACAAGAACATGCACCTATTGGGAAGACATCTATGCTACTCCCTTCATCCTAAACACAAGGTTGAATTTAGTGACACAGAAGTAGTAAAGAACTTTTGAATGGATATTTTTATACAGTTCTAGAGGAAAAATTATATGCTTTGTAAATATATCATCATCATCCTTCCTCTGCAGTTTGTGTCTGGGGATTCACTATTCTTCCTTGAGTCACTCACAAGCTACCATTTTTCCACCTAAAGGTAACTGAATGGGACTCCTTTCAAAGGAAGTCAACATCAACTCCTAATCCCTTCATGTCTATCTGATGGACAACTGGGATCCCTCCATAGCACTCAGCCCAGGACTGCCCAGTGCCCAAGAGTCAAGAAGAAACTAAACTTCACTCTCAAGATGCTACCACTTATACCACCAGGCTGGTTCTATGCAGTTTTTTATATGCAAATTCATAACCCTAGACATCACTTTACCTGTAAGATTATTTCATAGAATTAGATTAAATTCATCCATACTGATTGACTTCTAATTCAGTGAACTTAACTATATCATCCTTCTGCCTCAGAGTCCTTACAAATTATGTTGTAAATCAGTATATTCCTTCACCAAACTCCCTTTAAATTTTTTTTTAATTTAGAGAAAAAACACAAACACACCCCACTTCAGCATGCTAAAGAAAATCAGTTTCATCTCATAAGACAAAAAGGTTCTAGATATTTCACAGATATACATCATTGAGCAGTAATCAAGTATTTCAAAACATATGCCAGTATTTTTTCTTTAAAAATCACTACTTGGAACACACAGGAGTTAACATTATGTTATATCCCACAATGCTCTGAGAAGTGGCATAGCCTTACCTGACACTGATTAATGGCTGCATGGTTACCATGGAATGGAGACTGTCTTTCTTTATCCCGATGATGCCTGCTGCTGTGTTTACTTCTCTGCAACTGCTGACGCAATTTTGCAATCTGACAGGGGAAAGAATAAGAGTCTCAGATTTCCCTTCGCAAATTCAATTCAATTGCTACATTGACTATTATCAAAAAAGTAAAAGCTGAAACACTGCTAATTATGAGAATCTACTTGATATAATGTTGAGTCAGCTACTCTACAGATAAATCACCACAATACTAAAATATTAGCTTTCATTTTTCTATGAAGACCTGCACGTATTCCCAGTTCTCACATACCAGTATGACAGTACCTGAAGATAACGAGGTTACTTACCAGTAAACGAAGGTTCTTCGAGATGCATAGCTCCTATCTGTATTCCAGTGAGCGTTACGTGCATGCACCATATGCCCAAAGCTGGAGCTTTTGAAAGTAGTGCCGCATTATAGTCTCACCCGAGGCAATAAAGGGTACGGTGAACTGCCTTCAGTTACAGGTAAGTAACCTTGTTTTCTTCTTCCAGTGATGGTCCTTTATTGTATTCCACTGAGGGCAATTAACAAGCAATACCTATATGGGAGGATGGTGCGAGGACACTGTGGAACGGAGGACTGCTGCTCCAAATGAAGCATACATCGTGGAATCCTGCACTAGTGCATAGTATATGGAAAAGGTGTGTACTGAACTCCACATGGCCGCACTTCATATGTTACTCCTGGGGAAATTCTGTGCCACTGCGCACATGCAGAATTCATGTCCCCCACAGATTTCTTTGCTTCCCTGCAGAAAAATGCCTTCTGACAGGGAAGCAAAGGGAAGCTGCAAGAACGGTCACAGGCTCCTCCCTGGCAGTGCTGGTGCATGGTGGGGATGCCTCAGTTGGTGACACCTAGCTTGCATTGGGCTCAGCTACTAGCCTGGGCTGAGGATTGGGGAGGACCGACTTCCTCTTCACCTGCAAGTAGAAGGCGGGGCTGTGGCTGAGCCACCCTCAGAAACCTCCCCTGGCTGCAGGAAGCTCTGCACCCCCTCTCCCCTGCTTCCTGCACCCATCGCTCCTCAGCCAGGGGGGATGGGGTTACTGTATGGGGGGTTACTGTATGGGGGGTTACTTCACCATCTGCCCAACCCCCATACATCTGGACCCCCCCATACCCAGATTCCCCCTGCCGAGCCTCACCCCCTCCACACACCCCCGCTGAGCACCCACACTAGAACCCCCACCCCAATGAGCCCCACCCTCTCTGCATCTGGACCTCCCAGATGAGCCCCCCGCACCTGGACCCCCACCCCACTAAGCCCCAACCAGTTGAACCCACCCACCCCACCAAGCCTAACTGCCCAAGCACCCAGACCCTCCCGGTGGAGTCCCACACACCCAGACCTCCATTCCAGGCCCCAGACCTCCGCCCCACCAGCTGAGCCTCAACCACCTTCATCTGGACCCCCATCCCGCAGAGTCCCATTGCCCCTGCACCCAGAACCCTCCAACAAGCCCCTGTGCATCCAGAATCCCCCCACACCCGGACCCCCATGGAGCCGCCCCACACCCAGATTGTCCCACACAGAACCCTCTCACCCCGCACCCGGATTTCCCCCCCCCCCCCCCACACACCCTAAGCCCCTCCACATTTGGATCTTGCCAGGCTGAGCCTGCCTGCCCCACACCTGGATTGGGGGCCAGGGCTGGGGGTTCAAGCAAGACTCCCTCCCTCTCGCTTGCTATCTTGATGTACCTGGTATGGAGGGGCAGGGCCCCGGGGTGTTTCTGGGGCAGGCCCCGGCCCTTGCACTTTGTCAGGGCTGGGTGTAACCTCACTGCCAAGTCCATGTCCTGGGGGCAGGGGAAAATGCAACATGATCTCCCATCTCTGTGCAGCCAGTGGCCTGTGCTCCCCACTGTCATGCTGGACCCTCCACATTTATTTATTGACAAATAAAATATGCAGAATTTTAAAATATTGTTTGCAGAATTTATTTTTCTGGCACGGAATTTCCTCAGGAGTAATATGTCTGTGAGAGACACGTTGTGGAATGCGGCTGTGGTTGATGCTTGTGCTCTCGTGGAATGGGCCCGAATCCCTTCAGGCGGGGACCGTCCCAATAAGTGATAGCAACACATAATGCACCCTGAGACCCACTTGGAGATTTTCTCGGTGGAAATGGCTTGTCCTTTAATTCTCTCCACTACGGCAACAAAGCCTGGGAGATTTCCGGAAGGTCTTTGTTTGTTCAGGATAAAAAGCCAATGCCCTTTGAACATCTAACAAGTTAAGCCTTCTTTCCTCATTCGAGGCATGAGATCTGGGAAAGAAGGTAAGTAAATCTGAAGTGGAATTGGGAAACCACCTTGGATAGGAACTTGGCGTGGAGTCGTAAAGAGCCCTTGTCTTTATGGAAAGTAGTGAAGCAGGGGTTAGCCATTATGGCCTCGAGTTCGCTAACCCTCCTAGCCGATATAATGGCAATGAGGAAGGCGACTTTCATGGAGAGATAGCGAGCATGAGGCCATAGGTCCGAATGAGGTAGTTAGCAAGATGAGAATTAGTTTAAGTTCCATTGGGGGGTGATAAGTTGAATGGGAGGGTATTTTCACAGGAGGCCCTTCAAGAACTACATAGTTAATGGGTGGGTAAAGATTGAATGACTGTCCACCAGCAGATGAAAGGCACTAATGGCAGCTGCATGCACCTTAATGGAACTAAGGGTCAGTCCTGAGTCTTTCAGATAAAGGAAATATTCCAGGAGTAGCGGGATGCCCACCACTTCAGGGACAAGGCCCTGTCTGGTAACCCAGGAAGTGAAGCGTGTCCACTTGGCTTGATACGAGTGTCTTGTGGACTCTGTCCTGCTGCTTAAAAGGACATCTCAGACCGCCATAGAGCGTTCCTCCAAAAACCAAGCCGTCAGGTAAAGTGTGCACGAATTGGAATATCTGAGTCTGCCATTGTGTTGGGTCAGCAGCTCTTGCAATGTTCGAAGCGTGGAATTTGCTTCAACATGCAGAGGAGGAGAGGAAGCCAAAATTGGAGAGACCAGAAAAAAATGGTTACTCACCTTCTTGTAACTGTTGTTGTTCTTCGAGATGTATTGTTCATGTCCATTCCAATCAGGTTTCTTTGGGGTTCCTCCCCCTTCCCCATCGTTTCCCTGGGGCCACAGCATGCCGCGGTTCCCCAGGTTTAAAAGTTGTGAGGCCTGCAGTAAACACATGCCCAAAAGTGACCCGCACACTTCACGCTTGCAGTGTCTAGAAGAGAGAGTGACCAGAAAGATGGCAAGGCAGCTGGAAGATTTTTCCCCTAGCAGCATCCATTGGGTCAACCTGGGCACCCCCTGGAGTCGTGCCTTATGGCGCTCAATATAGAGCCCTGCCAACCCGCCACCCCCTCAGTTCCTTCTTGCCAGCTACTCCGACAGCGGGGTAAGGTGGGTGGTTATTGGAATGGACGTGAACAACACATCTCGAAGAACAACAGTTAGGAGAAGTTGAGTAAATTTTCTTCTTTGAGTGCTTGTTCATGTCAATTCCAATCAGGTGACTCACAAGCCTAAGATTCAGAGGCGGGGTTGGAGTTCAGATATCCACTGACTGGAGCACTGCTCTACCAAAGGCCACATCGTCTCTGGCCTGCTCGGTAATCATACAATGTGAGGCGAACGTATGTATGGAGGACCACATGGCCGCTCTGCATATTTCCTGGGTCGGAACCTGTGCCAGGAACACTGCTGAAGAAGCCTGAGTCCTAGTAGAGTGTGCTGTGAGCGGAGGGGCAGGCACCTCTGCCACGTTATAGCATTCAGGGATGCAGGACGTGATCCACAACGAAATTCGTTGGGAGGAGACTAGAAGACCCTTCATCTTGTCTGCCATGGCCACAAACAGTTGCATGGACTTCCTAAATGGTTTTGTTCTTTCGAAGTAGAAGGCTAGTGCTCTGCGGACATCCAATGAGTGAAGCCTCTGCTCCCTGCCGCTTGAGTGCGGCTTAGAATAGAACACTGGGAGGAAGATGTCCTGCTTCATGTGAAATTGGGAGACAACCTTCGGGGGGACAGCTGGATGTGACTTGAGCTGAACCTTGTCCTTATAGAACACGGTGTCAGTGGGCTCTGATGTTAGGGCCTTGAGCTCAGACATCCTCCTTGCTGAGGTTATCGCTATCAGAAACACCCCTTGTACGACATGTAGAGCAGGGAACAAGTTGCCAGCGGTTCGAAGGGTAGACCCATCAATTTACAACTGATTGTCTAGTACCTCCTCTATGGTAATGTGTAGGGCATTAGCTAGTCTCCGCAGCAATTCCTGGAACTGGCGATAGTCACCCTGTGGGGAAGGAGGGGATTGAAGAGGCAGCTGCATCCTGGGAAGATGAGGGATGCTTCTCAGGATCTGTCAGTACCGTTGGAGTCGGGCTAATCGGTGCAGGGTTATGTCGGAATGCTTACCTGACGAGGGTTGTGGTGATGAAGTGGGGGAGCCCTCCCAGACCGAGCGGAACCATTCAGAGGGTGAATATTGTGGCCATGATCTCCAGTATGGCCAACCCAGTTGACCCTGCTGTTGTGCAACTTGGGACCACAGTGCCAGATACAAACTCTGCAGACAAAGCAAGGTGGGGAAGTGCCCTAGTGTTGTCGGAACCTTCCAGTAGTTGTGCTTCCGGAACAGGAGTGGTGGACCGGGTCAGAGATCCATATCATCCAAAACAGAGGATTCAGAAACCTCACCAAATGGCGGTGCCATTAGGACTCTTGGAACAGGAGGTAGCAGGAGCATAGCGGGCAAAGGGTCCCTTCGACTTGGTGACCGGATCGGTGGTCGTGGAGTGCGAATAACTCATGGGGATCCAGGGCACCTCCAATTCTCCCAGGGGTCAATGGTATCCATTTCGCTGGAGGAGTCAGTATCAGGAACTGCATCTATCTGGAGACCAATGGTTCATGAGATGCCAGCAGAGTCGCTGGGTCTGTGATCGATACCAGTGGATCTAGTGATCAGTCCTGCCATTTCTTATTCTTGTGAGACTTACAACGCACGGATACTTCGTGGCCGGAAATCGTGGATGGTGCCGAGTCCTCATTAGATTTGGAGGAAGACTTACTGCCATGCTTATGTGCATGCTTCCTTGGTTCATGACAAGGCCCCAGTGCAGGGTTCTGCAGTAGAGGGAGCGCTCTTCACCTGTTCAGGCTAATGTAAAGGGGGTGCTCCCCAACCAGGATCCAATGTTGATCCCATGGCAGCCGCCATAAGGTGTTTCCTGAGGCGGAGCATCTGGTTCTCCCAAGTACGAGCAGGTGAGGCAGATACTGTACCTGGATGCAATGTGGGGCTCCTCCCAAGCAGTACATGCTGGTGTATGTTGCTGATGGAAAATGAGTGGGAGCAGGAATCACAGGTTTTGAACCCTGGCATCTTCAGCATACCTAGTACCCAGGACCGGATGCTGGGGTGGGGTAACGGTTGGCAGGAAACACCACTGAAGCAGTGTCCCAAGTCCTAAATCTGATATGAAAGGAAGAATTGAACAGAAAACAGAAAAAGTAAATGCAGAACCACTAAGAAATCTAAACTACTAACAGTACTAAGGATAGGTTTTGAAAAGTTTCAGAAAGTGTGTCACAAGGACGATTGGAGAGTAGAAGCTCTGGCTTGGACCATGAGGTGGTGAGAAGAAACTGGAGATGTAGACAGCCCACCGTGCCCTTTATCACCTCAGGCAAGGCCATGATGCGGCACAGTGTGCATGTGCGGACCGCCGAACAGTACTACTTTCAAAAGCTCCGGCTCGGGGCGCATAACCCTCAGTGGAATACAATATTGGATCATCACGAAAAGAAGAATTAAGTTTGATGGGAATTATATTACCATTTGAATTCCTCTCTCAGCTAACAGATACTTCCTCGATTTTTCATTGCTTTCCCTACCCCACTTCATTAAATATTGGTGTCTTGCACGGTGATCCTATCAGTTACAAAACAGATCAGCCATTATGTATTTCTATTTTCTCCACCTCCAATCTTTATATGGCAAGACTAAACACAAACATTTGCACTTTCTTCAAACCTCATGGTAATAAAATATGCAGGCAACAAGCCTGACCCAACTTTATTTCAAACAATAGCTTTCCTGACCTCCTTGAGTTGGTCTGTGCTGCCCCAGGATGCTGAACGCTTGTGAGATCCTTTCTTCTTTTCTAAATATTCTTCAGCCCAGGCACTCTCTGTCTGTAACAAGAAGATTAAAGGATTAATTTTAAAAGGGTATGCTTATTCTTGCCAAAAAAAAAAAAAAAAAAGAAAAAAGAGAAATTAGAAGCAACTAAGCTAAGAGAGGGCATGCAATTATGATTTTCTGGATTCAAACACTGCTGGAAAGCACAAGTCACTGAATGAAAGCCCTCTATGGCAACTTTGATATTCCTATAAGTAATCAGTATGAAGATGTCACCTCAGCCACTCCTATAATCTACATAGTAGGTCTCTCCCCTATTTCATATGAACACTTATCACCCCCAACTATAACAGAAGTATTAACTCTAATTTAGTTTCACTTAAAACACGGAAAAAATTTGACCCATTAGGTTTAAGTGGGTACAAGTCCCAATCACTTCAGCGCTCTGACCAGGGATTAAAATTGATCCTGTGTGTTAACAGACATTTCTAGTACTGCTTGAGTACGTGACTAAAGGCCTGGTCTACACGACTGAGTTAGGTTGATGTAAGGCAGCTTACATCAACCTAATTGTGTCAGTTTCCACACTACAGCCTTGCTTCCACCAATATAAGTGCCCTACCACAGCGACATAACTCTACCTCCATGAGAGGCTTATGTCAGCGTAGTTCGGGAAATGCAGTGTCCATATAGACACTGCAGGTTACTTATATCAACTATTGGCTCTCATTTTATCAATTTCACAGCTCCGTGCTAGAGTCAGGAAATTGACAAGAGAGCCTGGCTCACAGCCAGGGCTGTCAGCCTGGGGCGGGTGGGGGGCTCCCTGCCCCAAGCTGGGGTCCTGGCTCTGGACTCCTCACCCTGAGCTGGGCTTCTGCCTGGGCTCTGGGCATATAGCTCCCCACAGAAGCCACGGGGGAAGCCGTGCTCCCAGCAGGGAGTCTGGGAGGATAGGGAGGCTCCCAGCAGGGAGCTGCACACAGAGCTGAGAGCCCAGGCTCTCTCAGCTCCCTACACTGTCCCTCTTAAATCAGTGGATGCGCACCACCAACAGAAGGAGGCCAGCATGGACATGAACCACTGTAGTAATTACTGTGGTGGCTGTAAGTCAACCTAACATTACATCGACTTAAGTTTGTAGTGTAGATATGCCACAAGCAAACATTCTGGTATATAAGCAATACTGCACAATTAATAATTGCAATATCACACAAACAACTATACTATAATCTATAGTCAAGCACTCAAAAGTTAGGAAATACTAGAATTAAGTTGCCTGGGCAACTTTAATTCAACCTCCTGGTGTGTATGCATTATGATACTGTCTTTAATTACATGATCACATATTTTTCCCACAGGTCATCTGCCTCATTCAGTGCACAGAATGGACGGTGCTTACTGAATGACCAACTATTCAACAGCTTGTTTTATCTTCATTGTTCAATATGTGGCCTAGGCATTATTTACTGTATACTATTCAAATCCTGTCCTGAATACAGAAAGAGGCTATTGTGACAGATGCAGCCATTTCCTGCAACATACTTGAAAAACCTTACTGATTTAAGTTTTAGTAGGTTTGGAGTCCATTGTATTAAGATGCAAAGTTCATGAATTGTGGAATTATATGTAATTTCTATAGGAGGAGACATGACCAATATAAATCCTGGGACGTGTCATGAGCTTCAAAAGACTACATGAAACTATGTGCCAGATAAGAATGAATTTATGGGACAAAGTTAGGTGGGTTTCCCAGAAAATTTCTTGGGGGAAGACCTATACAAACATACATCTCTACCCCAATATAACACGAATTTGGATATAATGCGAGGGGGTGGGGGGGGGAGAACACAAGCGTGCAAGGGTGCAAAGAATTTGGGAATAAATAGAAAAACAAACTCTCTCCAGGAATTTGGGAAGGGAAGGAAAATTCCAAAGAAGTGAGCTTGGAAGGTGAATGTATACAGAAAAAAAAAAAAAAAAAAAAGGCAGCCTCTTACACTTAAATACACCACCTAACAAAACTGTCTTACCTGCGTGGCTTTGTCCCTCATACAGGGAGCAGCCTGTCCATGATTATCACGAGGCCATTGTCCAGCGAGGTAGGGAGCAGCAAGTGTATCCAGTGAGGAAGTGCGGCGAATTATACTGGAAGGGCTTGATGAAGGCGGTCGTGATTTGTCAACTAGAAAAATAAAAATAATAATAAGATTTCACAAGCAAAGTGTGTGTATCAAGAACAAGTAAAATTCAATAAAGCAAATTTTCCATTAGCCATACTGGAAATAGAATGGTTATGTATTCAGTACAGAGCGCGCACACACACACAAAATGTAATACCATAGCAGCTATGAGAGACCACTTGGAAATTAAGCTCAAAATTTGCTTTTTGTTGTTGTTTTTTAACATTTGCCCCATGATTACATTGCTCTCATGTAATGTGTTTTCAGAGTTTCCCTATAAAAGCACAGAACAAAGTAATTACCAATATTACTAGGGCGTTTTTTTAATTTTTTTTTGCTGTGACTTTTAAGTACTACCAAAATTTATGCCCAATTTAATATTGGATTTATTTTTAAAGCCCAGGCTGTTGATCCATATGCCAACTACTGCATATAGTTTATTTCCACAATGATCAACAAAACTTATACTACTAAGCAGAAAACAGCCATCCTGATGGACAGTTATGCATGAGGCTGCTTATGACTTTGGACTACGCGTATGGTAACCTAGCCAAAAAATAAAATAAAAAAATACACATGATCAGAGTTCAGAATGAGACACTTCATAGATGTAAAGATAAAGAGTTAATAGTTTAGCTACTAGACGTTTCAGTATGCAAAATATTTATATTTGTTTTCCTAATATTGGAAGAACAAGTAATTTAGACTCAAAATGTGACCTATAATATGGTTTTAAAATGATGCATGGAATTCTTGTCCTCCATACTGAAAATAAATGTCTCAGAAAGACAGGTTACCAATAGCTTGTTCTTAGAGAGGCACCACTGTGCATTCAGACTTGTGGAATTCAGAGTCAAGTTGTGAAACAGCATTGAAAAGCAGTACAAGAAGGAAGGATGTGTGTGTACATGAGCATTCTGATGCATAAGTGAAGTCCTCACCCTACTCTATAAAAAGGGGTGCACCCTCCCAAACACCTCAGTTCCTTCTCTCTAAGGACAGAAATGTGATGTTACATATAAATCCTAAGTAGGGGGTAGGTGTGTGGATAGTGTGACTACACAGAGGCAGTTCCCAAAGAACAGTAGTTACTGATAAGTAACCTTTTTCTTCTTGGATGGCCTCTGTGCATTCCTACTTGTGGGAGATTAGCAAGCCATCAGGTGGATGGTGGGAGAGGAATACTCAGGAGTGCAAGTAGAGTGGTACGCTCCAATATGCAGTACCGGCAAGAGATTTTTAGCGGGTATGGGGTACCGGAAACACTTGGGGAGGCTAGCCCCCCCTCTGGAGGGGGGTGGAGCTGCATTCTGCTCCTTAAAAGAGCAGAATGCGGCTAGGGAGGGCATTCATTCTTTATATGGGTTTAACAGCACAGTGCATATGCTAAACTTAAAGGCTTTGTTTAAGTTTGTTAGTATATGTATTTTGCTGTTAAGTTGGTCAGGAGTCCTCAAGAGGGGAGGGGTGGGACGGACGGAAGGTGTTTAAACAGTGGTTTGGATTCCTGCTCCAGCCTCTGGACTATGAACATATACTGACGGGAGCATTCTAACCAAGGGACTGAGGACTTTAAGGTAATCTGGAGCCTTCATATTTCCTTGATCCTTTGCAGATGGACTTATCAGTTGGATACAGTACAAAGACTGTTCTAGCCTCATTGATTGTCCATTGCAAGGGAGAAATCAGCAAAGATCAGATGTCTGCTGACTTTCTCACACGAGTCAGCAGCCTTTGATACCTGTGGTATAAGCAACATAGCCCTTGCTTGAGTGGTTTTGTTCTTTCCTCTCCGAATGTCAAAGCCTTTTCCCATTGAACTCAATAGCAAAACTTTTTTTGATTTCAATGGGAACAGGATTTGGCCCCAAGAGATCAGAGAATGGGATTTTGATCAATTGCTTATCTGTCCAGAGACAGTTCTCATGCACGTTCTGCCAGGCTGATTTTGATTGTCCCTCCTGTATGTCACGGACAGGAGTTTCCTCTGGCTGCGAATAAGATCTGGGGGAAAATAAAAGGAGGGAAATACATAGAGACCAGTGGGAATATGAGAGCACCTTAGGCCATAAAACCAGGATGGGGTCTCATGGTAACTTTGTCTTTGAGGACCACATTATAAGGTGGAGTGGCCACCAAAGCACTAAGCTCACTCACCCTCCTAATAGAGTGAATTGCTATCCAGAAGGCAATTTTGATAAATTAATGTTTGAAAGAGTCTTGAGCAAGAGACTCCTAGGGAAGGCCTCCCACACCTATCGGTTTTGTTAAAACAAGTTTTAGGACACAGAACCAGATACTTGAGGTGACTGTTTGCTAAGTGAAAACAGGTGTCCTTTAAGCTGAGAACTGCATACCAATTTCCCTTGGTTAAGGAATGGATAACATCCTCGATAGTGGTCATCCTGAACTTCAATATTCTTATGTACTTGTTGGGGTTTCTAAGGTCCAGTTGGCCCTCAGACTGTTTCTCTAATTGGGATTCAAGGAATTTGTGGGGGGGGGGGGGAGGAGAAGGGGGAAAATCTCTTTTCCTTCTGTATTCCCGTTGAATCCCCCCATGGCTCATTTCCTGAGGAGGGAATCCACTTCCTCCATTAGGACACTCTTGAAATGGGTCCCTGAAGAGGGAAAGAGTGGGGGGATGGTGAGGTGATCTGGTGCAAAACTGAACTGAGTATCTGTCCTGGATGGTGTCTAGCACCCAGTTATCTGAAGTAATCATGCACCTGGAGCTGCAGGAGAAATGAGATCTGAAGGAAGGGGACACGGTGACTGATGTCCCATCAATAAGCCCAATAAGATATCAGGTAGTAGTACCAAGAAGCCAGGTGAGCCCGGAGCCTCAAATGTCTCTCCCTTTTGGTGCAGAGCATGAAAGTGTGGCAAACTGTATATGGGGTTATTAAGTGGGTCTCACTAAGGGCTTGTCTACACTACCGCGCGGAGTCGATCTAAGATACGCAACTTCAGCTACGTGAATAGCATAGCTGAAGTCGACGTACTTACATCTACTTACAGTGGTGTCTTCACTACAGTAAGTCAACAGCTGATGCTCTCCCGTCGACTCCACTTGTGCTCCTCGTTCTGATGGAGTACCGGAGTCAACGGGAGAGCGTTTAGCGGTCAATTTATCTACACTAGACGTGATAAAGCGACCCCCCCGGATTGATCGCTGCCTGCCGAACCAGCAGGTAGTGTAGACGAGCCCGGAAATAGAAGAGGCACCAGATCTCCAGTATGATAGCCAGGCAAGAGGCACACCTCTTGAAGCCTTTACAAACCTCAGGGCCTGACAGTCCTGGTAAGGGGCAAAGGCTTGCAAGGAAAGGAAAGGGATATTTATACTAAGATAACCTACACTACTCTAAACTAGCTATTTACAATAAGGATTTAAGCTAGGTTGAGGGAAGCTCTAGTCCACAGGACATGAAGGCAAATGCCGCTTGCTCTCAAGGTGGCAAGTAACTTAGGCTGTTAGGGATGCATTCCCTTATTCAGAAGAGAGTGATGCCATCACCTTTACACAAGAAACGCTTATGGCACCACCTCCCCTCAACCAACAGCCACAACTTTTCAAGGTACTTTTGCAGCTTGATATCAGGTGTGCCACTACAAATGTAAATGCACAGAGGGCATTGAAAAAGAACAAGAAACTACTTAGGAGTTGTCCTTTAGACAGGTTTTTTGTACATTTTTTCAAGAGCGTATATAAAAAAAGCCCTATCCATTTTAGATAAAAAGGATCTAGGAAGAGGAAAATTAAACAAGTTTTCAATAGCTCTCTAGAAGGCAGCATTTACACAGTACATATATGAAAGGATGTGTCCACTTTGCTGCTTTTTAGAAGAAAAAATACGTCTAGTTAGTTATGCAGTCCTACACAGACATCTGATTAGTAATTTAAGTAAGCTTCTGCTTTCTATGTTTACATCTATGCAAATATCTTGTACTGTTTAGTGTATAATTTATCAATTTAAATACAGTGCAAGTATCTTTTAGCATGATGGGGTTACTAGCTTTTACTGGAATACAAAAACCATTATAACAATGTTACAATTATATATATATTGTGAAGCATTTCTAAGCTCATTATAAACCATGTATACTAAGGAATTACTTTGCCTGAAATGCAGCCACCTCTGGAATGGAATGCACCAGCTGCTTGGCTGCAAATAACATTCAGTTTAGAACAGGAACTGCTGAACTAAAGTTTAAAGAGGAATTTAGATAAACAGTAAGTACGCTAACTGAAAATTGGACTGGATTTCTGCAGAGCTGAAGTGGCAGGACTTTATGAGAAAGGAAAGTGTGACATATATG
Source organism: Terrapene triunguis (assembly GCF_002925995.2). Lineage (NCBI taxonomy): Eukaryota > Metazoa > Chordata > Testudines > Emydidae > Terrapene > Terrapene triunguis. The sequence goes on along the minus strand of NW_020664413.1, from coordinate 57,201,285 downwards.
AGTAAGGACAGACAACATTGGCAATCAGGACTCTTGGGTTGTAATCCCAGTTGGCCATGGACCTGCTGTGTTGCCTTGACCAAGTCACTTAATTTCACCTTACCCATCTGTAAAATTAAATACAACAGTTATCCATCTCACAAAGCTATTGAAAAGCTTAATGTTGCTAAAATATTTTGAGATTCTCAGATGAGAGGTGCTATATACCTGCAAGTTTTATTACTCTTGAGGGAAGTACCATATAATCTTCAAAAGCTTTAAGTGGCCTGCATGTATGTTTTACATCTCAAAAACATGACACTTCAAAACTGAAAATGCCATAACTAAGGCTACGAGTCTGTCACCGAGGTCACAGATTCTGTGACTTTCCGTGACCTCTGCAGCAGCCCCATGGCCATCAGCAGCAGTTTGGGTGTGTGGGAGGGGGCTCAGGCAAGGAGCAGGAGTTTGGTGAGTGCAGGGGGTGTGGGGCCTCCCTGCAGCTTCTAGGCGGCAGAGGGGGTCTCTGCGCTGCCCGTAGGCCCCACCCCCGCAGCTCCCATTGGCTGCGGTTCCCGGCCGATGGGAACTGCGGCAGCCGGCACTTGTGGCGGGAGCAGCGGAGGAGCCCCTGCCCTCCGCCGCCGAGGAGCTGCAGGGATGCGGAGCCAGGTGGGGAGCCCTGCCAGCCCCGCCAACCCTCCCTCACCAAGTACCAGTGTGGTTCCCAGGCCACATGGCGCAGTCCGCCCCCCCCCCCCCCCCAGTACCAGCAGGGGTCCTCGACCACCACCCCCCCCAGCACCTGCAGAGCCCCCGGACCGCCCCCTTCCCCAACCCTCCAAGTTTTAGTAACAGCGGGTATTTTTAGTAAAAGTCATGGACAAGTCACAGGCCCATGAATTTTTGTTTACAGCCCATAACCTGTCCATGACTTTTACTAAAAAAATACCTGTGACTAAAACGTAGCCTTAGCCATAACACCTTTATTTGTGACTTGATACATATTAAGAGCTATAGTTCAAAAGTATGCTCAAAACGCACCAAATAGTCTGTAGAAGTTACGCAGGGAGATTTACATCAGAAAAGCTTGTTGGAAACCTTGAAAGAAATAACCTGAGTGCAGGACAATGTGTTGCTAATTTAGTGTCTTTATTCTGTGAATGAAGTAGAGAATCAAAATTTAGCAGCATAGATTTGAGAGCAGATTTCAAGTATTTGCACAAGCATTCCCTCCCCCTTTAAGGTTTATTTCCTTTTTTTTTTTTTTTTTTTTTTTAATTATAAACAAAAAGAAGTCTGACAACAAATTATTTCTCTCTCCTATTTTTCTCTTAAGGACACAATACATAAATTGAAAGGGTTCATCAGTTACTCCAATTTGGTATCACCCAAGGTATGGTACAGGAGAAATCTGGAAAGGGACATATATGATAATCAATTTTGTTAGTCTAATTTGAGAAACAAAGTGTTGAATTACATTTCAAAAAGAATTTTTGAAATGTAACCTTTTCCCCTTCTATATTACATCCAGAATGGTCTGCCATCATATACAGTTTGCATTAAATTTACCAAGATATTTCTTTTCAAACTGGTTAATATTTATTTTAAGTAGAGCTGTCAATTAATCACAGTTAACTCACGCAATTAACTCAAAAAAATTAATCACGATTAATTGCACTTATAAACAATAGAATACCAATTGAAATTTATTAAATATTTTTGCATGTTTTTCTACATTATCAATATTGATTTCAATTATAACACAGAATACAAAGTGGACAGTGCTCATTTTATATTTTTATTACAAATATATGCAGTGTAAAAATGATAAATGAAATAGTATTTTTCAATTCACCTCATGCAAGTATTGAAGTGCAATCTCTTTATCATGAAAGTGTAATTTACGAATGCAGATTTTTTTTGGTTACATAACTGTACTCAAAAACAAAACAACGTAAAACTTCAGAGCCTACAAGTCCACTCAGTCCTACTTCTTGTTCAGCCAATCGCTAAGACAAACAAGTTTGTTTACACTGATGGGAGATACTGCTGCCTTCTTCTTATTTACAATGTCACCTGAAAGTGAGAACAGGCGTTCGCATGACACTTTTGTAGCCGGTGTTCCAAGGTATTTACATGCCAGATATACTAAACATTCGTATGCCTCTTCATGCTTCGGCCACCGTTCCAGAGGACAAGCTCTCCGCCCTGCTCCCGGCGCTCTGGCTGCCGTGGGGAGAGCGGAGAGCCCCGGCCGGGCTTGCCGCCCTCCTCCCAGCGCTCTGGCCGCCGGGGGCTCTCTTGCCGCCGGGGAGAGCGGAGAGCCCCAGCCGGGCTTGCCGCCCTCCCCCTGGCGCTCTGGCCACTGGGGGCTCTCTGGCCGCAGGGGAGAGCGGAGAGCCCCGGCCGGGCTTGCCGCCCTCCTCCCGGCGCTCTGGCTGCCGGGTGCTCTCTTGCCGCTGGGGAGAGCGGAGAGCCCCAGCCGGGCTCTCTGCCCTGCTCCCGGCGCTCTGGCCGCCGGGGGCTCTCCGCCCTCCCCCGGGCGCTCTGGCCGCCGGGGGGAAAGCGGAGAGCCCCGGCCGGGCTTGCCGCCCTCCCCTGCCGCAATGGGGCGGGGGTGTGTGTGTGGCCGCTGGCTTTTTTTGCCTAGGGCGGCAAAAAAGCCAGAGCCGGCCCTGCCAGAGGACATGCGTCCATGCTGATGATGCTCATTAAAAAAAATAATGCGTCAATTAAATTTTTGAGTGTACTCCTTGGGAAGAGAATTCCATGTCTCCTGCTCTGTTTTACCCGCATTCTGCATATATTTCATGTTATAGCCATCTCGGATGATGACCCAGCACATGTTCGTTTTAAGAACACTTTCACAGCAGATTTGACAAAACGCAAAGAAGGTATGATGTGAGATTTCTAAATATAGCTACAACACTAGAACCAAGGTTTAAGAATCTCAAGTGCCGTCCAAAATCTGAGAGGGACAAGGTGTGGAGCATGCTTTTAGAAGTCTTAAAAGAGCAACACTCTAATGCGGAAACTAGAGAATCCGAACACCAAAAAAGAAAATCAACTTTCTGCTGGTGGCATCTGACTCCGATGATGAAAATGAACATGCGTCAGTCTGCACTGCTTTGGATCGTTATCAAGCAGAACCCATCATCAGCATGGAAGCATGTCCTCTGGAATGGAGGCTGAAGCATGAAGGGACATATGAATCTTTAGCGCATCTGGCACGTAAAAACCTTGCAACGCCAGCTACAACAGTGCCATGCGAACGCCTGTTCTCACTTTTGGGCAACATTGTAAACAAGAAGCAGCATTATCTCCTGCAAATTGTAGCCAACCTTGTTTGTCTGAGTGATTGGCTGACCAAGAAATAGGACTGAGTGAACTTGTAGGCTCTAAAGTTTTACATTGTTTTGTTTCTGAATGCAGTTTTTTTGGTACATAATTTTACATTTGTAAGTTCAACTTTCATGATAAAGAGATTGCACTACAGTACTTTTATGAGGTGAAGTGAAAAATAAAATTTTTTTTTTTTTTACAGTGCAAATATTTGTAATAAAAAAATAAAGTGAGCACTGTACACTTTGTATTCTATGTTGTAATTGAAATTAATATATTTGAAAATGTAGTAAACATCCAAAAATATTTAAAATAAATGGTGTTCTGTTGTTTAACAGCGCGATTAATCGTGATTAATTGAGATTAATTTTTTTTTAAATCTCGACAGCCCTAATTTTAAATATTTGTGTAGAGACAGCTTCCAACAGCATTCTAGAGACCAAAAAAAAAAAAAAAAAACAATCCCAACCCCAAAAAAGAAAAAAAATTAAAATAAAAAAAAAAAGAAAAAAAAAAAAAAAAAAAAAAAAGACAATCCCAACCCCAAAGAGCCAAAAGATTTAAATTAGACTAATGTAGAACATGAAAGTAACACAGGAAAGGAGGAATATGGGTTAAATCAAAAATAACTGAAGTTGTACAATGAGTGATTCATACAAATTCTGTATTTTTAAATAGCAAATTGTGACTGTGGAAATGAAAAAAAATAGGTAGCACATGAACTGAAGTTGACAGAAAGCAAGGCAAAAATAGGGAATTTTGAGGAGGGATATGAAGGAAAGTGAAGATGCCTTCAAGACAGAAAGAAGAAGGTTGTTCCAAGTTAGGCTGCAGCATGTAAGAAAACACAAGGTTAAAGTGGAAGGTCAGCCTACATCACTGAGTTGACTATGTGTAACAAAGGCCTTAAAATTTTGTCCAGTAATTCCCACATTAAGCCTATGTGCAAGAGAATGCAAAGGGGCAAGGTGAATGGCTAGAACACAGGACAAGGAGAGGAGCAACAGGAGAAGAGAAAAGATGGAGGCAGAAACAGAGCTATGCAGAGGCCTATATTCCTCCCGACTGTACCAAGATAGAAGTGATATATATGAAAAAGGTAGCCATATTACCAGCAATATTCCTCATACAAATTTATGTGCAACTGTAAAGTTATTGACGAATATTGGCCTAAGTTGCTGGGCAGAGGACAAACCCTAAAATCTACACTTTTAGGGTGTTGTATTCATTGCAATTGACACAGCACATGTAGGCCTACCTGAGCTAATTTTAACTGAGCTACCTTGCTAAAATTAACAGTGTAGCTGCAACAGCTTGGGCAGCGGTATATGCTAGCCACCCAAATACATACCTAAGGTAGCAGCCAGGATTGTTCTTGGATGGCTAGCCCGTACTACCACTTGTGCTGCCATGGCTACACTGCTTTTTTAGCAAGCTAGATCAAATCAAAGCTAGTTCAGATATGCCTACACACCTTGCAACTGCCCCTCCTAACTGCTGTTTAGACATACCCTTAAAGGCAACATAGTAGCAAGTCAGTCTGTTAAAAATGAGTGAGGGGGGATATTAGTGAAAAGAGCCTTATTTTCAAGCATCTAACAGTGTTGTAGCTGACAGTGTCTCTAAAAACTTTATAAAGGAGAGTGGGAGATGTCACTTCTGGTACTATGCATTTAGCCAGGACAGTGGCTAATTAAAGTCAACACTAAAAAATGTGCGAACAAATACCAGTGTAAAGGACACCGACATTTAAATCTGAAATTCTTCTAAGTAGGAAAGGTGAGAGAAGCCTTATAAGCACAGCTATACTTGCAATACTTTTGAAAAGACTACTTTGAAATTTATCTTAAAATATAGCATTGAAATAAACACATTAGCTTCATTATATTTGTTATTAATACACACATTATATACTAAAAGTACTTCTAGGAAGAGATCTGATGACAAGAAAAAGAGTGGTTTATTAATAACAGCAGTACCTCAATTTATTATTTTTTTTAAACACTTAAAGAGAAAAACTGACCATCATTATTTCTGAATTCCACAGCTGGCTGTTTCAGTTCCACAACCACAATTTAAAAATTCTCACAAAACTACTTAGTCAAATATGATTTTTCTTGGTGCACTGTACTTTATGTACTACCAAGAATAAACCACCCCATCCTACAGTGACAGGCACACACCCTCTTACTTCAAATTCCTCTCCAAAATCCACTTGTGGAGCCTACAAACATTAATCCCTTTTAAAACAGGCCAGCGCCAGCCAAAATTGTAAAAAAAAAAAAAAAAGTTAACTTTGAACTATCATCTGTTCTCTCAATGTGTTCTTGTCTGATCTCTAGTTTTCAAAATATAATCTCTTTAGTGCCAGGGACCAAGTTTTCCAGTCTTTTGTACAAGACTTCCCAAGTAAACAACAACAACAGAATCATAGAAATCTATGGCTGGAAGGGACCTCAAGAGGTCATCTAGTCCCATCCCTCCAAATTGAAGCAGGATTAAGTATACCTAGACTATCCATGACAGATTTTTGTCTATCCTGTTCTTAAAAAACCCCCAGTGGCCGGGATTCCACAACCTCACTCAGTAACCTGTAATGTTTTCAAATGAATTCTTACTCAGTAGAGAATTATACTTTTATAATGTTCTGTTGTTTCACATACACGTGTACTTAGTATTAAATGCAAAAAAACGTGTTAATGCAAAATTAATGTTGCAAGAATAAGCACTTAATTCTCAAGAAATTCCAACAACTTTTGTTGTATGTGGCAACTTGAACTTGGCCACAAACAAAAATACATTAAGTGTACCATGTTAGAGAGTTACATTTAATAAATGAAAAAAAAACCAAAAAACCCAGAAATTCTACAGATGCCTAACATGGCCAAGTTAAACACTGTCCTTACTGGAGAACAGCAATATAAAAGAATCTTCGGAATAACAAAATAGTTTTGCTTTTTATTCTTATGAATTTTAGAGTTTTAAAACTTGTCAAATATATATTTTCAAATGCTAAGAATTAGAAAATTGGTATGGCAGACTTTTACTGATAGGGGAAGAAATATACTATGAATTGTTTACAAGCTGATTACTGAATAAAAGCCTTCCAATACTTGAGAAAAAAAAATCCATACAACTTCCAGCAACATGCAGTCATGTGCCAAAACTGTCAGTTTGACTTAAGTAAATTGCTACAAAACATATCCTATGCTATTCTGAAGCTCTTCATTTTGTTGAGTAAACAAGAAAACGTATGATCAATTGTTTAAAATAAGAAATATCCTATCAGCTATGACAGCTGAGGTCCTCAAAGTTTTCTGTAGCGTAAACCACATTTTAGTAGGAACATTGCAGTTGGGAGGAGAGGCAGTCCATGAGACAATCAGATAACATTCTATTGTTACTACAGCAACAATTGCTTGCATGGAAAATATCAGGAGAGTGTTTGCACTAAAATAAAAATAAAATAAAAAAAAACAACAACACCCACCCAGCTAAAAATGCTATAATTTAGCAATCGAAAATGAAAACTAGCTTCATGTGATTAGCCTTCTAACTATGGTCCACAGATCAGTTCAGGAACCTCCAACTCCACCAGTGGCTTATTCTTAATGACATTCAATAAAACCTAGAGAAGGTCTGTCCTGAATGTCCCAAAGACAAATTGCCTTAAAACTAAAAAAAAATATTCCACATGGATGTAAGGGTTTGAAGAGGATTTTTCTGTATCAAATAAATCCACTAAATATTACTCTGTACCACACTACATTGTTTTGCTGGTTCTGTATTCTGTAGAAGAGAAGCTGAATCATCAAAAGGTTCTTTCCGGTACTCTCCACATCACATACTACAGGGAATTGGCATGTTAACACGTGGTCAGACTAGCAGCCTTGTCAGGCTCCTCAGGATCACACACAAAATTGCTGCCAACAGCATACATGTATGCCAACCACCATTTAGACAAGATTTGTGTCCAGCAAGGCTTAACCACAGCACGAGTCTCCATGGTGTCACTGCGCTGCTCCATGTTAGGGCCAGGGTGGACCAATAAATAAAATGAAAAATAAATTGCTGGCATATTTGGCCTCAACACTCCTCACATTACCATCCCACGCAGCAGCATCACTGCTGAGAGGGCCAATCTGAATCACTTTCTGCATTCCAGCCTAAATTAAGTTAGGGGTTCTCAAACTTTTTCTTTCTGAGCCCGTCCTCCTTCCTCCCGCCCAACATACTATAGAAACTCCATGGCCCACCTGTGCCCCAATAACTGATTTTCTGCATATAAAAGCCAGGGGTGGTGTTGCAGGGAAATTGCCTGGGGCCCCATGCCACAGGGGCCCCAGAGAAGCTACATTATTCAGGCTTTGGCTTCAGCCCTGAATGGCAGGGCTCAGGGCCCCTGCCTTCAGCCCCATGTAGTAGCTTTCTGCCCTGGACCCCAGCAACTGTATTGCTGGCCCTGCTTGGTGGACTCCCTGAAACCTGTTTCTCCTCCCGCCCCCGAGTGGGCCCCAGACCCCTGGTTGAGAACCACTGCATTAGGGGATTCTCAAAGAAAACATGTAGTAGTTGTTCATTCAACCTGGCTCTCAGTACTATCAAACTGGTCAGTTACATTTAACATTATAGCACAAGGTAAAAAAAGCACTCTCTTTGGTCAACAGTGGACCAGAATACACATTCATGTACAACTCTTTATTAGAGAGGTTACACTTGCCTCATAAGAAACGTAATATTTTTATCAGATTCATATCTAAATAAAGATCTAAATATTTTTCAAAGTTTTTCTTCCTCTTCAATAAGGTCTTCTTAAGAGGAGAAAGCCAAAGGGAGCTAAAAATCAGCAATCCAAGTTTGGTCAGTTGCCTTACTAGTAAAATAACTGCTTCAAAAGAAAGCACTGGAAACCACCACTGATACACCCACTCCTCCCCCCAAACACTGTAATAAACTAAATGATAATTGAAAGAATTATTTTGTTAGTTATTTAAATCTAAGCTAAGCAGTTGTCTAAATTTTATTAGAGATGCATATCAGATCCTAAAAAAAAAGTTAGTGTGAATATTTCCCTAGACTTCTATTGCCCCCAAACATACCATAATGTTGAATTTTATTAAATTGTTAGTTAGATGGGGTGGAATGGAGTTGACATTGAAATACAGTTTTAATAATCACTCAGACACCTACGCTTAAGAATAGACCGACACTATCACCAAATTATTAAATCCTGCCTTAATACAATCAGCCAAGTCTACCATTTAACCCCTCTGCTTGTTTCAAAATGCAAATTTCCATTTCAGTCAACTATTCATGGTGTTCTCATTGTAGTATTTTCCTCTACAGTTTCTCATGCTATATTACTTGCACCAAGTGCTCATCTGCTAGTTTCCCTTGATGTGACCTACATAATAAGAGATCCACTTCCATCAAGACAACAATTACAACAGCTGCGCTGATGAAAAACAATAGAGCTGTTTCAACGAACAGAAGAGTATTAGGTCTGTTTTAATTAGCCTAATTATCAACCCTTCCACCTCCCACAACTAAATCTATTTTTCAACAAAGTGTTCCTGCAACTAATTTTCAATTAAGCAAAAAAAAAAAAAAAAATTAAGTATGAATAGAGCGCACAGGATGTTGTGTAAGCCTATAGAGAAAAGCAAGTACTCTCTTTCATTACCTGTACATACATATTTTGAGGCAGCAAGGAGCCTAACATAACTGTAACTTAACAGAACAAAGCTAGAGTAACAAACTTCAAATCCCTAAAATCATTTTTAAGTGAAAGTACTTTAAAAGTTCTATAATTTAGATCCATCACTGCAAATGATGGGTATTTCATGAATTCGTTCATAAGAGAATGAACAATGACTCCCATAGGGAGTCTAATTCAATCTATCTCCTGGAGGGTGGGGGGAAGGAGGGAAGAGGAGGGGAGAAAGAGAAAACAAGAGGGAAGGTTTCCTCCCTATAAGGGCATCACACAATGAAGTTAAAGCAAACCTGAAACTTCAAATTCACAACAGTGGATAGGGGAAATAGAGGGAACATTTAAAGAAAAATATAATTATTATTGTAAACATGAAAATACAGTTTGAAGATTGACGATCTTTGTATACTCCACACCCAAGTTGTTTCAATTAAAAAAATACAGGTACAAAAGGTAAATCTTTGATTCTGGTTCTCTTGAATGTAACGGACCCCATGAGAAAAAAAACAAACATATATGGTCCTTTATTTTGGATGTCAATATCTTTCACCAATTGTGTAGTGTAGAAGAAACATTTAGGTGAGAACCATTTGGATCTTTTGTTTCTAATAGTCCAAAATTCTGTCCTCTGGTAGGAGCATGCCCAAAATGTACACTTTACAAATGCAAGTTTTACAAATCCCAAAGAAACCAGATTTTTTGTTTTAATCCTAATTTTAAAAAGTTTTAAAAAACAAATATGCATTACCCTGAACTCTTTGTAGCATGGAACCGGATAATGAAGTTATAAACAATAATGACATTAGCTTCATTAAGTTTTGACTTTTGGGGGGGGGGGGGGCAGAGGAGGATGGACACAGTTGGGATTCTTACTTGACAGGCTACCTAGCCTTAGCCAGAAGGACTCGAACATTTTATCAAGATTCTAGCTCAGATCTATTTCAAGGTTGGTGAGAGGAACTGCATCCACTTCAAAAGCTAAAAGCCACTGAAAGTAGCAGTGAACTGAGTACCTGTTCAGTTTTACACCAAGTTGACTTCCCTATTGTTATGTCTGTTCTATCTGAACATATAAAAACTTACCCAGTGACTGTGACTAACTTACTTATCTGGATTATCTTTTCTGCTTCAACTTACACTTTATTAACTTTAAATATGTATATCAGAGAGATAAAGGAATACCTGAGACCCAATTGGTCTCATGGGAGTGAATTGTCTGCGGATTTATTTAAACAGTGTATCGGCAATATTAAGTACCTTTGCTTCTCTATTTGTGTTGGAAAGTTAATGAAATATTTGACATCATCCCTAACTGACATATCAACACAAACCATTGGTTTGTGGATTATACAAGGTATGTGTTAGCACAGCACCAAAGTACACCAAAGATACTAGATGAGCGGCAGTGAAACCCTGTTGTGTTGTAACAACTTGAGTGCACTAACTCAAATTTTTTTTTTTTAAATGGCAATGGCAGGAGACTCCGCTGTGTCATCATGACTTACCACTGGGGGTCTTCAAAACTTGGCAGTTTGACATTGTATATCCTGGAATTATGAGACACTGTCCTCCACTCCACAAGATGTCTTGGAAAGATTCACAGGAGCTGAGCGATGTAATTGTACCTGCTATTAGCCACTGGATTGTGGAGGACAGTATCCAGCTCCACTCAAAGATCGTGTTAAATGACACTTCCCATTTTTCACAAAACTGTGGCTCTGCAGCTCCTTAACTCGAGGGTGCAATCTATGACCCCGACACTGTATGAGGCTTGGATAAAGAGGTTGCCCAACATGGGATAGACATGCCCCCCGCCCTTTCAATCTGAGAGCTACTACTGACACTTTCATACACACTTGCGGTGCTGTTGCTAAACCTCAGGGCAAGTACCTGTACTGGTAGAATTTTGCTCTCAGAGCAAAGTATAGGAAGTATCTGTGAAACTGTCGAATTGAGAGATGGAGATAAGTATCTTTCAAATATACTTGTGTATCAGGAAGCCCTGTATGTTGATGGCAGCTAGTGTTCCTTTGAAAATCTGTCTTGAATTTTTATTTCTTCATAGATCTGTTGAGATACAAGCTGTTCTACAACTGCTCTGTAGCCAACTTTTATTGGACTAGAAACAATATGGAGTAAATGCCTTGTTTCCTCTGTAGGGACGGGATAGGTTCCATTGCTCCCAATCATGGGAGAGCTAGGATGACTGTCTGCATGCCCTGACTCCTCCTCTTCCTCAAAAAAAAAAGTGCACTTAAAACAAAGTCTAAGTCTGAGAGGAACCATACCTTGCAATACTCCCTAACCATATTAGTATTGCTTGTGAAAGCATGCAGGGGGCACTTATATTCAGATGACAAGTTCATTTTGGTTTATTTCTTTCTGTTGTTGGCTCTGAGAGTGGTCATGTCCGAAGGAGAGGGCTGAGATGATGCCTGTCTAGACTTGGCTACCTTTGAACAGCCTGTATAGTGAAAGGGCCACTCTCTAAGGTTAAAAAAACAACACAACAAAACCGCCCAGTTAGAAGTGACAAGTCCCTGACCACCAAGGAAACAGGCATATTTATCTTTATTAGTGATGCCAGAATAAATTTTTACTGGTGTACACTGAGGAACCTTCGAGCCTTACAAAATGGTGGCTTGGGGAAGAAAGGGATGACAAAAATTGGGGACCAAAAGGCCTCTAAAAGCCTGCCTATTCTTCTACATCTGAGCTGATGTCCCTCTCCTCATTCAATAGCAATTTGCAAGGGGAATGAGGTGGTGGGGGTGGCGGGGCCTGGCAACCTGTAGAAAAAGCTGGGAACAATAATCTGGACATTAGGGCATGGTGACCTACAGCAGCAAGAAGAAATTACAACCCAATTCTTTAGAAGTCTTAGGTGTGGCAGGAAAAACCTATCCCTCTTTACACTTTCCCACAGAGGAAAGATATAGTCGTAGGTTGCCTTTTGGTTATCATAAGAATAGTTTACAATACTCAGCATGCTCTTGACTGAAAGTCTATCCTCTGTCCCGCCAATATATTTTAACTATCTATGTCTCTGATTTGGAGTGCTGGCCTTCTTCCCTTAAGGGAGAATTCCCTTGTGCGAGGCAGCAGGGTAGTACATCCAAGACAAATTGACAATGTCTACGGCCTGGGTCTTTTCTGCCCTGATTTGCCATGAAGCATCGGTAATGGCCATGCTGTCCAGTGAGGAGGCATAGAAGAGAACGCCCACGCATACCTGGCAGGGATATCACATCACTTTGGCAGGAACAGTCACTATGGTGTTCATGGACTGCTGGTTTGGCAAGTACACAGTTTGAAGCCACACCTGAAAGCACTAAAGGTGGAGCCAGGCATATGGTGTGACATAAATGCAGGAAGCCATATGACCTAGGAGAGTGAGAAATCTTGATAGGTACTCAAGGACTGCTTATGATCTGGTCTATGAGATCATTCATAGTATGAAACCTGTCCCTTTGCAGGTAAGCCTTTTCTGTGACTGAATTAAACTAGTCTGCATAGGAGTGAGGGGTGAACTTTTTGGTGTTTATGCTGACCCCCAAAGAGAAGTTGCAGCATTGTCAAAGTTGATGCATAAGCCTCTTGGTGTGACTTGGCAACAAGGAGCCAATCGTCAAGTTAGGGGAAGACCGTGAAACCACAGCATTTGATATAGGCTGCTACTACAGAGAACACCTTGGTAAAGACCCTACGGACAGTAGCAATGCAAATAGGGAGTCCTTTGTATTGAAAGGGATCAGAGTCCAGTATGAATCTGAGAAAATCTGTGAGCGGGATGAACGTCCACGTGAAAGTAGGCATCCTTCATGTCAAGAGCTGTAAACCACGTCTTTTTCCAAGGATGGAATTACAGATGCCAATGTGACCATGTGAAACTTGACTTTGCAAACAAAACAGTTGAGATGGCAAAGACCAAAAATTGGTCTCCAACTGGCCTTCTTTTCTGGTATCAGAAATTAAGTTGAGTAAAAACCCCTCCCTTTCTACTGAAGAGGAACTCACCCTATTGGGCCCCACTGTAAGAGGGATTCTACTTCTCATTTGAGAATCTTCTTGTGAGAGTGGCGCCCGAAAAGGGCTGAGAAAAGAAGTTTTGAAGGGTGTAGGGAAGTATGCTATTGTATAGCCAGAATGGATGATGTTCAACACCCATTTGTCCATTGTTATTGCACTTCAATTGTTGAAAAAGAGTGGTACACAATCCCCAAAAGATGCCTGGGGATGGAGTCAGGTGTGGACAGCTAACTCTAAAAACTATCGATAAAACTCTAAATGCTATTTACAGATGTCTACATATATGTTCACAGAAAAAGGAATAAAGCTGAAGCTTTGGACACTGGAGGTTCCAACACAAACCGTGTGGTTGTGAAAGGGAACTGGAGAAGTGGTCAGTCTGCCCTGCCTTTTAACTTCTTGGTCAGAGATACAAGGGGAGCTAGGGTGCAAATGCGGACCAACAGACACTGCTTTCAAAACTCTCTGTCTCCAGGGGCACATAGCGAATGCATACCCACTGTGCAATACCCATAGGTACCAGCACTCAAAGAAGATTTGTTACTTGTCCTATTCAATCTGTCAGTGCCCTAAGGACTGATTCTGTGGCTACATCATTTGGCATTTTTCAAGATGGCAAGGAATCCAGTATCACACTGAAGCCAGGTACTCAACTTTTTTTCCAGTCTCTCTATCATGCTGGGCTTGCTTCCAGTTGCCTCTTGTCCTGCAACTTTCCCCACAAGGGGGAGTTAATTTAATGACAATGAAAAATCCTAGCTATTCCAAGCAGCAGCAGTACTTGGAGAGCAAAAGACTGAATCCTGCTTACAGCAAAAAAGTAGTGGAGACAAAAGCATAGACTAACAAGCTAGAAAGCATGGAGATCAGGGAGAACCAGTTGAAGTCAGATACAGACTCTCAAGGTACCTGGGCACACAGGCAGGAGGTGGTTCCAAGCTAAGTAATTTAGGATACGTTTATATTGCAAAAGACCACCCATATCACTGCCAAATACTGGCCCAGGTCAGCTGAATCAGGCTCACGGGGCTATAAAATTGTAGTGTAGACATTTGGGCTCAGGCTAGAACCCAAGATCTTGAGACCCACCCCTTCCCTCACAGGGTCTGAGAGCCCAGGCTCTAGCCTGAGCCCAAAACATCTACACTGCTATTTTTAGCCCCACAGCCCAAGTCAGCTGACCCAGGCTCTGAGACTTGGGGCTGCAGGTCTTTTATTGCAGTGTAAACATACCTCTAGACACAGTTCAGTAGTCTGGAGAGCATAACAAACACCCATCCTTGAAGACAAAGTGAACAGCTCCTTAAGCACTTATCTATAATGTGTATGGGAAAAAAGCTGTGTTATCACAGAGCACTTCAGTGGAGTGACATAGGTTGGAGGTCTCAGAACCATAACATCCTCATGATTTCTAAGAATTATATGGGTGGCAGTTTCTTAACTCAAAGAGTATTGTATCCAACACAGGGGAATTCTATACTAGACCTTGTCTTGGCAGATAAAGAGGAACCCATCACAAAGCTAAATAATTAGTGTTGCCTTACTTGCTTACATTTCTTGCGTGCAAACAAATAAAGCCCAAATGAGTAATATAACTGGTGCTTTAGAAAGAATGAATTTCACAAAGGTGAAGATTCTGAGCCAAATCAGTGGACAGAAATAATTTCAACAGAAAAACATGAATAATAACTGGGAATTGTTTAAGAATGTTTTACTAGATGCCCAAAAGTCCACAACCCCACACCTAAGAGACGTATTTGTTAAAACAACCACCTAACTTAGAGGGAAGGTGGAAACTGCTATTTTTAAAAAAATGGAAAAAAGGGGAAGTTGATAGTTTCTAATTTATATTCACTACTAAGAATTGTAGAAAATTAATAAGGGAAGCAAAAGGACACAAAGAAAACTATATGGCGTTAAGGGGAATAAGCAGTTTTTGTTTTTCAGTATATAGTGAACAAAAGGAATCCTAACAATGGTATTGGTCAATTTACAAGATGGAAATGGTAGATTTGTCAATAACAATGCAGAAAAGGCAAAAGTGCTTAACAAATATTTCTCTTCTGTATTTGGGAAAAATGCCAGATGTATTCTTATGATAATGAAATACTTTCCACCCAGTAATAATTCAGGAGGATGTTAAAAGAGCAGCTATGAAAGTTAGACATTTAAAAAAATAAATCAGTGGGTCTCAATAACTTGCATCTGAGAGTTTTAAAAGAGCTGACTGAGGAGCAATCTGGACTATGACTACTGATTTTCAATAGGTCTTGGAACACTGGGGAAGTTCCAGAGGACTAGAATAAGTTAATGTTGTGCCAGTATTTAAAGGAATAAACAGGATGACCCAAGTAATTATAGGCCTGTCAGCCTGACATTGATCGCAGGAAAAATAACTGAATGACTGATATGGGACTTTATTAACAAAGAATTCAAGGAGGACAAGAACAGTGAATGCCAAACAATGCGGTTTTATGGAAAATAGAGCCTGTCAAACAAATTCGATTTTTTTGATGAGATTACAAGATTGGTTTATAAAGGTAATAGCGTTGATGTAATACAGGTTTTTGTAAGGCATTTGACTATATATTGCATGATATTTTGATCAAGAAAACTAGAATGATACAAACATCAACATGGCACATATTAAATGGATTAAAAACTGGCTAACAACCGATAGGTCTCAAAATGTAATTGTAAACAGGGAATCACTGAGAAGGTGTGTTTCTATTGGCATCCTGCAAGGATTGTTTCTTGGCCCTAAGCTATTTAACATCATCAATAACTTGGAAGAAAACAAAATCATTACTGATAACATTTGCAGATAACACCAAGACAGGGTGAAGGGTAAATAAAGAGGGCAGGTCACTGATACAGAGCAATCTGGATCACTTGCTAAGCTGGGCACAGGCAAACAATATACATAAAATTATACATCTAAGAACAAAGAATGCAGGCCTTACTTACATAATGGGGCATTCTATCCTGGATAGCAGTTACGCTGAAAAGGACTTAGGTAGAAAGTCAGCTGAACACAAGCTCCCTGTGCGATGCTGTGGCAAAAAAGAACTAACATGATTCCCGAACATATAGATGGGAATATTGAGTAGGTCTAGAGATATATTATATTACCCCTGTATTTGGCAATGTCTACTGGACTACTGTACCCAGATCTGAAGACTACAATTCAAGGAGGATGTTGATAAAGTGGAGAGGGTTCAGAAAAGAGCCACAAGAATGATAGAAGGATTGGAAAACATGCCTTACCATGGGCCTCAATCTACTTAGCTTAACGAAGAGAAGATAAAGTGATGAATTTAGTCTATAAGCACCTATATGGAACAAAAGTTTAACAGTAGAGGGCTCTTTAATCTAGCAGACAAAGGTATAACAAATTCCAATGGCTGGAAGTTGAAGCTACACAAATTCAGATTCAAAATACATCTCTACCCCGATATAATGGGACCCGATATAACACAAATTCGGATATAACGCAGTAAAGCGGTGCTCCAGGGGGGCGGGGCTGTGCACTCCGGTGGATCAAAGCAAGTTCGATATAACGCGGTTTCACCTATAACACGGTAAGATTTTTTGGGTCCCAAGGATGGCGTTATATCAGGTAGAGGTGTATGGTGCAATTTTTTTTTAATAGTGACAATAATTAACCATAAAAAATACTTCCCAAAGGGTGAAGCAGATTCTCCATCACTAGTAACTTTTAAATCAAGATCAGATGTTTTTCTAAAATATATGCTCTAGTTCAAATAGGAATTCGGGGAAATTCTCTGGTCTGCATTATACAGGAGGTCAGACTAGATGATCACAAAGGTCCCTTCCAGCCTTAAAAATCCATGAAAATAAATGGCAGTAGAAAACAAGTTTTACATCTATCAATGCGTATTTTCAACCATAAACCATAGCTGTGGGTATCTGTGTGGGAGAGATGGGATGGGAATGAGGATATTTCATGGCAACAGAATAAATTAGCATTGCTGTGAAATCTGGGGTTGCTGCCACAGAGTTCAGTCCTACAGTGCCACTGTGTACAGAGCCTCAAACATACTCACACATGGGATCAAGTTTGCAGAAAGCACTGAGGAACATTCTTGAAATATGCAATAGTTTAACTATAGTAGAACCTCCAAGTTACAAACACCAAAGTTACGAAATGACCAGTCCCCACACACCATGTTTGAAGCGGAAGTGTGCAATCGGATGGCTGGAGGGGGGGGAGGGAGGGGGAGAGAGAGAAAGAAAAGAAGCAAATAAAGTACAGTACCTTGTTAAACTACTAAAGAAAAATAAAGGAGAAATTTAAAAGGTAAGGCAACTGTTTCTAAGGTAAGGAAGCTAAGGTCAGGAAACTGTTTCTATGCTTATTTCATTTAAATTAAGATGATTAAAGCAGCATTTTTCTTCTGCTGCATTAAAGCTGCATTAAGTCAATGTTCAGTTGTAATTTTTTTTAAAGAACTGTAATGTTTTGTTCAGAGTTACGAATAATTTCCATTCCCGAGGTACTCATAATTCTGAGGTTCTATTGTATTTGAAGGGGAGGATTATTAATTACTAATAAAATGCTTGTATTTTGACAAAAAAAGTTACTGCTTCTGCCTTCAAAAATCCCCAGGGAAACTCAGACCACACATTTTAAAGATCCTGATTTTTTTAAAGAATTTAACTTCTCTAAGCAGAAATACATTGCCTTGTACTTAGCATCCTGACAACTTTCTTTTATCTTGAAAGTACTAATTTGTGATTTTCATTAATATTTTTCAAGCACATTCAGTTTCTCTTTCTACTCTAATTTGGTCGTTTTTTATTATAAAGACTACTGGCAAATTATGTGTGTATACAATTCAGTGAATTTATAAGGGCAACATTCCTCTTCCATAAAAATGAAATTCAGTACATTTACTTTACACTGAAGTATTTCTTCCATTTCCTCCCCTCCCACCCCCTCCAATAATGGGGTCCCCTAAACTAGGACATCTGCCAGCCAATGCATCACAAAGACTGGTATCACATTTTCCAGCTGCTGACAACTTCAAGAATTGGAAAACACACTTTTTAAAAAGGCATATTTATAATGGAACATTAAGTTATCTTAATTGGTTCTTGGAATCTAAACTACTTGCATAGGGTGATCAGCCGTCCCATTTTAAGCCCTCCTGCAAGCGTCCCGACTTTCTTAAAAACGGGCAAATTGTCCCATATTTTCTGTCTCCTCCCGATCAGTACTGGCAGTTCCTGCTGCTGGCCAGATCCCTGCTCACCAGACACCTGCCCACCAGTGGTGAGTGGGGGGGGGTCCAATGGCAGATAATGGGGGTGGGTGTGCAAGGCTTGGGATAGGTCAAAGATGCAGCACGTAGGGTTGGCTGCTCCCCCTGCTGGTCCATCAGCGCAGCCCTTGCTGCATGTCAGCTCTCAGGCCCCACCCCCCGTCCCGTTTCTGGCTGGCACTAGCTACGTGCTGTCAGCTGCAGTGGCTGGCGTGTGGGGGCAGGCAGAAGCCAATTAAATGTCACCTCTGCTGCCCACCACGTGCTCCCCCTCTCACTGTCCTCTCCATGCTTTCCCCCCTCCCCGCTGCTCCTCCATATTCCCCACCCACCCCCGGCGGGGCGCATTCTGCTCCCAGGGCTGTGCAGAGAACCAGCCCCTGGTCAGAGCGCTCAGCTCACCAACAGCCTGGCCAACAGGCTCCTTCCTTCGCCCCCCGTCTCTGGCTGGGCTGGTGCCCTGGGAAAGCCCAAGACACTCCAGCCCGGGGCACTGGGTAGGAGGAGCCGAGCCCTGCATGTGTCAAAGCCCCGCACAGCGCTGGGGAAGCCTCTCCGCCCCTCAGCGAAGCTCTGGAGTGGCGGGGGAGGGAGGGGAAGCAATTTCCAGCCTGTTTGCACCCCAACCCTGCAGGCAGGGGCTTAGCTCTTCTGCCCCACCACTGCAGGTCCTGCCCCAGGAAGTGTGGGGCTGCTCCATCCTGTCCCCTAGGCATCCTTCTGTGCTGAGCCACTTCTCTGGCTGGGTTAACTGAAGCCCCTACAGTCAGGTTCCCTGGGCCCTGTTGCACAATACATCCTTAGGGCTTAACCCCTTCCTGCCCGTGCTTTAACCAGGGGACAGGAGGTGGTTGGGTTATGTCGATGACCAGCAGCAGCCTGGAGGTGTTAGCTGCCTTTTAACACTGTGCAGGCAGGAAGGGACAAGCTGCTTCCAGCCACAGGGGAGGGGAGGGGGCAGATGGGCACTGCAAAGACACTGGCCAGGTCATTCCTCCCCCTTGCCGCTGGAAGCAGCTCCTGTCCCTTCCCTCCCGCACAGTGCCAAAAGGCTGCTGCTGGCCACATTCTGGTGTGAACCCTGACAGAAATCTGGGGAGGGGAGGCATGTGACCCTGCGTGGCACCCCCCACTCCACCCCAATGTGTTGCCTCGGGAACACGTGGTACCAGGTACCAGGAGAGGCAGGTCCATCCTGGGGGCCCAGCCAGGCATGTAGGGCAGAGAGTGCCAGTCAGCGAGGGTTGGGTCGGATCGGTCTGTCATCCCCCTCTTTTGAGTGAGAGGTGTACGGGAGTGTCTATGTGTCACCTCTCTCCATGTGAGCCCTAAAGCCTTAAAGATAAGAAGGTAAATTAAAATAATGCAACTACTTAGTATTTCTTTTTAACGGGGGCTTAGTTAATTTGATGTTAATTTGAACGTTTGTACTGCATAGTTCTGATTAATTGCTGTCGAACTCATTTAAATTCAAGTAAGTTTACCATTCAGCATAGGGAAATATGGTCACCCTATACTTGCCTGTTACAACAAAAAGTGCTACTGAAACTTTAGTTTCAGACTTTTAAGCTAAGATTAAGTGCTTACTTCCTGAACCTTACTAAAAAAAAAAAAAAAAAAAAAAAAAAAAAAAAAAAAA
>NW_020664413.1:57122244-57181195 GCF_002925995.2 Terrapene triunguis | reverse complement strand
TTTTTTTTTTTTTTTTTAATTTTCATGTTTTAGGACATTACAACTTAATAAAAACTTATTTTGTGCAACACACACAAGAGACCAAGTACACATTGGCATCAAGTCTTCAGTAGTAGATAAGTAATTAGCAAGCCAACATTTAAGCCACATAGCCAGTACTAGTAGACAAAAACAATTATACTGAAACAGAAGATTTAAGTTCCCAATTAATTATAACTGACACAATAAACCTCTTCATTCTACTCAAATGTAACTGAAGCAGTTTAACTATAGTAAAAGCTGTGATATCTGGCACTTAATCAACTGGAAATTGACCGGCATTTCTCTATCTCCCAATACAAATCTTCAATCTAGTAACCAGGACTACTATACTGCCCAGGAGGTTATGCAATTGCACATTCTGCACTCTACTTCTATGCAAAAGAGGCAAAAGACAAGTAAGCAAGGTGATATCAGGGATTTATTCAAAAAAGCAGCTTCCGGGTGTGTCATAGGGTCATTACAGATTCAGCCCAATCTCCTATACCTACAGTGATAATTGATGTTGATAATGATGACCAGAGGCATTGCAAGATCCTGAAGTGCCTTCTGAATCATCAAAGAAAGATAAAATTATGTTCAGTATAGTTTTAGTGTTACATTTTTTTTAGTGATCTGGGTGTACACCTGTAGTGATATGCAGTGTCATAAAATAACTTACTGTATAGAAAATTTTACCCGTACACACATAAGTGCTTCAAGAAACCAACCACTCTGCAGTGCAGTATTACTACTGGATTGGTGAGTACCTGTACACTATTTTATACTTTATTCATTTTATTGTATTTTAATTCTTTGAAAATTGGTATTCCATTGGTAAGTATAACTCAGTTAACTGGAATTTTTTAACCAGCACTCCCATTCCCACAGCATGCCGGATAACAAAGCTTTTACTGTACTAGAAAAAAGGAAGTTATAGGCCTCAAAAAAATCAAGGTAGAGTTAGCTTCCCAAATCGTAATTTTATCACCTTTGGGTGGGTACCTACTGCTCCCTCCATCTAACTACTGATAAGTAGCAGCAAACAACTTCCAGAGAAGTATATGTATTAATCTTCAAAAGCAATGTAATAATTATTTAAATTATAGGAATATTACCAAGAAGGCAGAGGGAAAGTAACCAAATTGGTCTGTCAAACCTGGGCGTGTCACTTGCAGGAGCAACTTCTAATCTTCCCATTGGACGAAGCTGTGAAGGTGGTGTATGGTGCAAAGGGACCATAAGTCTACTTGTGCTACTATAATCCCTATTTACTTACAATTGGCTCCTCAGCAGTCTGCAGAACTTATTTCCACAACTTTTTCTTCGAGAAGTGAAACAAGAGTGAGGTTGGGTCAAGAGTGCTCCTAAAGAGAAGTTTGTGACATGAAATCAGGGAACTCTTCTGGCAATTCATGATGAAACCATGAAGATATAGTACCAGCATTGCACTGCACATAAGGACCGCTACAACCTTGTAAAAAGTAAGCCTTCACTAAAAGGTCATCTAGATAGTAGTGTACCTGGATGCTTTCCTTTCTCTGGTTGGCTATCAAAAATAACCATTAGGTTCATAAACACCTGTGATGGGTGTACAAATCCCACACTGGGGAACAAGGGGTTAAGGGGCAGCTCTGGTCACAGGAGGCTCCACCCAGCCACACATGCTGGGTGTGCTCTCAACAGACGTGTAGCTTAAAAGGGCGCAGCACAGCTCAGTCATGGCAGTTTGTGCAAGGGAGCAGACCCGCAGTGGCAGCTCTATGGGCATCCAGCAGGAATCTCATATTGCCGTGAAGCCAACCTCAACTCAGAACTACTAGCCACCACAGAAGAGACAGCGGAGTAGCTGCTCCTAAGTGGGGAAGGCAATCTCTTGAAGAGGGTACTGTGCAGACCATAAGCCAGGCTTTCACTTTGCCTCTGGAGAGGCCAGGATATGGTAGAAGTAACCCAGGGAATAAGCTGGATGATACCCTAGCCCAGATCACACACCTGAATTGCTTGCCTCAGGGCCCTGGGATGGAACCCAGAGGAGTGGGAGGGCCCAGGTTCCCATTCCACCAACTCCCCGGACTTGAAACACTATGTACTACTGACAACCCCCTGGACCTTAACCACTAGGTGGTATTGCTGACCACTGTTCTGACCAGTAAAGAACATGGTCTAAGGAGACAATTCCCCATCACAACACCCAAGAAGCAGATACCAGCCCAAAAGGCATTGCTTGCAACTGGCAGTTTGTCTCTTGGCTTGCGAACCACAGGAAGCATTAGTGGTGTGAACATATTGGAACATGCAGTAGGCTTCTTTTAGGCTGGTAGAATGCACATCCCCGAACAAGCAGAGTTATTTCCAGGATTTATGAGCTACATCCTCAAGCTATCTTGCAAATAGGGCTTGAAGAAGCAAAGCTAATCAAAGGTGTTAAAATGCATGACTGGAAGGGGCCAGAAGGGGAGAATAGAGAGAGACTTTCCTGAGTCAAATAGGCTGTTCAAATAATTTAAATCTGGGGTGGACAGTGAACACTTGGAGAAACTGGGCGGTTTTAAACTAGGACCCCCTGTTTGGAGAAATCCAAAGATGTGGATGGGAGGCAAAAAGAAGTAACATGCCCACAACTGTGCCCTGCCTAGGACATTTTTGGCAAAAGGATACTCTAATATCATAAAAAGAACAGGAGTACTTGTGGCACCTTAGAGACTAACAAATTTATTTGAGCATAAACTTTCGTGGGCTACAGCCCACTTCATCCCACAGCTTATGCTCAAATAAATTTGTTAGTCTCTAAGGTGCCACAAGTACTCCTGCTCTTTTTGCGGATACAGACTAACACGGCTGCTACTCTGAAATCTAATCTCATAGTGACAGTTTGGAAGCCAAGGTTTCCCAATAGCACACATTTTCTCCCCGCTTCTATAACTAACAGCCAAATCAGTAAGAAGATATAATTTGAGGGGCACTGTATCAACAGGGAGAGATGAGTTACTAGAATTCTAAATAGCGAGAACTTGTTCCCAGATCATTAATTTGGCTCCAAATGAGAATGTCATTTGTTGACAGTGCAGGCCATTGATCTTACTGCTGGGTTTGGCTACACCATTACAATTGCTTAGAAGCGCTGTGAAAACAGCTCCTGTATTAAGAACATCCAGCACCTTCCTCTGCTGTTCCAGAAAAGAACTCTCTCCCCCTACCAGACTGCAGCTAAGCATAGGGGAATGGAAGATGCGGGTGGTGGGGGGGGAAATGAAGAGATGACACTAATAAGAGCTCTGAGAGGAACCTCTCTGCCTTCCCAAAAGCAGCCTATGTCAATGGTTAAGACAGTGAAAAATCATCTCCTGCTTATTCTACTAAACTTGGCCATCTTTTGTTAAACCTTTGCCCAACTTTCAGTTGGCTCCTCTTTCTGTCTATTTCATTCACTGTTTATGCACTTTCTGGAACCCAGATTGTCTTGCCTGTTTGTTTTTTTTCAGTGCCTAGCACAACAAAAACATGTTCCTTTGTGGGGGTTCCTAGATCGCACTATAACACAAGTTGCTATGAATAATAATACATGGTCCTGACAGGCCAAAGGGAGCTAGAGCTGGCAAACATAAAAATCCAAGAAAGGACACTCTGAGGAGGAGCCAAGACAGTGGGACTAAAGTGAACAAATTAATCAGTATCTAGACTGAAGGAGCTGGAAAGACATTTCTTGTCCTCAGTGAAAGCAGCAGGGAAAAAATATGGAAAAAATACACCCCGTTGTAGTTAATTCACCATTAAGGCAACAAAATCTTTATTGCTGCATTGGTACTTTTTTCATATTATTTGAGAACAAGAGTTCTGGAGCCAAGATCTATTGAACTCTCACCTAAACAAACATGAGAATCAAGAAACCAATCACATGTGGCTAAAATAGATTATATTAGATATTTTATATAGCTACTAATTAGGCTATTAGTGGGCATAATTACAGAGGGCCATTCCCACAAGAAGGAAAAATAATTTATCTTCATCTGGTGCCTAATACATTTCTGACCTCTGAAGCATTTAATCAAAGGCTGGTGATCAGTATGTGAAGGTTTTTTCCAAAGAGTGATGCCAATACTTAGCCTCCAGTCAAACTGAAGCACAGAAAAGGCTTAACAGCAAGAAGAGAGTAAAGGTTGATGGACTTCAACTTCTGAGTTTACAAGTCAGATGCATAGGAAGGACTAGACAGCAGTAACTAAGAAAAAAAATCAAACAGCAAATCAAGTTAAATGTCAATCCTCATCTAAGTCATAACTCAGTTCAAAATCCCTAAGCTAAAAATCAAAAAAGACAGCTAGTCATATTTCTAAGCTTCGAGTATCAGTCCTAGTCAAACACTGAGTCAAGCAGGTTGTAGCAAACTTATCCATTCAAAATTTCTCTTCAGATGCTTGCTAGAAAGATCAGACCTTTTAGCAGAAAATTGCACAAAGGTTATGAAGCAGCATCTAAATTTAGAAGCAGACATATTTTGGCTAACCCCAAGGCACGTTTTAATCTCCAAAACTTGTGGTTACAAATCATAGGTGCAATAGTTTAAATCATCATTAACCGGTTCCAAAAGCTAGAAAGCTGAAATTACTATTGAGTAGTAGATTATTTAATCACCACCATGAAGTAGTTTGCAGGTCCTTAGCTTGAATTTTATTAGCAAAACCAGTTAACAATACTCCAATTTTTCCCCCTACACAAGGGGGAAAAAAGACTAATCAACTCATTGTAACTACCAACAATATATAAAGTAATGGACCACTCAGTATAAACAGTAATAACCATAATGAAAAACAAGCTTGCTTTGTTTCATAATTCCAGGTCAACACAAAAGCTGCTGTTTAAGATATTTAGACACTTGCTACTCATGAAATGCATGTTATGGTACAAAGTGTTTCCACATCCTGATAGAGAACAGGTAGTTCCTTTATATATTTAAGATATGTTTGCATAAATATGTACAATTAGTGACCAAGTTATTGGTTTGTTTCCAGACCTTGATTTTTATGTAAACAAAATAATTAGCCAGATAGACAGTAAAGTAGGTTTGTCAGTTTTCTAGACTAGGGAACTGAAGACTGTGCAGACAGGACTGTGCTCCTATCTAATGGTCTAATAAAGGACTGTACACTACCACCTGAAACACAGGTTCAGAAGCAATCTTGTAGATCTTCCCTGGCCAGATAAGACAGAAATATTGAGCAAAATGAGGCTTTCAGTCTGGGGGAGGTGAAAGAATTGAAAATTACAACTATTGAGACATGAATTCTATAGTGTGGATCAGCATAGGCAACTTCATGAGACAGTAACAACTTCAGTAGCCATAACTTGTTGTCACATGCTTCACAGTCTTGTAGGGAAAAATAATTATAAATACTCCCTCATACTTTTTCAGGCTAAGTTTTTTGACCAAGATTGAAAAGGCCTTACATTCAACTCAATAACACTTCTCTGCATCTGTAACGTGATAACTTTTGAACACCACATCCACGCAATTCCAAGATCCCAGGGAATGTTCTAGGCATCAATGGCCAAAACCCTACTGATTATATTTGGGGCAGAGGGGTGGTGGTGGTCAGAAAATGGAAAGAGGGAAAACAGGGACACATGAAGCCCCTGCTGACTTGTTAGCATAGCCACAGCCTCAAGCACCTACGCAATTGTCTATAGATCATTCAAAACAACTGCATTCATGGTACCCATTAATGTCTCCCATAATCTCCCCCTGCCAAGAGTTCTGTGTGTCCCTCTGTTCCCCCTGCTCCCATACCAGGGTCCCCCCATTCTCCTCCCAATACCAGAACCTCTGTTTACACTGTCAATCCCACTCCCCCGCCATGCCCTCGATGACAGGGGCTCTGTGTCCCTCCTTCTGAGGTCCCTCCATCTCCCCCCCAACAAGGAGACGGGAAGCTGCAAGGTGTCCAGAGGAGGGGGGGGGGAAGAGGGAAGATGGGAGGGGTGGCATAAAGGAGCTTGTGGGTGGAATGCAGGGATGCAAAGAGCCCCTGGTATGTACAATAAGCTCAGCATACACAAACTAAAGCAGGGGTCTCAAACACGCAGCCCGCGGAGTTATTTCCTGCGGCCCGCCATAGCTCCCCTCACATCCCACCTCCGTCCCCCCAAGCGCGCCGCGTCCCAGCTCCTCCGCCTACCTCCCAGCGCTTCCCGCCGCCACAAAGCTGTTTGGCGGCGCTTAGGACTTTCCAGGAGGGAGGGGAGAGAAGCAGGGACGCAGCACGCTCAGGGGAGGAGGCGGAGAAGAGGCAGGGCTGGGGCCGGGATTTGGGGAAGAGGTTGGCCAGGGGCATGGGGGGGGGGTCTTTTGTATCTTTGTATGAAAAAGGTGTCAGTAATGCGGCCCTCAGGCCAACGTACTAGTCCTCATGTGGCCCTCGTGGTGATTTGAGTTTGAGATCCCTGAACTAAAGTATGAGGAGTGCTCCTGCACACACACTATTTAAGGCAAAAAAAAAGTGCATATGCAAGCATTTAGTACCATCTTCAGCTTCTACATATCCCTTAAGTTTTAGTTTCCTAGTAAATATATTTTAATTATCTACACAATTTACTAATAGTAGCATGTGCTGTTCCCAAAATGCTTCATTATATTGAAAGTTTGTCATCACTCCCCTGCATACACATTATTCTGCCGGGCTGACACTGGTGGCAGTTAGAGAGAGGGGCACTGCACATACATTTAAAAAAATTGTGAGTTCCCTAAAATTAATACTTCAATTACCTCCTCCTGATCACAGACTCATGGGCAGCACTATGATGAAAATCAAGGAGTTCTCATTGTTCCCTTTGTATGGTCCCAGTGCAATCTTACAATCTAGACAACAGTTTCCAAGTATCACACAACTCATGGGTCTGAATTGGGACTAGTAGTCTACAGCAGTCGTTCAAAACCTTTTTTTTACTCCAGGGCCCCTAAACTTAAATAGACAAACCTGCAGACCCCCCCAATCAGAGGCAATGCATGGGGCAATGGGGGGACACGGAGTCATGTGTCGTCGTCCCCCAGATTTCTACCTTCCTTTTGACCCTGCTCCCTAAAGTGCTGATGTAGTAGCATGGCAGAGCAGTGGTGTCTCCCCTGGGGTAGCTGCTGCCTGCTCATGGAGTCAATGTCTGTGAAGTAACTCCTTCTGATAGCAGGGGGAGATCTCTCCTCTGCAGTGATGCTGCAATTTTTGGTTGTGTCCCCCCAAAACCCAGAAAGGCTGGGTGGCACATTGACATGAGTCAGGGGGTGGAGGTAGCGGGGGCTCAAGCTCGGTCCTTGGTGGACTCCCTGAAATCTGATCAGGGACCCCCAGGGGACCCTGGACCCCTGTTTGAGAACCAGTGCTCTACAGAAGGGCTGAGTATTTTATCTCATTTTCTTCTCCCTCTACGCTTTTTGCTTTCTGTAAATACTAAGAACAGCATAAAAAAATACTGCAATACTGCCATTCTGTAACTGAAAGATGATGGAACTAGCAAGTGAAAAGAGTAATAGTACCATCAGCCATTCACTACATAAACATTACAGCAAGCCAGTAAGTGACGTTAAACTGGTCCTGAAGAAAAAGTCAGACAAGTCTGAGCGCATCCCCATCTTTTCCTCACCCTCCCAAACCTCCTCTGCCCTCCAGAAATACTTGTTCTTACATAGAACTTTATGTACGTAAATTGCTGTGCAAAAAGTTAATTATCACGTCACCCTCTGCCACCAAAGCAAAAATCATTATTCCCAAGTTACAGACAGACATCACTTTGTCTGATTCTCAAGTGACTTGCTCAAAGACACGTAAGTCAGTGGAGGAACCAGGCTTAGAACACAAAATGTCCTGACTTTCAGGCCCATAATAAACAATACTTTCCTCTGCAGCAAGTGATATGCTGAGGAGCTGGAACATCCATTACTGTAAGGATATGTCTACATGACAATTAAAAATCTGTGGCTGGCCCATGCCAGCTGACTCCTTTGAGGGGTCCCAGGCTCCAGCCCAAGCACAAACAACTACACCATAATAAACAACACCTTAGCCCAACCCCTACAAGCCTGAGTTAGTTGGCATGGGCCAGCTGCAGGTTTTTAATTGCAGTGTAAACATACCCTGACAGAAAAAGTTTCTACTACTACCTTGGATGCAGTGGCACTTCAGCACTCAGTGTAGCCACACTGGGCCAAGCACTGCCATCACCCCCAGGAGATGAGGACATCTCCTACCCACCTTAACCACGCAGGCTTTGAGCCACCACAACCCACGTTTCCACTGCCCCATGCGGACCTCTCCCTACCACTATTGGGCCCCAGCCACCATCACCACCATGACCCACATTTCCAATGCCCAAGCCAGCCACCTTTCCACCTGACAGGGTCCCCAGCTACCATCCCCCCCCCCTCGTTACCACTGGGCCCACTCACAGACATAGGGCCTTGCTGCCACCCCCTGTCACACCATCGTCCCGCAGACGAAGGGGGCCAGCAAGGCTGCCAAGAGCGGAAAGGCTGCGCCCCAGGGCCTCCTCACTAGGGTCTCCATTGCCCACACACTCACACTCTCTCACCTTTGCAAACGGGGGAGCTGGGGCTCTTCCTCTCCGGGGAGCTCCTGCCCTGCTCTGGGGAGCGCCGCCGCTGGCGATGCCGGACCCTGCCAGCCGAGGCAGTGGCACTGCCCTCCGGCAAAGGCGGGACGGGGGAGGCGCAGGGGGACAGAACAGAGCCTGGCAGCGGAGGGGGCGGCGGAGGAGGAGGGGGCGGCAGTTGGTGAGGGCGCGGGGGGCTCCCACGCGCTCCCGCCCCGCCGGCGCGCGTGGGGCTGCCACGCGAGGAGACAGAGGCGGCGGGGCCGCTGCCACCCCCTCCCCCGGGCGTCTGCGTGGCCACCGCGGGGCTGGCGCGCGCGCTGCCGCCGTTCGGGGGCGCTGCGCGCGTGGGGCTGGTGCTGCGCGAGGCAGGCGCCGCGCGTGAGAGACCCCCGCCTGAGGCGCACGCGGCGCCGCCGCCGCTCCTCGTGGGGCTGCCATGTTGCTGCTGCTGCTGCTTGAGCTGGAAGGGCACCGTGGCCCGCATGGGCTGCAGGCGGCTGCCCGCTCCCCCGCCTGCCGCCACGGTTGCCCCCCCTCCCCCCAAGGAGGTAGCAGGGGTGGGGGAGCCATTGCGCCTCACGCGCTGGTGGGACATTGCGTGTCCGGCGCCGGGAAGTGGGGCTCCGGGAGAGACCGCGGACGGCTCCTCAAGGGGGTGTAAACACCTCGCACCCCCCCTCCCCGAGCGCAAGGCCCCTCGCGCTGCCAACAGCCGACCCGCCTGCTCCGTGTGCCTCATCAACAATAGTGCCCCGGACGGCCGCACCGCCCTCCGCCGCCTGCCATTGGACACGCCTCAGCCCCGCTCGCGCCGCTACAGCGTCCTGATTGGCTACGGGGCGCGCTCCTGAGTGGCCGGGTGCGGGCTCTTAAAGCGGCACCACGGTATGTGCGCGTGCCCTAAGCCCCTGCACACACCACCGGCCCAGTCCCGTGCTGCCTCACGCTGTAGCCCGCCTCACCTGGGCTCTTGTCTCCCTCGACGGGCCCCAGGCTTCCGTTCCTCCATGCACGCCCCTCACCTCGGCCTCGGTCCAGCAGGTGGCCAGGTAGGTTATGGTTATAAATCTATATGCTACAAGCAAGCTCGTTCTTCACTCCCAACCGGTACTCACACTCCCACCCACCGCCCCTGCACTGGCTCCACACATTTACCAAAGGCATTTCTCAGCAGCTACCACAAGTAAGTGGGTCGTTTCTAGACCAAGCCATTTTAGAGCTATGAGGTACAGAAGTGGCCTGCAAAAGTGAGTTAGGGATTTAAATCCAAGCAGTGCTGTAGCATACCACTCTCTGAACAGATCTTTGATTTAGATCACATATGTGCACATGTAGTCTTTTGCATCAGTTACACAACTCACTCATTCTAACTAACTAACAAAATCTGTCTAAAATTCAAGTGAAGGTACATAGCTAGCCCCTGTCACCACAAGGACTCAGGGTTCTTTAATGTATTTCTGCTTGGAGCCACCCTGCCCACCCCAGGCCAGGGACTACTATAATCCCTATTTTACAGATGGGAAATTAGGGGACAGAGAGACCAAGTCAGGTGTCCAAAGTCAGAAAGGAAGTCGGAAGACGAACAGGGAATTGAACCTAGGTCTTCAAGAATTGTCATCAAGCTGTCCTAAGTATCTTTCATTAGTGTGGAACTGCCCAATTAATTGTTGTTAGTTCTAAATGCAGTAAACCAGTAATGAGAGCATAGTTACTCAACACCAAATTTAAAACATCACTCTGGCTAATTGGCTTTACTAATGATACCAGCTATCTGGAAGACATTCGGGAGACAGCAAAAAGTATGAGCTGTAATTGTTTCAGCATTAGTTATCTGATAGATTCCTATTTCATATCCCTACAATGAAACCTGTAAAAATAACTTAACTGCCTTATAGTTCATATGTTCAGATTATTTGGGATACAAAGAAAAGCTCTTCAACTTCAAACCATGACAAAATTGATACATGAACCTCTCTTACCATAGCTCCCTACCTACCACAACTGGCAAAATACCCTTCCTTCTTTGTTACTGAAAAGAACTTTCTACACTTGAAACTCACTTCAATAATGGCTTGCAAACACCATATTGCTATTGAATATTATCAGTGTGATTACCTATTTATAATCCCATAATCAAGTAAATGTTAAATTGTATCCCATAAATTATTAGTAATATATTGTTACTGTGCTTAGCCCTGCTCTATTAGTATACATTATCTTATTTGTATTAAGTGTTTTCAAAAATATTTTAATTAAAAGATTATGGAAAAATATTCTGATGGAAACAATCCTTATACATGTTTGTGCTAATACCAAATATTCAGATAAGTGGTTATGGGCATGAACTCAGGAAGGCCTTAAGACTAAAGTAATTTAGGTGAAACTATTTTACGCACTAAATGTGTGAAAGACTGGTAACAGGCACAAATAAGATATCATTTTAACTGAGGAGCACTATCTGCTCTTTGGGTTTGCTCCATATATGATATTATTTGTCACTGGCAGCGAGGATTGCTCAGTGAATGTCCTTGAGCAATAATAGACAATCTTCTTCACGATTTATCACCTCTCTCCAATGCTAGAAATTAAATGCAAAAAAGTTAATGCAATAAAATTAACCACACATAGGTCAGGAAATTCAATAGTAAAGATCTGTACAGCAGTGTTAACTTAGCCACATTATGTTTGTGACAGTACATTTTACTTGAGTTCTCTGCCCATCTCAGGTACTCCTTTAGTTGCTTTGGGCAAATCATTTAGTCCAAAATTTGCAAACTTCAGTGCCTAAAGTTGGGTACCTACAAAGGCGACACTTGGGAAGGTCAAGAAGGGTCACATACTCCTCCCCAGCCCCCTCCCGCATACTGAACCCCTCATTTCTGCCCCCCCTGGAACCTGCACCCCCTCCCACACTCCAACCCCCTGCCTCAGCCCAGAGCCCCCACTCATACTCTGAACCCCTCGGCTCCATCCCCCAGCCCAGAGCCTCCTCCCGCACCCTGAAAAAATGGTTATTCACCTTCTCGTAACTGTTGTTCTTTGAGATGTGGTCATGTCCATTCCAATCAGGTGTGCGCACGCCACATGCACAACAGCTGGAAGATTTTTCCCCTAGCAGTATCCGTAGGGTCGGTCTGGGCACCCCTTGGAGTCATGCCCTCACGGCGCTCAATATAGTACCCTGCTGACCCAACCCCCCTTCAGTTCCTCCTTGTCAGCTAGTCTGACAGTGGGGCAGGAGGGTGGATATTGGAATGGACATGAACACCACATCTCGAAGAACTGTTTTTTCTTCTTTGAGTGCTTGTTCATGTCAATTCCAATCAGGTGACTCCCGAGCCTAAGTTACGGAGGCGGGGTCGGAGTTGTCCACTGATTGGAGCACTGCTCTACCAAAGGCCGCATTGTTTCTCACCTTCTGGGTGATGGCATAGTGCGCGGTGAAAGTGTGTATGGACGACTACATCGCCGCTCTGCATATTTCCTGGGTGGGAACCTGCGCCAGGAATGCTGCTGAAGAAGCCTGCGCCCTGGTGGAGTGAGCTGAGGGGCAAGCACCTCTGCCAGTTTGTAACACTCTTGGATGCAGGATGTGATCCTCGATGAAATTCATTGAGAAGAGACTGGAAGACCTTTTATTCTGTCTGCCACAGCCACGAAAAGTTGTCCAGGCTTTCAGAATGGCCTTGTTTTCTCGATGTAAAAGGCTAATGCTCTGCGGATATCCAATGAGTGAAGTCTCTTCTCCCTGCCGCTTGAGTGCGGCTTAGCATAAAACACTGGGAGGAAGATGTCCTGGTTCTTGTGGAAATGGGAGAAAACCTTCGGGAGGAAAGCTGGGTGTGGTGTGAGCTGAACCTTGTCCTTATAGAACACAGTGTAAGGAGGCGCTGATGTTAGGGCCTTGAGCTCAGATAACCTCCTGGCTGAGGTTATCACTATCAGAAATGTGACTCTCTACGAGAGGTAGAGCAGGGAGCATGTCGCTAGCGGTTCAAAGGGTGGTCCTATGAGCCTGGAAAGGACCAGGTTGAGGTCCCAGGCCGGGACTGGCTGTCGAACTTGCGGATATAGCCTGTCAAGACCTTTGAGGAAACTGCTGACCATAGGGTTGACGAAGACTGACCAGTCCTCTGCACCTGGATGGAAGGCAGAGATGGCGGCCAAGTGAACCCTTATTGATAACACGGACAGTCCCTGCTGCTTGAGATGGAGAAGGTAGTCCAATATGAGTGGAATAGAGGCAAGTGTCGGGGACGAACGGTGCTGTGCCGACCAGATTCAGAATCTCTTCCACTTGGCAAGGTAGGTGGCCCTGGTTTTCTTATTGCCAAACAGGATTTGTCTAACCTGGTCCGAGCAGGAAAGCTCCACCGGATTTAGCCATGGAGCTTCCACGCCGTGAGGTGCAGGTGCTGGAGACAGCCGTGATCCTGAGTTATTAAGTCAGGGAAGAGCGGCAACGTCACTGGGGCTTCCACAGACATTTCAGGAGAGATGCGTACTAGTGTTGCCGGAGCTAGGCTGGGGCTATCAATATTACCACCACTCGATCCCTTGGTATCTTGAGGAGCACCTTTGTGAACGAGAGGGGTGAGTGGGAACATGTATAGGAGACCGCCTCCCAGGGTTAACAATTATGGTGCCCTACGCAGCCTGAGCACCTGCCCCTCCCAAGGTTCTGGGCTGTGCTCAAGGCCTGCAGGGCTGGGGAGGCAGGAGCTGTGGGGGGCCCCACAGACCCAGAGTGGCCCGGGGGATTAGCGGGGGGCCAGGAGCAGGAAGTGGAACAACACAGCCCCAGCCTGCTCCGCGACCCCCACTCATGTCGCTCAGGGGAGTGGGCTTGGGGGAAGGGGTCCCCCCCCGCACTCACCGGCAGCGATGGGAAGCGGAGCAACCCAGCCCCAGCCTGCTCTACTCCTCAGCTTCCCGTCACCGGTGAGTGCGGGGGGCGGTCCTTTCCCCAACCCCCCCGCCTCACCCTAGTGACACGGCTGGGGCCAGGGAAGTGGAGCGAGCTGGGGCCAGGTCGCTACGCTTCCCACTGCCGGTGAGTGCGGGGGGTGGTCCTTTCACTGGCAGCGGGAAGTGGAGCGACGTGGCTGGGAGCTGGCGGAGTAGAGCGGGCTGGGGCCGGGTTGCTCTGCTTCCCACCGCTGCCGGTGAGTGCGGGGTCACCGGGGGAAGAGGCGGAATGGGGGCGGGCCGGGGCGGAGCAGGGGGGAAGGCTAAAAGGTGGGGCAGAGGGAGTTGTCTGGGGCCCCACACTCCCCTAGGGATGCCCCTGCCCCTTGCAGTGGGCACAGCCCACGGGGGGGGCCGGCCGAGGGATCAGGCTTGTCGCCGGAGCTGGTACTGCCACGTATGCAGCACGCAGCTGCCTAGGGCACCATGAAATTTGGGGCAATTTAGGGGTACCCCAAATTTCATGGTGCCCTACGCAGCTGCGTATTCTGCGTATGCCTAGGGACGGCCCTGCGGCATAGGCAGTGACTCCATGGGTGCTCTGAGGCTGGAGCACCCACGGGGAAAAATTGGTGGTCTGCACCCACTGGCAGCCAAGCTTCCCCACCCCGAGCATGCCGCTTTCCCACTCCTCCGCCTACCTTCCAGCATTTCCTGCCTGGCTATTTGGCAGCGTTAACAAGCTCCAGGAGGCAGGGGGGAGGAGCAAGAACATGGTGTGCTCAGGGGAGGAGGCGGGAAAGAGGCGGGGCCGGGCAGGGATTTGGGGAAGGAGTTGGAATAGGGGCAGGGAGGGGGCGGAGGCTTTGGGGTAGGGGTTGGAATGGGGGCAGGGCCGGGGGTGGGGGAGGGAATTAAGGTGGAACACCCAGGGGAAAGCGGGGAAGTCAGCGCCTATGCCCTACAGCCTCCCCAGGAAAGGGAGGACCATGTCTGCTACGGAGCCCACGCTGTGATTCAGGAAGGAGCAGAACTGCTGACACTTCCTGTTGTGCCGTGTGGCAAAGAGGTCTACCTGAGGAAACCCCCACTGATGGAAAAATGGAGTTTGTGACGTCTGGGCATAGGGACCACTCGTGGAGCGGCCTATTGAGATAGTCTGCTAACTCGTTCTGTACCTGAAGGAGGTACGATGCTTGCAGGTGTATCTACACAAAAGTCCCACAGCATGAGGGCTTCCGGCAAAGGGGAGAGGAGCGTGCACCCCTCCCCCTCCCGTTTGTTGATATAGAACATCGCCATGGTGTTGTCTGTCATCACGGATACACATCTCCCACTTAAGTGGGCTCAGAAAGTCTGACATGCCAGGCATACCACTCTCAGCTCTCGGACATTGATGTGGAGAGCAAGCGCCACCTGAGACCAGAGGCCTTGTGTCCTGAGGTCTCTCAGGTGTGCCCGCCAGCCCATGTCTGATGCATCCGTAACCAACAAGAGAGTTGTCTGGGGGCTGACAAAGGGGACCCCTGCGCACACTAGCTGTGGCTTGAGCCACCACAGAAGGGAGTCGAGGACCGGGAGAGGCAAAGTCACGACCCTGTCCAAACTGTCCCTGACCAGCCGATACACTGAGGCTAGCCACGATTGGAGCAGCCGGAGACTGACCCTGGCGTGTTGCACCACATAGGTACAAGCGGCCATGTGTCCCAGGAACTTGAGGCAATTCCTTGCTGTGGTGGTGAGGAACTGCCTGAGACTCCAAATGTGTTGACAAGGCCCGGAACCTCGATTCTGGTAGGTACACCCTGGTGTGGGTCGAGTCCAGCACTGCCCCAGTGAACTCTATCCTCTGAACAGGGGACAGAGTTGACTTCCTCACGTTCAGGAGAAGGCCCAGTTCGTAGAACGTTGCAATGAGGAATCCGACTTGTGCATCCACTTGAGCCCTGGAGTGGTCCTTGATCAGCCAGTTGTCAAGGTACAGGAACACCTGTACCCGGCGCCTGCGCAGAAACATGGCCACGACTGCCATGTACTTGGTAAATACTTGAGGCACCGCTGACAGGCTGAACAGAAGGACTGTGAACTGGAAAAAGCAACAGAGTTTTCTGTGGCACCTTTAAGACTAACAGATGTATTGGAGCATAAGCTTTCGTGGGTGAATGCCCACTTCGTCGGATGTGAACTGGAAGTGGTTGTTGTGCACCACAAACCTGAGGTATTTTCTTTGGGATGGTGTGATTGCTATATGAAAGTACACATCCTTCAAGTCGAGGGCAGCATACCAGTCCCTTGGATCCAAGGAAGGGATGATGGAGGCCAGGAGACCATGTGGAACTTGAAGTTCTTCATGAACTTGTTGAGCTCTCGCAGGTCTAGAATGGGCCTGAGCCCGCCTTTGGCTTTCAGTATTAGGAAATACTGGGAATAGAAGCCCTTGTCCTTCTGCTCCTGAGGAACCTCTTCCACTTGCCCCAGAGATAGGAGCGATTGCACCTCCTGTATGAGGAGTTGCTCGTGAGAAGCGTCCCTGGAGAGGGACGTGGAAGGGCGGGAGGGCAGAGAACTGGAGTGAATATCCCCTCTCTACCATGCATAGCACCCAGCGGTCCAACGTAATACGGGCCCACACCTGGTAGATAGACAGGATGAAAAGGTAAGGCGGGATGGATCCAGTCTTTGCACTGGTGCATCACCCCTGGACGCACCTTCAAAAGGCTGGTTTTGGGCCTGAG
The DNA here is from genome assembly GCF_002925995.2 of Terrapene triunguis. Lineage (NCBI taxonomy): Eukaryota > Metazoa > Chordata > Testudines > Emydidae > Terrapene > Terrapene triunguis. Next base: position 57,164,930 of record NW_020664413.1, on the reverse strand, counting down.
GAGAGTTTAGACTGGCCAGAACCCTGGCCAGAGGAGGGATGAGATCTCTTCCTTGAGTTCCTATTTCGTCCTGTCTACCCTGAGGTTGATAATTCCTCAGAGGGGCTGGGGTCTAAAGTGCCTCTGTTGGGTGGCAGGGGTGTGGAGGCCCAGGGACTTCAAGGTGGCTCAAGAGTCCTCCACACAGCCAGGGAGACCCCAGATGCCCTCTCATCCCACCACCCCACTCTCCAACCACCCACCTTGCCCCAGCCCACAGTCAGCTGGGTGATGCTTTAAATGTAATGAGCTGGGGCATGTGAAGGCCAACTGCCCCAAGAGCACCAGCCGACTACAACTCATCACCCCGGAGTCCCACCAAGAGCCTTCAGGCCCAGATGTCTCGCAAATACCCCCAGAGCAAAGGGAAACTGTGAGTGTGGGCGGGAGGAAGATTACTGCTTGGAGAGACACTGGAGCACAGGTGTCAGCTATCCACCAATCCCTGGTAGACCCCAAATTCATCGACCCAGAGGCCCAAGTGACAGTGCAATCCTTTAAGGCCAACTCTTAACTTGCCTACAGCCAGGTTGCCTGTCCAGTACAAGGGCTGGTCAGGAATGTGGACTTTTGCAGTCTATGACGATTATCCCATTCCCATGCTGCTGGGAGAAGACAGCCAACCATGTGAGGCTAACAAAAAGGGTGGGGATGGTCACCTGCAGCCAGGCTAAACAGGCCTCTACACCTAACTCCGTTCCTGAGCCTCCTACAGGAACCCAGCCAGAGGTGGTGGAACGAGAGTCCAGACCGGAGTCTGTGGCAGCAGTTGTAGATCCAGTTCCTGGAAGCCAGTGTTTGCAACCCCACCAGAGTCAGGGGAGCCAGCACCAAAGGGCGCCACAGAGCCTGCACTTGCAGCAACAGCTGAACTGACGCAAGAGGCTGAACCAGAGCCTGAAATACCACTTAGTGCACCAGTGGAGAGCGGTTCACAGTCAATGGAAACAACCCCATCACCTGTATCGCTTCCAGTGGGACCAAGGCCAAGTCCACAACCCAGCGAGGAACTAATGTCTCCAGCATCAAGGGAGCAGTTCCAGGCAGAGCAGGAAGCGGATGAGAGACTCGGCACGGAGCAACCCACTGCCTCTTAGCTCTTCTAATAGGTCCAGGTTTGTTATAGAAGGAGAACTCTTATACAAGGAGACCCTTTCTGGTGGGCACAAGGAGGACTGGAATCCTCAGAGACAGTTGGTAGTTCCAACTAAGTATAGGGAAAAGCTCTTGAGCTTAGCCCACGATCACCCTAGGGGCCGTGCTGGGGTGAACAGGACCATGGACCATTTGGGGAAGTCATTCCACTGGGAGGGGATGGGCAAGGACGTTTCTACCTATGTCCGGTCTTGTGAGGTGTGCCAGAAGGTGGGAAAGCCCCGAGACCAGGTCAAAACCCCTCTCTAGTCACTCCCCATCATTAAGGTTCCATTTCAGAGTGTAGCTGTGGATATTCTGGGTCCTTTCCCTCAGAAAACACCCAGAGGAAAGCTGTACATACTGACTTTCATGGATTTTTCCACCCGATGGCCGAAAGCAGTAGCTCTAAGAAACACCAGGGTTAAAAGTGCAAGCCAGGCATTGACAGACATTTTTGCCAGGGTAGGTTGGCCCTCCGATATCCTTACAGATTTGGGAACTAACTTCCTGGCAGTAACCATGAAACGTCTTTGGGAAGCTCATGGGGTAAACCACTTGGTTGCCACCCCCTACCACCATCAAACAAATGGCCTAGTGGAAAAGTTTAATGGGACTTTTCGTGAATGAGCACTCTAATGATTGGGACCTAGTGTTGCAGCAGTTACTCTTTGCCTACTGGGCTGTACCACATCACAGTTTGGGATTGTCACTTTTTGAACTCGTTTATGGCCATGAAGTTAAGGGGCCATTACGGTTGGTAAAGCAGCAATGGGAGGGGGTTACATCTTCTCCAGGAACTAACATTTTGGACTTTGTCCAACCTGCAAAACACCCTCAAAAACTCCCTTGCCCTTGTTGAGTATCCTGTAGGTTTTCTTGAGCAAGAGCAAAAGGCCTGGTATGATAAACATGCCAGAGAGCGTTCCTTTGGAGTAGGTGATCCAGTCATGGTCCTGAAAGCACTCCAGGCCAATAAGATGGAAGCGTCATGGGAGGGGCCATGGGAGGAGTCACGTGGGAAGGTCACTTGCTCCCCCCTTTAGCTGGTGCCCTCTTTGTGTCCCTCCTATGAGTCACCCAGGGGTACCTAAATCCACGTCAAGCCAGTTAAATACAGGTAGCCTGATTTTCTGAACACCCACAGCACCCACTGATTGAATTGTAGGTGTTCATCACTTCAAAAGTTAAGCCATTTTTACTCGGGTAACTAAAACTGGAATTAGATGCCTGAGATTTGACAATATTGGTTTTAATCTCTCCACCCAGTTTTTCAATCTGTAAAATGGAGATAAGATCACCTAATTCACAAAAATGAAGAAAAAAACAAAACAAAAAACCCTTCAGGTACTTCACAAATAAGAATAAGACATTTTAAGTGTTAAATATTAACCTTTCTTGTACAAGGGATGTATTGATATGACAAAGAGCTTTTAAAAGTGTTTTACAAGCTCAATCTCCTCATCAAGTATCAACTGGATACAATTTTATACACATTAAAGGCCGTATTTTTGACTATATAGTACTATATGTATATTGAGTGCATACACTTGTGTGTGTGTGTGTAAACAAACAGACTCACAATGCCGTCTAGTCCATCTTTTTCTTGGCAGTTGTTGCTCAACGTTCAACAAAGATACCCCGATAGTAATGTCTGTCATGTGACTAGCCATCTTTTCCTTGATATTGCTAATACTACTCAACTCGCTTCTGCATAGTGTTCCAAATGCCAGTTATCTGCTGTATGCTTGAGGGTTCTTAATTTTAAGGATGTCCATGAATGTTTCAGTTCTCTGGGAATTTTACCACTGATTTCATATATAATAGAAAGAAGGATCATTTGCATTATACCCAATAAGGTCAAGGCATAATTACATGCATCATGCACTATAACCACATAGCAAAATAAGGGAGCAGGAAAGCATCCCTCACTCAAGGAGCAAGTAGACAAGTATGAAAAAGGATCCTGTTTGATAATACCGTACATGCTTACTGCAAGGAAGAGTTGAGGAAACAAAATCCACAAACATATATGGTGAAATCTCCATAGGTTTGGTGTGGTGAAGAAAGAACCACCAAATAAACAATTGGAGAAAGGTCACTGTGCTGGTGTGTTGCTAAGGCACATTGGTCATTTAAGGCCTACAATGCCGCCAAAAAAAAGTGACCTCTATCCCAGGCAAGTAAGGCCTTTTGTTGTACATGAATACATGGTCTAATGTTAGAGGAGGCAGCTACATAATTTTCAGCTCCACTTCCTGGATTTGAGGGGATTTCTTTTAAGAATAGAATGGCCAAGGAATGTGCAGAGTAAAGTTAGCTCTTCTTTTTTTCCCAAGAGTTGGATTTGTGGGTTTATGATATACTTGATTTTGGGGGTCAGTATGATACTTAAAATGTTTCATTGCCTTAACATGAAAGACCAACTCTTGTTCTCCTTACACAATTAGGTCACAACCACTGGGCTAAATTCTGTCCTCAGTTTTTACATTGGGTCAAGGAAGGTGACAAATAGGATTTGGACTAATATAGCACTTCTTATACCAGTAAAATGGAACCCAAGGAATGAAAGACTTTGTGGAACAGCTTCATTCTGTGAAAAACAAACTCCTATTGCCTCTAGGTGGCCTTGAGTCTCATATCCCATAATCTAAAATGAGATTAAATGAACAAAGGAAGAGATCTCTGGAGCAGTTTGCCATTGGTTCAGTCACAATGGAGTACAATTATAATATTGAAAAATACATGTCCAAACAGATGCAAGCATACACAATCATTTACTTAACAAGTATGTTTTCTAGCTTCCTCAAATCTACTTTATAGGGGAAAAAAATCCTACTTTCTCCTTTAAATTTAAAAACAAGCAGGTCAGCAATCCTCCTATTCAGCTCACTCCTTCTCCAAACAGTTAGGCTGTGGCTGTGTGTACACACACACTTTCTCCTACATACTACTACTGATCGTTCTCCCCAATCAGGGACAAGCTGAGATTATTACAGTGTTGCTGCTGCAAGAGATTGCAATGGAAACTAGCTAGTTTAAAAATTACAACAAAAAATGCCTTAAATGAAATCAAGATTTAAGTGTGTGACCAATCAAATGAATAAAAGATTCTACATGTGATAAACCTCTGAAATTATACATGAGTTTGTGTTAGTGTTGCTGGTGTGTTGTGTTTTCCTTCTATTGTACAATTGAAGTTTGTACACCTGTTTCTCCAGTGCAAGGTTAGATACTCTTCTGCTTCTAGAGAAGAATAGGAAGAAAATTCCATCAAGGGAATATTGGAGTTTCCAGCAAACTTATCCTCAGAGTGAGGATTTTTCTGTAGGAGGTGATGATCAGGCCCATAGTATTTAAACCTACTTCAAACTTGTATCTGGTGATTCCAATGCATCAAGGTTTCTCTCACTTCTAAAAGCATTAAGTTACATTAACCCTATTGGGCAAGGCCTCTCATCACATGAGCGCCTCCTAGTGGGTGTACACATGCCTGCTCTCTCTCTGCTCTTGCAGTGCTCTCCACCAACAGTTTCTCTTTTTCAGGTGGGTTTTCCAGTGACTCAGCCCTCCAGCTGAATCTCACACAGTCCATGTGTGAAATAAAATAGACTACGGTATACAGTCCAACAGGGCCTATCACAGTACCCTTGCTGATCTTCTGCAGCCCTCTCTGGGCTGATTCTCAAATAGTCCCTGCTCTGGAAAGGAGTAGTGCCCCCAGGGGTTCCTCCCTGTAGACTCTTCACTCTATAGCGAGCTACAACTGACCCACTCTTTCAGTTCAGTTCATCCCTCTTCCAGGGTATTGAAGTTCAATGCATACTGACCCCCTTTGGGGTCTTCAGCTTCTTCCCTGGACCTGTGTAATCTCCCTTCTCAGGGCACTCAACCACTTCACCTGCCGGCTGATAGAGCAGGGAAGGGCAGAAGGAGACCTGGACCAACCCGCTACACTGGGTCCTAACCCAGAGACCTTACAAATAGCAGCCACCTGCTGCATCCCTTTAACTAACTTGTTGCTGCTACTGTTCCCTAGACTACTTCCCCGCAGCCCCACCATGTTCAGCTTTACATTGACTTCAGGCTGAAGTCTTGCTTGAGTCCCAGTAGCCAACCAAGAGCACCAGCCTTGCTCCTCTGGCTCCAGCCAGCAACTGAACTTCTCAGCTCCAGCAGCTCCTTTCATATGAGCCTGCTGGGCTCTGATTGGCTGCTTCACACTCAGCCTCTCTAAGCACCTTGGAGGACTCACCTGGGGTGGGGTATGGTAGGACCGTGAGGATAAACATTGAGTTGGCAACATTTGCAAATGCTACAAAACTACTCAAGATAATTAAGTCCCAGGCAGACTGTGAAGAGCTACAAAAGGATCTCTCAAAACTGGATGACTGGGCAACAAAATGGCAGATGAAATTCAATGTTGATAAATGCAAAGTAATGCACATTGGAAAACATAATCGCAACTATACATATAAAATGATGGGGTCTAAATTAGCTGTTACCACTCAAGAAAGAGATCTTGGGGTCATTGTGGATAGTTCTCTGAAATCATCTACTCAATGTGCAGCAGCAGTCAACAAAGCGAACAGAATGTTGGGAATCATTAAGAAAGGGATAGATAATAAGACAGAAAATATCACATTGTCACTATATAAATACATGGTACACCCACATCTTGAATATTGTGTGCAGATGTGGTCATCCCATCTCAAAAAAGATATATTGGACATGGAAAAGGTCAGAAAAGGGCAACAAAAATGATTAGGGGTATGGAATGGCTGCCGTATGAGGAGAGATTAAAGACTGGGACTTTTCATCTGGGAAAAGAGATGACTAAGGGGGGATATGATTGAGGTCTATAAAATCATGACTGGTGTGGAGAAAGTAAATAAGGCAGTGTTATTTACTCCTCATAACAGAAGAACTAGGGGTCACCCAATGAAATTAATATGCAGCAGGTTTAAAACTAACAAAAGGAAGTATTTTTTCACACAATGCACAGTCAACCTGTGGAACTCCTTGCCAGAAGATGTTGTGAAGGCCAAGACTATAACAGTATCAGAGGGGTAGCCGTGTTAGTCTGAATCTGTAAAAAGCAACAGAGGGTCCTGTGGCACCTTTAAGACTAACAGAAGTATTGGGAGCATAAGCTTTCGTGGATAAGAACCTCACTTCTTCAGATGCAAGTAATGGAAGTCTCCAGAGGCAGGTATAAATCAGTGTGGAGATAACGAGGTTAGTTCAATCAGGGAGGGTGAGGTGCTCTGCTAGCAGTTGAGGTGTGAACACCAAGGGAGGAGAAACTGCTTCTGTAGTTGGAAAGCCATTCACAGTCTTTGTTTAATCCTGATCTGATGGTGTCAAATTTGCAAATGAACTGGAGCTCAGCAGTTTCTCTTTGGAGTCTGGTCCTGAAGTTTTTTTGCTGTAAGATGGCTACCTTTACATCTGCTATTGCGTGGCCAGGGAGGTTGAAGTGTTCTCCTACAGGTTTTTGTATATTGCCATTCCTGATATCTGACTTGTGTCCATTTATCCTCTTGCGTAGTGACTGTCCAGTTTGGCCAATGTACATAGCAGAGGGGCATTGCTGGCATATGATGGCATATATAACGTTGGTGGACGTGCAGGTGAATGAGCCGGTGATGTTGTAGCTGATCTGGTTAGGTCCTGTGATGGTGTTGCTGGTATAGATATGTGGGCAGAGTTGGCATCGAGGTTTGTTGCATGGATTGGTTCCTGAGTTAGAGTTGTTATGGTGCGGTGCGTGGTTGCTGGTGAGAATATGCTTAAGGTTGGCGGGTTGTCTGTGGGCGAGGACTGGCCTGCCTCCCAAGGTCTGTGAAAGTGAGGGATCATTGTCCAGGATGGGTTGTAGATCACTGATGATGCGTTGGAGAGGTTTAAGCTGAGGACTGTAGGTGATGGCCAGTGGAGTTCTGTTGGTTTCTTTTTTGGGCCTGTCTTGTAGCAGGAGGCTTCTGGGTACATGTCTGGCTCTGTTGATTTGTTTGTTTATTTCCTTGTGTGGGTATCGTAGTTTTGAGAATGCTTGGGGAAGATTTTGTAGGTGTTGGTCTCTGTCTGAGGGGTTGGAGCAGATGCGATTGTACCTCAGTGCTTGGCTGTAGACGATGGATCGTGTGGTGTGACCGGGGTGGAAGCTGGAGGCATGAAGGTAGGCGTAGCGGTCGGTGGGTTTAAGGTATAGGGTGGTGTTAATGTGGCCATCGCTTATTTGTACGGTGGTGTCTAGGAAGTGGACCTCCCGTGTAGATTGGTCCAGGCTGAGGTTGATGGTGGGGTGGAAGCTGTTGAAATCATGGTGGAATTCTTCCAGGGTCTCCTTCCCATGGGTCCAGATGATGAAGATGTCATCAATGTAGCGTAGGTAGAGGAGGGGCATGAGTGGACGAGAGCTGAGGAAGCGTTGTTCCAGGTCAGCCATAAAAATGTTGGCATATTGTGGGGCCATGCGGGTGCCCATAGCGGTGCCACTGGTCTGGAGGTATATATTGTCACCAAATTTGAAATAATTGTGCGTGAGGATAAAGTCACAGAGCTCAGCAATAAGTTGTGCTGTGGCATCATCAGGGATACTGTTCCTGACAGCTTGTATTCCATCTGTGTGTGGGATGTTTGTGTAGAGAGCCTCTACATCCATGGTGGCTAGGATGGTGTTTTCTGGGAGGTCACCAATGCATTGTAGTTTTCTCAGGAAATCTGTGGTGTCACGGAGATAGCTGGGAGTGCTGGTGGCGTAGGGTCTGAGTAGGGAGTCCACATATCCAGACAGTCCTTCAGTGAGAGTGCCAATGCCCGAGATGATGGGGCGTCCAGGATTTCCAGGTTTGTGGATCTTAGGTAGTAGATAGAATAACCCCGATCGGGGCTCTAAGGGTATGTTGATTTGTTCCTGTGTTAGTGTAGGGAGTGTCCTGAGTAGATGGTGCAGTTTCTTAGTGTATTCCTCAGTGGGATCTGAGGAAAGTGGCCTGTAGAATTTGGTATTGGAGAGTTGTCTGGCAGCCTCCTTCTGGTAGTCAGACCTGTTCATGATGACAACAGCACCTCCTTTATCTGCCTCTTTGATGATAATGTCAGGGTGGTTTCTGAGGCTGTGGATGGCATTGCGTTCTGCACGACTTAGGTTATGAGGCAAGCGATGTTGTTTTTCCACAATTTCTGCCTGTGCACGTCGGCGGAAGCATTCTATGTATAGGTCCAGACTGTCATTTCGACCCTCAGGAGGAGTCCATGTGGAGTTCTTCTTCCTGTGTTGTTGGTGGGAGGGTATCTGTGTATCAGTGCGCTGTTCAGTGTTATCTTGAAAGTATTCTTTGAGTCGGAGGCGGCGAAAGTAGGCTTCCAGATCACCGCAGAACTGTATCATGTTCGTGGGGGTGCTGGGGCAAAAAGAGAGTCCCCGAGATAGGACAGACTCTTCTGCTGGGTTGTGTGTGTAGCTGGATAAATTGACGATATTGCTGGGTGAGTTAGGGGTACTCCTGTTGTGGCCCCATGTGGCAGGTAGGATTTTAGATAGCTTACGGTCGTTTTTCCTTTGTAGAGAGGTGAAATGTGTAATGTAGATCTCCTGTCTTATTTTAGTAAAGTCCATTTGTGTGGACATTCCTGTTAAAGACTATAACAGGATTCAAAAAAGAACTAGATAAATTAATGGAGGATAGGTCCATCAATGGCTATTAGCCAGGATGGGCAGGGATGGTGTCCCTAGCCTTTGTTTGCCAGAAGCTGGGAATGAGTGACAGGGGATGGATCACTTGATAATTACCTGTTCTGTTCATTCCCTCTGAGGCACCTGGCATTGGTCACTGTCAGAAGACAGGATACTGGACTTGATGGACCTTTGGTCTGACACAGTATGGCTGTTCTTATGAGGCTTCCAGTAGGGGGCCTTTGGGCCTAGTACACCTGTCACATCTCTGTACCATTCCTCTTGTCTTCACCTAGGAAATTCTACTTATTTTTTGCCATTGCTGCTGTTATTCCCCACTCTTTTAGAACCTGAGAAAATTTTACTTCTTCCAGAAATATTTGTTTCATTTGGTAGCAAGTTGCTAAAACTTTTTTTTTTTTTTAAACCAAACACACTACAAGAACCAGAGAAGGCATAAAAACATTCATAACAATTTCACACAAGAGCTCTTACTGCACCTGAAAGACCAAATGGTAAAAGGCACATTGATCAATGCTTGTTTGTAGGGTGTATGGCAAGGAACACAATTCTGACTGTACTTATCAATAGAAATTTCAGTAAGGGCTATAGCACTCCCCATATTATAGACACACCCCAAGAAAAAAAATGGCCCAGTTCCATATGGTTGCTATGAGAAACAAAAACAAAAGCATTTAAAAACACTGTTCACTAATTAACAGTTGTGATGGCTTTACATGCATTATGCCTAGTCAAAGTTCAGCATGTAAAGTCATGTACCCAGTCCTAAACAAACAGCACATGCTTCATATATTCATTTGTGTTAGCTGTAATGAATGTGTTACAACAGGATTTTACTCCCACAACTCATGGAAGTGATATAAGCAACTAAGCCAGAGATCTCAAACGTTTGAGAAGACATTATAGGCAGGTTGAAAGATTTTTAGATTCTTTTAAAAATTAAATAAAGTTCCAAGCCACAAAGTTTGGATCCAAATTCTAACTTTTCCCAATATTCTAGTTTCTTGAATCTGGGTATTTGATTCACGTCCTGGGAGCAAAGCTATTGTTGGTAGATTTAATTTTAGATCTACCAGTATTACAAGGATCCTGTTAAATACATGTATTGCAAACAGTGCCCAAGAAGAGCTAAATACACAACACTCATTCAGTTAGGTTTGCTTAAAAGCATGTCAGGTAGTAAATTCTTAATGCCCCTAGAGACAGAAAGGTAAAATGTACAAGAAGAGTTTTCAAATCAGGTGGAATGTACATAAAACATGAAGGTAAACAAGGTAGGGAGAGGGGCAAAATAGTAACCAAGACAGAAAGCAGAGAAATCAAAGAAAGAAATCTAAGTAAACAAATGGCCAAACCTGCAGTCCTGACTCAGGGTACATCTACACTACCCACTGGATCGGCGGGTAGCGATCGATCTATCGGGGATCGATTTATCGCGTGTAGTGTAGACGCGATAAATCGATCCCCGATCGCTCTCCCTTCGACTGCTGAACTCCAGCTCGGCGAGAGGCGGAAGCAAAGTCGACGGGGGGAGCGGCGGCCGTCGATCCCATGCCGTGGGGATGCGAAGTAAGTGATTCTAAGTCGATCTAAGATACGTCGACTTCAGCTATGCTATTCTCGTAGCTGAAGTTGCGTATCTTAGATCGATTCCCCCTTCCCTCCCCCCCCAGTGTAGACCAGGCCTCAGTTAAAACCAATAATGTCACAGGCATTTTTTTCAGACCAAGGACCAAGGGTTTGTGAGTAGAACTGTCCACTACTTAACCTAACGTACACAGAAATAGCATTATGCTAAAAAGAAAAAAACCTGTTAAAACAGACAACACTCAAAAGTAATTTCAAAACACATTACAACTTTGTCCCAAACCTAAATCAATGGGTTAGGAGGACCTGGCTACCAAAAATACTGCCTCTTTCCCCATGCAACAGCACAGCCGTTATGGAAAGCAATAGAGTTAAAGCTCTTCCAGGCTTAAAGGGATGCTTTAGAAGTCACACTTGTGTCTGAATCTTTTTAACCTGCTATTATTACAAATAACAGCTATGATTGCTGTAATTAAAAGATTGGAGAATTCTAATTCTAATCCAAAAATTAGACTCCACCCCACAACCATGTGACAGAACTTTGCATATAAATCCCCTGTTTAGTCAGCACCCCTGTGGGTGACACAGGAGCAGGCAAAATATTCAGTTACTTTACATTTTTTTAGCTGACTAGATTTCATGTTGGTGTCTCTTTTAACAGGAGGGACTGCTAATAAAGCTTTGGACTCTGAGGTTTCCTTGATTCTGAAACTTGCACCTAGGTCTGCAAGATCCTCCATTTGTTAACCTTCCAGAGGAGCTGTAAAACTTATTTCTTCTTGACATCTGGGGAGGTGGGTGGACTGAAGGATGGGAGATATTTTGATATTGTGTGGTTTAACTTATGTAAAAGCAACCTGAGCAATGGATGTGTGCTTGAATATAAATCAAAGTAGATACCATAAATAAAATCTTGTTACAAATTTGAACAAGAAGCACCACCACATTTACATTATTAAAGCCTTTTAAAAAATGTTTTAGTATAAAACAGTATCCCAAGCCTTTGATCCACTTACCTCCATTTAGATAATGCATGTTTGTCTGGCAACCCCTGTTCTCCAGTGTAACAGTGTTAAAAAAGCAGACAGTACTTCCACCTGCAAGCCCACCATATGCAACATATTCTTGCCCCTTTTTACCCAAGTAGGTAGTCAAAGTTTGGAGCTCTGGGGATGTTCCAGTTGGGAGCAGAAATTGGTGATAGTCGTGTATTTCTTTGATGCAGTTTTGTTTATCTACAAAGAATGCAGAAAATCCTGTGTCTCTGAATACAGAGAGAATCAAATAGCAGGAAACAGCTTTTTTTCCTCACAGTACCAAGCACACTTTTTTCAGCCTGCACCCACACTCCAAAAACCTCTTCCCAGGTTTCTTCATGGGTCAGACCCTGTGCTTTAAGCTGCTCCTTCCAGCTGCATGTCTCTCTCCCAGTTTTTTTGTCTGCGGGGGGCCATAACCTTGCAGTTTTGTTAATTGAAGAGTAATGTTCAAACCTATCAATTTCAGTGAGGTTTTAACTCAACCCATAACAAGGTTTCACCCCACTTATAACAATGTAATTACTCAGGAAGAGGCACCAGGCTAATTTCTTCAAGAGTCAACACACTACATGTATTTACATGATTATAGCATACATAATGAATTCATGATCTGATTTAAGAGACAGCCTCATTGTGGGCAAGATTCAGCTATTGAGGAGAATGAGGGACTTGGGTTACTCAAAACTCATCCCTCTGCCTGATAAGGAGCAGCCTAGAAAGCATCTGAAGGGGAATGTGGTCCATTTTCCCTTAACTAGAATGAAGTGACTGAAACCTGTTATGGACTTCTGTTTGGGGAAAGATTCAACAGCAGTAAAAAAGATATTATCCACAGGATTTCTGAGGCCTACTGATTTTTGGTTTTGGAGTCAGACACTAGCCTCCCTTCCATCTAAACAAAGCACAAGAAAATAAAATATATGTTTACCTGTTGCAGACAATGTACTGAATGTTAATTTGTATTTGGAGAAAAAAGTGCATCTTCCAACTTTAAACATGGGGTGTGGCCATGAGCAAGCAAATTATTTTTCCTTAAGTGTATTTGGGAAAGTTTAAGATTTTTAAAGTCTAGCCACATAGCTGCTTATAGCAGCACGATTGAGGTGGGACCCATATTTATATGGAGATGTAAAGTGTGCTTCTCTAGTTCCAATTTCAAGACAGAAGACTCCGTTTGAATAAGAGAGAACTCTTTATTAGTGGCACTTACAGTGGCTGCTATTAAAAGTTATCCACACCATGAGTATATTTAGAATAGGAAATAACGATGGCAGCTCAGATATCATTTATCCAATTACCATACTGTGGTGATAAATGATCTATAAATGATTGATAGAAAGCTATACATATACTTGGGCTTTTAGAGAATGTAGTGAAAATATGGTCCTTGTCCTCAAGAGTTCAGTCTTGTTTTGTTTGTTTTTATATAACATTAAAGGGAGTATGAAATACAAATAAATATTGTCTCTACACATTATAAAGGAAGAGATTTTGAAATAGTTTTGGTTGTATATTTACTAATCCTCTAGTTAGACAAACCAATTAGCTCTATTTGAGTAGACTCTAGCAGAAGGAGGGTGGAGTTCTTGTCTCTGGGAAAAGATCTGCTTAGAAGTACCTGGTGGAGATCAAACTGAAATTTCCTACCACAAAGTGATAGTTGTGTCTTTATGTAATTTGGTAAAGTCTCAACCTGACATAGGGATTGCCTCAATATGTATAGTTTCCTTTTCACCATCTTGCTGAGTAGAAGCCCACTAAGAGTATGTCTACACCCAGCCGCTAGTTCGGCGGCTGGCAATCGAAGTTCTGGGTTCGACTTATCGCCTCTTGTCTGGACGCGATAAGTCGAACCAGGAAGTGCTCGCAGTCGACTGCGGTACTCCAGCTAGACGAGAGGAGTACCGTGGAGTCAACGGGGGAGCCTGCCTGCCGCGTGTGGACCGAGGTAAGTTCGAACTGAGGTACTTCGAACTTCAGCTACGTTATTTACGTAGCTGAAGTTGCGTACCTTAGTTCGATTTGGGGGTTTAGTGTAGACCAAGCCTAAGTTTGAACTGCACTGGTATGTTGTCTACATTTGTTGTCAGAAATTCCCTGTAGATTCATCTTGGAGGGTGACAGTTTGATCTTTTGAGAGTTTCCAACACAGTCTAGGGGGATTTAGAAACTTCTCTTCCGCTACTGATAACAGCATTTATACCATGCACTGTTCAGATGTGGCCTCTCATGTGCTCTTTCCTGCTATGTCATTCTCCTTTATCAGGACTTATACCACTGCTGCAGCAGAGATGTACCACTATAGGGCTCTTCTCATAGACAGAAAAGACAATTCTACTGCTGGAAAGTTATTCATGTTAGTTTGTTCATGTTGCTAGAAGCTAAAAAACTAGAAGACACAGGCATCTAGGCCCAGGTACTTAAATACCTTTGAGGATCTATCTTGCATTAAATCAATGGGAGTTAGGGATCTAAATACCTTTCAGTACTTCAGAGCGGTAGCCGTGTTAGTCTGTATCAGCAAAAAGAACGAGGTGCCACAAGTATTCCTCGTTCTTTCAATACCTGCATCCTAGCGTTTCACAGCAATTGTAAAGGGGGAGAAAGTCTACTCCAGAGGTCGGCAACCTTTCAGAAGTGATGTGCTGAGTCTTCATTTATTCACTCTGATTTAAGGTTTCACGTGCCAGTAATACATTTTAACGTTTTTAGAAGGTCTCTTTCTATAAGTCTATAATATATAACTAAACTATTGTTGTATGTAAAGTAAATAAGGTTTTTAAAATGTTTAAGCAGCTTCATTTAAAATTAAATTAAAATGCAGAGCCCCCCAGACTGGTGGCCAGGACCCGGGCAGTGCGAGTGCCAATGAAAATCAGCTCGCGTGCCGCCTTCGGCACACATGCCATAGGTTGCCTACCCCTCGTCTACTCTTTACTTGGAATATGGAAGCAGAGACATCTAGTGGTCAAAAGTGGATAACAGCATAGTTGAATTTTGTATTGAAATCCTGTATTGCAAGAACGTAGGAAGATGGGAATGACTATATTGGATAAGACCTAAGGATCAGTTTCCTGTGAACAAAAGAGCCCAGATTCTTCCTTCCACTGTCACAGTGAGTAAACTCGCGGGTCCTAACATCAAAGAGCTACAGATTCTGTCCCCTTTGCTGTGTCCTCCTCTCCTGGAGGCAGGGCTGGGAACAGAACAGACTGGCCACCCACTCTCCCAGAAGGTCGAGAGAGACTCCACAGACCTCCAGGGAGCAGTAGGGTGAGCACAGGCACCACAGCCATATACTGCTCTTTGGCTCTTCCAAGCAGCGGCAGTACAGCTGGCTTTTAGCTCGGCTGCCATTGTCTTTCCCCCACCCATCCAATGGGGAGGGTCACAGAGCATGTTGCCGAGGAGCAGGGAAGGCTGGGTGGCAAATTTGTACATGGAGAAAGTGGAGATGTTTCCACATGAGCCAAACCAGCCAGGAACAGTGGAAGCGCCCTAAAAGTGCGGAAGCCACAGGTGCCCAAACTGTGGTCCCACCCCCTGTGCTGCCTGAGGCCCCACCCCTTCTTCTCAAACCCCTATTCCATTCCCCCAAGACCCCGCCCTCGCACCCCACTCCTGCATTGCCTCTTCCCCCCCAAGACCTTGCCCCCCACTCGCTCCTCTCTGCCCCCTCCTCCCATCGCTCGCCCTTATGACTGGTAAAAAGTGGGAGAGCCATGGCCCTCTGGCTTCCCCTGTTCCAGCATCCCTGAAACCAGAGTGTGGCTAGAAGTCTGAGCTGCAGGGAAGGTATCAAGAACTCCAGGATTGTCTGACTATTTTCATGGTCACACTCCACAATTTACAGTTTGTTGCAATACTTTAAGCCCTTAATTGCTAACTCCGTGTCTTACAGATCTCAGAGCATCTCCCTGTGGCTGTGGCACTTCTGCTTCTCTGCTGTCCTGGGGAAAGGCTGGTTTAGAAAGGTACATTTCCCTAAAGACTTACTAGAGTGGCCCTTAAAAAGTGACACTCAGCTGTGGGACTAATTCCCCTGCCCTTCCCCTCTTTTAGGTGTTCCTGGTGGAATACAGGCCTCTGAGGAAAATGGTGACACTGAAAACCATGGAGAAGTCAGAGCTACGGGATGGGGACCTCACAGAAAAGTGAGTGGGAAGCAAGTCAGTGGCTGTGATGCGTGAAAGTACAGCCATTTGCCTTAAACAGAAACAAGGGGCTACAAGGAAATCCCATTTCTAAGTATCACAGAAGCATTGGATGGGGCCCAGTATAGACTTTATTACGGGCTGGAGCATCCAGCTTTCTCAAAAGTGACTAATGAAAGGGGCTGCATGTTCTACATTGTCCTGTTGGATGAGTGAAGCAGAAGGACCCAGCCTGGTTACAAGAGTAACTGAAGCTTCAAGTGGCTCTTGATGCCCTTAGAAATGCTGGAGGGAATTTACCTCCTGCCTATACCATTGGCTCTGATCTTGTTTTGTGTTTGCAGCCTGATGTCACAGAAGCGGGTACTGGAGACTGTCACTCAGGAGAAGATACCCATATTTGATCCAGCTTTTCAGGTTCTTCCAGACCACAGGCCATCTGTGCTTTGCCTTAGAGTACACTCTTGGTGGGCATTTCTTTACCTTCTGCAAGGCACAGTCCTCTCTGGACTTAAATCTTTGTCTAGGAGTTTGAAAGTTTGACAGATCTACAAACTTCCCTCTGCATGAAATCTAGGGTCTGATCCTGCTTCCATTGGAACCCCACTGACAATCTGCCAAGAGCGAGTCCCTCATTGACACCATTGGGAGCAGGACAGCATCTAGAGAGACATTTTCAAAGTCTCCCGTCTCCCCCCACCCCAAGACAAAGTTTCTCTCCAACAGGTCCTGCACAGGAGGGAGGATCTGGAGAGGGCATAGCAGAGAATGTGGCTGCTACCCAACCACTCTCTTTTCCATGTCATGGAGCAAGGCCACCTCCCTTCCTGCCACAGATCCTTCCCCAACTGTCACAGAAGACTGACCCCGTGGAGACAGGGGAAGGACCCTGGAAGTATCAGATTCCTTTCTTCATGTGACAGCAGGAAAAGCCTGTCCTGCCCATAGAGAATCCTGGTGGGAAGAGGGAGGAATTGGGAACAATCAGGATGGAAGTTTGAAGAGAAAATCCTGACTGAGGGCAGGACCGTGAGTTGTTCTCCTATCAGTTCCAGCAGCATCTCTGTAGTCTGGGGCTTGGCTCATCCATGGCCCCACTGCAGACCTCTCACTCGGTCCTTTTCCATTTCACCTTGTTTTTAGAGACCTCAAATTACCTAGGCTGCTGCTGGACAGGGATGGGTTTGCGAAGATGACCATTTTGGCCTCTGCAAAGAAAGTACCTGATTGTTCACTTGGGTCGCTTTGCTGCCATCTCAGGATGTGGACACTTGCCAGGTGCATTTTCCATATAATTTAATTTCATTACTCTCTTGGATATTTCTAACCATTGTTCCATCACTGTCACAGATCTGAAATATTCCAACCGGATTTTCAGCCAGAATAGATGCAAAAATAATAATAATTGATTGATAAAGAAGACATTTAAAGTCACACTGTAGGGCATAAATACCAGGCATCTCTTAGAAAGCAGCACTGTCTAGGGGTTCCTGGGGGTGTCCTCCTCTCCCCAGGGAATATTGCTGAAAATACTCACTGTTTGGTGCATTCCAAAGGCATGATTATTGCTCTCTTGGAGGATCTTTGAGAGAGAAATAAATCAGAGAAGTGGCTGAAATGCATCAGTGTCAGTGAAATACCCTTTCCCATTTTCCCAGCTGTTCTAATTCTGCAAAGCACCCAGTAGTTTGTATACAGTGAATTATAGTCCCTTAAGAATCTGTTTTGTTATAATCTCAGTTAATCTCAAGTTCACCCCTCCTTTGTATTAGATATTACTGTGGCCAGATCTAGAATACTGATGTTCATACAGTGAAGAGGTTTGCTGGCCCTGCTCTGAGTTAGATACAGTGTGATATTTACTCACCACGGGGCATTGGCGCTGAAGCTGCCTCTTCTTTCTTACACCTCACCAGCCCTACCTTTATAATGGGGAAGAATATTTATATTGCTTTGCCACAGATCATAGGACTCTTGTTCTGCTCCAGCTAAATGGGGCAGTAACTCTGACATCCTCAAATTTGGTAGCAGGTTCTGTAATATTTAGCCAAGCCCAAACATTATGCACTTAGGGTGGAGGGAGACGGGCTAAAGGGCATTGCCTGGTTTCATGGAGGTTTTCGATTCTTTCAGGCATTGGTTTCAGGACACTACAAACAGCATCTGTGGCACCCCAGAACCATTGCTCCAGAGGTCCTCCGAGGAGAGCCAAACTCCAGGACTGTGGACTGGTGGGGTCTTGGAATAATCCTCCACCAGCTTATGGTTGGAGCAGTAAGTGTAGAAGCACAAGCTATTCCTTCTAAGGGGGAAAAAGAAATTGAAATTTACACCCAGTGTGGCTCAGGGTGAACTAGCTTCAGGTGGCTGATTCCATTATAATACTAATGGAGATGCTCTTATTACTAGAGATGAGTCAAAAACAGATTTCAGGAACCTAGAAGGCTCTGGTTCTGACTGGAGCCAAGATGGAGTGATGTGGTGGATCTCACTGGTCAGGATTTGGACACACTTGGTCATATTGTCCCTTCTATACTCAAGGGCTGATGTTACCAACATTGAAGTGACTGTTTCCAAGTCTTCAGTTTTTACATGAAGGCATCCACGTCTGCCCCACAATGTTTCTCAGCCACCATTTCAAAGGCTTCAGTTACGGTCACTCTGTTCAGTGCTAAACACTTGCTGGTCTCTCAAGTCTGGTAACAGTTGCAGATGCAGCGCCCTGTTCAGCTCCCATCAATGTCACTAAAGGTACTTGGACCCTTGTAGGATCAAGCCCTAGGTCACCCTTTCCATGTAATAAGAGTCTGCAAGATCCCTTGATTTACGTGTGCCTGGCTCCCTGCACAGCACTGTATGCATCTCCCCAGAGAGATCTGACCCTGTAATTGTTCCAGAGGCCTGTACAGAGAAAGCTTCCCCTCATCACTCACTTGCTTGACCTTCTCTTTAGGCAGAAATACCTGTGGAGACCACAGGATCTAGGTTGGGAGAATCTTCTGCCTCTCACGGTGAATGACTATTCAAAAGCTGTATTGGTTTGACTGGTGATGTCTATATTCATTGTTTCTTTACCGAGTCCATGATTTTTAATGTATAGCAAAATAATGAATTTAAGCTCCCAGGCCTGTCTTTTGAAGATGTTGTGCAGGTTTCCTTTGAGGACAAAGACTAAGTGGTCTTGGTCAGAACTCAGAGCAGAGGGTGGGAATTGGTTCTCCTTCCTGCCCCGAGGACAAGCCCCTTGTAAGGGTGGTTGAGCCCAGCAATGGGGCAGCAGACTGAGCTGAAGACTGGCTGAGGAAGAGCCCCAGACAGGGTTGGAAGGATTTTTGTTTCTGCTAAAGATATTTTCCGGCTGTTAGTTTGGGACAATTGGGACCGCAGAAGGGGTGAACTACAGATGTGACCTGGATGGAGGGCCGTGTTACCAGGCAGAGAAACCTCTACAGCATAGGGGTAACCATTGGCAAGGGGTGCTAGTCCAGCCAGAGAGCTGTGTGGCACACCTGGCCATAAGAAGGCGACTAGCCATGACTGGACTTGATTACACCAGTGAATGAAAAAATACATTATTCGTCCTGCTCTTGCTATGATTCCTGTGGAACCTGGGCTCCTGAGTGCTCTTGGATTGGTGGAAAGATCACTGGGTCTGGCTCCAAGGGCCTCCCCACTGTGTTTATAACTCAGGCCACATGGCAGTAGTTGAGTTTAGGTGCTATTGGAGGCTTCCTCATCTACAGTCCATTCTGGAGCCCCACAGGGGGCAGTTGTGCCCTCGACCTGAGAAGAGCAGAGTGAGTGCACTAATGAATGTGTATGCACGGTTTCCTCTCACAACGTCGCCCTCTAGGGGTGGCCCCCTTGTTCTTGCACAGCATTGCCCATTTCATGGCTGCATTCCACTGTTCAGATATATTGAGCCAATGAGGAATGCTCTCCAACTGCTTCAGACCCCCACCTGGGTTTGGAAACACAGCAAATACAAGGCTAATAGCAGTCTACCAGCTATTGGTACTGTGTGCCCACTCTCTACCAACACATCTTGATTTAAATAAGAAAAGTAATAGAGGCTAGAGGACAAGGCCTCAGGTCGGTATGGTCTTATGTGGTGCATCGTTGAACTATAGCTCGTTGTTACCCTTGCAGGTATGGAAGAGCAAGAAACTCCAAACAAGCTACCTTCAGCTTGGAGAAAGAAGGGAAGGACAGGTAGTCTTATCCTCCCTGCTAGCGCACTACTGCCCCAGAGACCATTCAGGTGATACAAAGAAGAGTGAACCTAACCCAACAGAGCCTGAGTGAGTTTGGGCCTCAAGATGTGCCTGGGAGATCTCAGTCACATTTTGACATCCTGGGGATGACCCCCTCTGGATTTCTGGCCAGAAATTTGGAATAACCAAAGAATAGATAGACATACCTCAGAAAATCCAGCTTGGGTCTTATACATTGTCCTCAGCTTCCACTGCCCTTCTGTGGTTTAAATTTCAGGGAGATGTTCTGCACCTATAAATGTAAGGCATCTCCTTGCCTTTCCACACGCTGAGAGCGCAACACAACACTATACTGTGCTTTCTCTCTCTTTCATGGAGACTCATGCTTTGATGTTATCTTGACTGTGAAATAAACAGTCTAGAATCAAAGCGCCTTTAAAAATTATATTTTTATTTGGGGATAGAAAACAGAGCAAAGTACAGAATTGCAGAGAAGCAAATATGAAATAAAAATAGATAGTCTGCAATAACTATTCACATACAGACCAAAACAAAAATGGTAAAATTTCCTCTCACACTCTTAACATGAGCAAAGCACAACAGGCTTTGTAGTTTCAATGTGTAGCTTAGACTCAGTCAAAGTAACAAAAGCACAGTAGCAAGATAATAGGATTTGTTTTATACTTCATGGCAGTGTGATTCAGAAGTAAGTTTCCAGACTTTTCCCAAATCAGTAATGATTTTAATATCCAGCTTGCCATTTTCCATGTCCCTTTTATGTGAAGGATCCCGAGGCTTCAGAAAGGATTAGATGTATGTGAATAACAGGAATAGCTAAAATTATACTAGGAAATATTAATAAACTAAACATGGAGTTCAGAAGGCATTAAACCCTCAAGCTTCAGGCACAAGGTAACTGCTACTGGAACTTGGGAGCAAACTTTTCCCCCTGGGTGCAGGTTATCTCATAACTCCTTATTGCAGTAGTTCCTTCCGCTGAAACAGATTTCTTCCTCTGAAGCAGTAGTTACGAGCCACTATTGGACACAAGACATGGCAGTAGATGGGCTGCCCTATATGGCAGCACCTGTGCTCCTCCAGGAGTAACGTTTGCAGCCTTCATTTTGGTTCTCACATTTGGACTTTGGCAGGTTAAGAGATTTATGCCAAGTATCAACATGGTCACAACTCCCTTGGGGCGTGCAGTGCTTGTTGGCTCTCCCCCACATGGCATTCAATGTGTGCTGCCTCCTATGCAAGGTGTTCTGGGCAGAGAAGGGGTTACAGCTGCACTTTCTACTCTAGCCTACTCCTGCAAAGGCACACACACCTTGGGCCATAAGGAGAATCATTGCTTTATATGGGAAGTAATGAGACACCCTCGCTCTCAGGTACATATATGGCCTCCATTACCATCAATCTCAGCACCTCACAGTCTTTAATGTGTTTCTCTCTCAATGGTATTATCCTCATTTTGCAAATGGGGGACCTGAGGACAAGTGACTTGTCCAAGGTCACACAGGAAGTCTGTGGTAGAACAGGGCCTTGAGCCCAGGTCTCAGCAGTCCTACGCGAGTGCCCTAACCACTGGGACATTCTTCCCTTCCTCTAAAAAGTTTAGTTATATCTGCTATAGGATAAACTCCCAACTACAATTGATTTTGCTTTGGTGGTAGTCTTTGGAGCTAAAAGATTAGATTCACGCACTCAGTCCAAGTTCAGCGGGGTGTAAAACCTTTTGGCCAAATCCAACTGATAAATGATAAACATCCTATTTATGGGTGATGGGAAAATTCTAGTTTTAATCTGAAATCAATGGAACCCATTTTGTTCATTTTTGTTTGGTTAGTGCTCAATACATGCAACGCTGCACATTTCCTGTGGGCAGGACCAAGGCCAAAACGTCTACAAAGGTCACATGATTTAGCCAGGAAAATTTTACGTAACTCCCCCTCCACTGTAGTGGCCTTGCTCCTGCTTACGCTAATCAGAGTTAATGGCACTGTCACAAATTCACAAACGTCCACACTTTTTGTCATGAATATGATCTTTAATAAATGGAATAATGCACCGTTTTACAGCAAGCCTTTTAAACCTTTAAATGTTCTTATCCCTGTGTTTGTATCAATACAATCTCTTTATTTAGGTTCATATGTAACAAAGCATTTTCTTACAAGTATTCATAGAAAACTCTGTAGTGGCTTAACGATGTCAGCTTTCATAGTGGCATCCACAGATGATTAAAAAAGGAAAAGTAATTAGCTTTTTAGATTTCATACTCACACTGTTCCATAAAACACAACTTATACAGCATAGCGAGGTACTGGGCAGCTTATACAAAAGGAAAATAACTGAAAGTAACTATTTATAAATTCATACATGATATTTCATCTGTAATTTGAGAGAAGAAAACCCACAACAATACCCATTAGCAAAAGGGTTCTGGTGATACTCCAAAATTATTATTTTAGGCTTTTTTCCCCCAGAAAAGCTCATTCAGAAATTAATGCTCTCTAGGTTATAGTTTTCCTTTCTTTCATAAGGAGAACAGCAGTTTCACATCTCCACACTTCAGCTTCTGCAAAACACCAAACCCTACAAATCAGTGTTTGGCCGTTGTCCTTGTATATCGGCGGGGGTGGGGGGGAAGAAGTAACCAACAATTGTAAGGTATGATTCCAGCATATATAAATGTGAATACAGCATATTTTCCTTTAAGGACAAGAAGCAGACAAGAAAAAATTCATACAAAAATCTTTTAAAATATATTGTGTGTGTGTGTGTGAGAGAGAGAGCGAGCGAGAGTGATAAAAGCCACAAACCAGGAAAATCAAAGTGACAAGTGAACTCAGTATTAACTTGGCCTTACCTGCTTTCCTCACAACCTTAATGTTACTTAATCCCATTAACTATTTCCTTTCCTTTCAGTGGTGACCGAACATGCATGTGGTAGCCTAAGACATATTACGATTAGGCTGCAGACTACATCATCATCAGGTTCTGAACACAGAAGATTGAATCAAGTGCTCCAGAAAGAAATCTTGCAAATTACTACTTTGCTTGAAAAATGAGTAAGTCAACAGTGAAAAGCTAACTTTTGGAAGCCCCCTGAACTACTAAACCAGGGGTCGGCAACCTTTCAGAAGTGGCGTGCCGAGTCTTCATTTATTCACTCTAATTTAAGGTTTCGCGTGCCAGTAATACATTTAACGTTTTTAGAAGGTCTCTTTCTATAAGTCTATAATATATAACTAAACTATTGTAGTATGTAAAGTAAATAAGGTTTTTAAAATGTTTAAGAAGCTTCATTTAAAATTAAATTAAAATGCAGAGCCCCCCCCGGACCAGTGGCCAGGACCCAGGCAGTGTGAGTGCCACTGAAAATCAGCTCGCGTGCCACCTTCGGCACACGTGCCATAGGTTGCCTACCCCTGTACTAAACTCTAAAGAAAGGAGCTAGTTTCGATCTTTAACAAACCGGCAAAAGTGTGGAAATGGCCACGACCTTTCATTGTAAATTGTAAAACAGCCAATTAGCCACCCCTACAACTCCGCCCCCTTGTCTCCAAACTCATGGATTAATTTACCCAAGAGAATGGAAGAGATTTGAAGGAGCTTTTCCAAACCTAGGCCAATTACTGAATTTGTTGAAACATGGATTATGTATTGAAATTAACTAGAATGGCACCTTTGGAATCACTGTCAATTTAAGATTATTACAGATCAGCAGTTCATTGGGTTTGATTTTATTTTGCAATTATGTAAATTAAACCACTTGAGCTACATAGTAAGATTATTTAAAATGGCATTGGCATGTGCCGTAGAGTAAAACAGTGTTTTAATATGAATCCTGGACAATGGCTGTGACGACATCAGAGCCCAGACCACTATAAAGGAACCTTACAGTTAATGAGAAACAGGCCCTTTATCTTCAAATGTCCTGCCAGTGCTCCCACTGGTGCAGCTCTGCTGTCATGGCTGGACTAGTGTAGACCTGCTGGTGCAGCTTTAGTTAGAATATTATCTAACCCTGCTCAAAATGCCAGCACCCAGAAGTGGCCTGTGTACATTAGCATTCCCACTATTGGAGCTACCACCAGTGGTAACAATGATGAGAAATTATAAAAAGGGGGAAAATCTACTGTAAAGAAGGCCAGGGGGCCTGATCTTGCTTCCACTGAAATCACTGGCAAGACTCCCACTGACTTTAATGGAAATTGAATCAAGTCCTATACAAACTATTTCTTAGACAAAGTTATACCAAATAGAATTCCCATTTTAATTCCCAGGAGGGCCAAAAGTTTGATCCTGCCAGAAGTCATTGGAAGTTTTGTCATTGACTTCAGCGAGAGCAGAAGGAAGCCCAAAATGTTACATCTGTTTAATTATTTTACACGAAAACTAAACTACATTTTAAAAATTAAAAACACAAAACCAAAACAAAACAGATATATTCCTGACTTGAAGCTTTGTATAACTTTAAACCCAAGAAGAGAATTTTTTTTCAGTATATTTAAGGCCTTGTGAAAAATTGGATTTATATTGGAACTGCACACACAACCTTAGCTATAACATCACAAAGGTCTTGTAAAAGAAAATGTCAAATATTACTCTTTAAATATCTTAGATTTATTTCAGACTTAATTTTAATGTTCTGAGTGTAACTTAAAAAAAACCCCAACAACCTTTAATTATTCAGCTTCAAAGGCATTTCACATCGACTGTATTCCCCATTTTTTACCTTTCTTCAAAGTACACACAGTCAATGACCAGGTTCTATTCTGAGGGATATTAAGTATTTAGGAGGAATTATATTAGTTTCATAGTTGTAGTCCAATTTCTATTGCAATATGGAGAAGACGCAACTTAAAAATGGCCTGTGAAAAACTACATATTTGATCAGGACATTATATGTGCCTATTTCATACCCAACTCATGGTATTTAAAAATGGAATTAATGCATAACACATATGCATCTAAATACATACACAATATTTCAAATACAAAAATGTGTTATGGCTCCATTGCAGTATGTATAGCTTTTGCAGTAAGAAAGGGTTAAAAGTAATGCATACAAAATGTGATGAGCAACTGAGAAATACAAATAGACCTAACTGATGTGCTGCACACCTGAGTGCAAAATCCACAGTCTAAATGTAGAGAAAGTGCTGAATGATCTACAGCCCAGTTTTCATAGGCTAATGAGATGTCTATCTGTGGGTGAATGTTTTGTTAGATGGTTACAAATGAGTTCTGACATCTGGATAAGGACACAGCCTACAGATTTACTCTATACTATAAATTGTTTTAATCTTGTTTTTTCCTTTATCATTTTCTCTGTGGTAGCAATAAGGAACTATTATTTGGTGCATATACATAGACACCAACTCCGTGGGTGCTCCGGGCCTCAAGCACCCATGGAAAAAAAATTGGTGATGCTCAGCAGCTACCAGCCACACTGGTTCCGGCCCTGGGGCTGGCCGCTGATCAGCTCTCGGGCTGGCTGCCAATCAGTGAGTGGCTGGTTGGAGGTGCTAGGGGAGGGAGCGGCGGTTGGGCAGCCTCAGGAGAGGGAATGGAGAGGAGTGAGCAGCGGGAGCATTAGGGGAGGCGTGAAGGTGGGGCCTCGGAGGAGGGTGCAGGGCAAGGGTGGGGCCTCAGGGTGGAGCAGGGGGTGGAGCACCCACCGGGAAAACCAAAAGTCAGTGCCTGTGTGCATGTATAAATCACAGCATAATGTAAAACTTTTCTATATTGACTTACGTGTATGAATTTTACTCATGACAGATGTTCAAGTTGCAATTTCTGTGTTTATAGCCGGCCCATGGTTTACTAAGTCTTTTTATATGTACCAAAAAAGGTGGGAAGCAGATTTCATTATGGATAAGAGGTCAAATCCTGAGAGGTGCTAAGCACCTGTAACTACAGATTTTATAGATCAAAGTCAGGATCTGGAAGCTGTGAATGTAAATCTATATTCAAAAATCAAATAACGTAAAAGATGCATTGTTCTGACACAGTTTGGCAGTAAAACGCACAGCATATATACTATTTCCAGAAAGGCTATGCTGTATAGATAATGTTTAAGGGACAAAATAGTTGTGCTGTTTTCATTTTTTATCACATTAAAAAATGACTAGCTGAATATATTTCCATGACTGTTACCCTAGTGGAATATGTATATTTTTAATTTCTCTCTCTCAAAAGTACTTTAAGCAATATCATTAGAACACATGGAGGGGTCCAGGAAACTGCATGCCCCTGAAATTATGCAGCATATATATTACGTACATAAGATGTATCTGCTGAGTAAGAATATATTACTTATCAAATTTTGTTTGATAATCTCTTCCATACATGTCTATGTTCATGTCTTTTTTAATATATGTATCTTTTCCTGTAGCATTCAGGATTAAAGAGCTTTTCTGGAGTAAGTTGTTGGGTGGGAGGATATTTACTTTCTAAACAACTTCATATCAAACATTTTTCAGTTTATCCCTGCAACCTGCTAACATCCCTCTCACTTTTGTTTCTGCCCCAATAAACTTTGAAAAAATAACAAAACTGTGTTGCCACTAAAACCAGGTAATTTTCTAGATGTGAATGAATGACAGAAAAGACTGTGAAGTGAACTATTATATTAACAAAACATAATACAGACAAAATTTGTGTTTTTTACAATGAAGTATTCCCGGGGTTGGAAAATGATATAATCAGAATGCATCCTGGTTTTCTTTTAAATGAAGTATTTCTTTACTTTTAGTTCTGCAATTTAAATACGCCTGGGAATAGCAAGAGTGGGATTATCTTTTAATTATTTAGCCGGTGTGCACATATGCATTTGTGGAGCACTATCTGGAACATTTCCCCTGAATTTCCTCATAATCTACTCATAAATCTCTATTTCTCTTAAAAAGAAAATAAATCTATCACCATATAGGCATGTCTACACATATGGCTAGAATTCCTATTCTCAAAACTAACTGTGTGATGTTGATAAATAACTTCATAGGAGTAGGAAATGTGTGAACAGACAACATATTTGCGTGGACAAGTCCTTTAGATTTAATACGTGTGATTTTCTAAAACCAATAAGATTTCAGAGTGTCCTATACATAGATAGGTCACCTATGTTTGTTGTAACATTTTACTTGAATTCCATATTAGAAGTGAACATATAAAATATTCTACCATTGCTTATTTGACATTGGCACAATCCATTGCTATTTACATTATCAGTCTATTGTCATTTTGATATATTTATATTGTCTGCAATATGCATTTAGAAAAATGGTAATTTAAAAACTTTCATCATTATCCATTCATGTATTTTTTTTTTTTTAGAACAAAGAAATAAACTGGACTTTCCAAAACTGATTTACTGTACATTAGTTAAAAAATAGGTTTGATTTGTAGAATTCTCTCTCTTGTATTTGACTTGACCTTAAGTATGACTCTCCAAGGTACTTTTGTAAGCTATAATTCAATGTAATTTAATTACAGGAATTGTGTTCTGTGAAAAAGATAAGATTACCTACTGTGAGCAAAACAAAGGCTTTGCTAATTATACATCAGAATTAAGCCATATTTAGTCTCACCTCATCTAATGCTGCAAAATTAGAACATTTTAATATATACCTAACATTTGTTTGGGTTGACCTTTAGAAGTAATAAAGTTGCTCCTTTTGATCTAGAATTCATATTGGGATAAAGTGTACATATTTCTACTATGTTACAAATGATATTTATCCATGATAGATTATACAACAGATACTTTCTGACAATTGTGATTTACCCCAAAGGTTTTCAGCAAAAGGTTAGAGAAAGACAGGAGAAATGTGAAAGTTATATTTGCTTTAAGGATGCTTAGGGAAAATTGCAGAATGCCAGAAAGACTTTTCCATCTGATACGGTGATTTTATTAAACCTTTTGATTGCATCAAGCATAAAAAAGTTTGAATTCTTACAAAGGATTGGCCTAAAACAAAAGCTACAAGACTGGTGTAATCAGCCTTGGCAAAAAGCAGCCTTGGCAGAAAGCAGTAGTATTTAGAGCAAATAATTTTTCTTTTCCTAGCATGTTTCAACTTAGGCCATGTCTATACATACAGCTGCGCCACTGCAGCACATCTGGTGAAGACACTCTATGCCAACAGGAGAGAGCTCTCCCATTGGCATAATAAAACCTCCTCTGCGAGTTGCAGAAGCTGTCAGCATTAAAAGGTCTCCTGCCAACATACCAATGTGCACATGAGTGCTTATGTCGGTGTAACTTATGTTGCGCGGGGAGGATGGAATATTCACACCCCTGAGCGACATAAATTTTGCTGGCATAGGCTGTAGTATAGACAAACCCTTAGATAAGAGTGTGAGTATGTGATACAGAGGCTCCTTGGCAAAGGGCCCCTGTTCTTTGCAAACATCTCTCACCTCAGACCTGACAAACTCACTGCACCAAACACATCTTACAGGATATTTATCCATAAAGAGTAACATAAAAGGTATCTATAGAAAGCTCATAACTTGTCAAGACTCAATCATTGTGAGATGTATGTACAGATATTTAAGAAATAATGTATTTATACTGAAAGCATGCTTTATGGACTTGGAGTAAAAATTAGTCACCGGAGCAACATGTTTCAATGATGTCTCATTCTAGCACGAGGGAGTTGTCAACCCTCCCCAGTCAGCTGGCAAGGCAATACAAGGGTCTATTATCTAACCTGGCCACATCCCACAACAGTCAATGGAAAACCGTCAAAGACAATTGCCAATGATTGAAACCACTTGGAGGTGAAAAGGAATATTACAGCAGGCAGGATATCACCAGGGCTATGAATAGACAAAAGAGCGAAAGGCACTCTGGATCCATTCACTGAGGAAACCACTTAAGGAGCAGGGGGCTTTCATGAACATTTAGATCCTGATTCTTGTGACACCAGCCAGCTCAGCAATTGACTGAACCCTGAGGGGAAAGACTACCTTATTATATAGGAAAGGTAACCATTGGTAAGTGTAGACCCAGGTTTGCATTGTCATAAGTTGTTTCTATCACTTTCTCTCACTTCTAGTTAAATCTTTATTCTTTCTTAAATAACCCTAGTTTTGTTTTAGTATAAGTGCTCACAAGTGCTGCGTGGTTTACAGGTGCAGTGATTTAAGATAAAATGGGCGGGTCTGGAATTTTTGTGAGTAGCTAATGTTAGGGGCTGGATATGGCAGGGGAATAATTCAAAAGGACTCAGGGATTGGGGTGCACCTCTTATTAACCTGCAAGGTGAAGGTAGGGATGGCATAGCTCAGAGAAGAGTGCTCGAGTGGCTGAAAGACTCATGGTGTCAAGGAGCTGACACCCAGCTACCATAAGAAAGACTCCCTCTTGCTGGAGGTAGGGGGTAACCAAGGTGAGACAGTCCTGGGTGCCCTGAGAACAGTCACAGAGTGTTTTACAGATGTTTTTTAAACTAACACTCTGAAATGATGATAAAGGTTACACTTAAGGCAAAGCAAAAAGTCACTAGAAGAGATGTGAGCAATCTTCATTATGCACATGATACCGTGATTGTTGCAAAAAACAAAGTATTGTACTCCAGAAATTCACACATAAATCCAAAAAGTGTGAAGAATTTCAAGTTAAGGTAAACCCCAAAAGAAACAAAAGCACAGGCAATATAATGACTATCGTGCCAAGAATTCAGATCGGCGTGTAATGCAAGCCAACTGAACAAATGGCAAGTTTTCAATATCTGGGATGTAAGATTGCAGCAGATGGCAAGCAGGAGAAAGAACTGAAAATAAAATGGAGAACATTTTTTAGTAACCAAGAGAAGCAACTGTACATTTATACATTAGGTTAACAAAGTTGTGCCTAAGAGAAAAGCAGGGGCCTTTATTTGGGTGTAAGGACCTGGGCAGTGCTTAAAGAGCTGGAGGCCAAATTCTGCCCAGATCTACACTCCTGCAACTACACTGGGCCAGAGTCGGATTTCAGTTACACCAGTATAATAGCAGAGTAACTCTGGATTTATACTGGTGTATCTGACAGCAGAATCTGGCCTACAGCATTTAGGAAGCATGATAAGATGCCAGAGAGAGACAGGAATGCAAACAAGGAAGCTTGGGAAACCGAGTCAGATATGCAAAGCCATATATTACATATGGCAGGTATTCATCAGAGGCCCAAAGAGAGTTAGAAAAAGTTATCTTATGGGGAAAGATTGTACCAGAGCACTATCAAGGAATGAATGGTCTTGAAAGATCAGAAAATCAGATTCAGTCAGCTGAAAAAAGGCAAGTTTGGTGGCAAATCTTGACTGCCAGCATCCTGTCATAGGGATTGGGCATGCTGACGGAATAATTTTTCCACAGTTTTTTAGGTGTTGGGACATGAGCCGTTTTCAAATACAGCTACAAAGCTTTGCTCAGTGCCACACCACACTAGATACTTCAATTTTTTAGCTAATTACTTCTTATTAAATTTATTTCAGCAGGGTAAATAATCACTCTTGAGACAAAGGCCTCATGTGGGTGCAATGGCCAGTAAGGAAGTAATTACTTCTTTTTAAATAGACAAGTTCTATTACCCTGGGAAGAAGTTGTGGTCACTCACCTCAAGGGATTAATGGTCACAATACATGAAGTCAATGTATGTAGTGTTACATACATTCTGAGTGTTTTCACCATAAAAAATTGAAATCTCTCCCGCATGGCCATAACTTTAAAAAGTGTATGTTTAAAATTCTAATAGCCAGATGAATTAAGAGGTCTATACAAAACTCTAAGAAAACTAGTTTTCACTTAACTCAGCTGCCACCAATTAGGATAAACATACTTGCATATGCAATTTGATGGACATGGCTCCAGACCTCAACATTTACCTCTGCGGAGGTATTTAATAGACACTTAGCTGCTCATCACATGACTCTTTTGTGTCAATCATAAGTCAGGCTTTTTTCTCTTGTAAGTAACAAAATGCAACCTACTTATATTCAAGATCTTAGTAGGACAGTTCATTAGGATTTCTGATAAATACACATTAATAGCAATCAATAAAAAATGTTCATAAATACAAACTGTGAAACTGCAGCAAAAATCAAATGGAAAAATGGCAGACTTACTTTGTTTCCTCACATTTTGTTCAACACTGTCTTGCTTCGAGCTTCCCCTTCCAGTGTCATGTCTCCTATGAAGGAAACTGATTAAGATATGGAAGGTTGAAAAGAAAGGCAGCTGAAATCATATTTTGTTTGTTCCTTTTAAATGTCCTTTCAAGGTGGGGAAAATTCATGCATTTTCCATTATAATCTTAGAGCTCACTGATAGATATAGGCAGCTGCTTCAAGCTGGCTATGGTGTGCAAAGTTCACTGTCATTAATGACCGACTGCCAAACTGTCAGGAAAAAAATTAACAAATACTCACAAAGAAGGGGAGAATGTGTGGCAGTTTTATAAACACACTTTCCAATAAAGCATACTGTGAACTATAGACTATTGCACATTTCAACATAACACAAGAAAAGTAGGGCGTTCAAAAGATAATACACTCTGTAACATAGAAACATACTAATTAACTTGTGCACAGAAATCAAAACATGGATACAAGACACCACTGCAGTCAAACCTGTCTTATAGTCTGCTTATGTTTTTAGTGACCTTTAGGAACTGGTCCAAACTGATTATCAGCAATACATTTTTTTGTTATTTTTTTTAAAAAAATATTTTGAGACCACATTTTTGATACACATATATATAATTCTGTGGTCAAAACCAGACAGACTTAACTTTAGCGATACTAAATAAAAGTGCAAAAACGTTCAAAAAAATGAAACAAAAA
Source organism: Terrapene triunguis (assembly GCF_002925995.2). Lineage (NCBI taxonomy): Eukaryota > Metazoa > Chordata > Testudines > Emydidae > Terrapene > Terrapene triunguis. The sequence continues at coordinate 57,133,226 of NW_020664413.1, read as the reverse complement.
ATATGGAAGCATAAGCTAAAAAATTTCTGCATAGCTGAAATCTATTTAAAGCGAGTTCTTGGCAGGGGGTGCTGACAGGAGGAGAAAGCAGTTTTTTAAAATGTCTTCTGCGTGTTTGTTTCAAATAATGCAAAAATGTCATTTTGTCGGCTTTTAAAATATTTCACAGGCAGTTCACTCCTGCATCCTTAGACACCATTGTTGTGGCAGCACCTCCGTCTGCAAGGTAAACAGCAGTGTTGGATTTAGAGTGGACTGCCCTCTCACTGCCATTGTTGTTGACCTCGCAGTCCAGTGGTTCGGTGGAGATGACCCATGTTGAAGGGCGCCACCGCTTAAGTGAATATGGAGTTTTCACACGTTTCTTGATCTTTTCTCCTGAGCCCGGTTTGCCATCTTGTGATGAGTCACCTACTGAAAATAAAAGCAGAAAATAAAATGTTACAAGAAGAGCATGCTTGAGAGTTCAAGGTGGTTACATGTACATGTAGGCTGAAAAAAACAAATCCTGTCAAAACTAGCAATAGTGACAGGAGAGGTGACTAGTATTTATGCACAGTGGGTGCCATTAAAACAAAGGGCCAGATACTGCTCTCCATTATTACAGTGTAAATCTGTAGTAACTCCAGTGGAGTCACTTCAGTTACCCTACGTATACACTGGTGTAAGAGTAGAATCTAGCCCTCAGCATTTACATTAATGTGACTTTTGTAACCATGCTATTTTTCTATACTTGGAATGGGAGATAAAGCACTACTGCAATATTACAGGGCAGTAAATGCTGAGTTTTTAAATGGTATCATTACATCATTTACCTTTTAAATTCCATTCTACCTGGCAAATAGGTTCTTACATACATGATCACAGACAAAACCTAGCTTTTCATTTTGAGGCCAAATGTTCTATTCCAGGGGTCAGTAACCTTTCAGAAGTGGTGTGCGGAGTCTTCATTTATTCACTCTAATTTAAGGTTTCGTGTTCCAGTAACATATTTTAATGTTTTTAGAAGGTCTCTTTCTATAAGTCTATAATATATAACTAAACTATTGTTGTATGTAAAGTAACTAAGGTTTTGTTTAAGAAGCTTAATTCAAAATTAAATTAAAATGCAGAGCCCTCTGGACCGGTGGCCAAGACCTGGGCAGTGTGAGTGCCACTGAAAATCAGCCATAGGTTGCCTACCCCTGTTCTATTCTCTGATTTTCCTGAACCAGGACTTGAGTCGAGGATGGTGAAACCTTTAAGACAGCTGCTTGTCACCTTTTCTGTGTTTAAATATCAGCAACTGAGATTTGACTGTAAAAAAAACCCCAAAAAACCCTACATCTTCTTTATTTAACCTGTAAAAGGATGAGGTAAGAGAAAAGTACTACAATAAAAAAACCCCGCAAACCTAACTTAATTCATTTTACTAAATTAGAACAAACTGAAGCTAGAAAAACATTCCACCAGTGAACATTCAACTGTATTTAATGAGTGCTCTGTTGCTGGTTTGCACTCTTCCTTTCCAAAAAATATCAGTGTGTTTTACATTGCTAACGTAAACATGTGTGTCTCCTCAGTTTCTGCTGGGAAAGCCCCCCCCCCCCATCCAAATAACTTTGCTAATATTATATTCTCTGTCTGCTTAAGCACATTCACAGCCTTCCAATCACAGTTACCTTGGCTCCTTCCAAGAACACAGGGTATTTTGGGGAAAAAAAATTTTCCCAAAGAAAGATAAACAGGCCTTTCCAATAGTCCCTTTGAAACTGAACAGAACAGGGAATAACTAATGGAGGCTATAACTAATGGAGAGCTTAGCTGTAACCTTTCATTACTTTTGCCTTGCAGGGAAAAGACAAAAAGCCCATTGTGGCTTCTTGTGTCCTTTGCTGTTGAAGCCCAAAGGGTGATTACAGTTATTCTACAGTCTATTAAAATTGTTTATATCTAAAAATATGTTGCTTTATACTACCGTTGATTAATTTCTCGAACACACACACTACGTTGATGAAATATTTACTATTACACTGGGATTCAGACAAAAGTTTGGAGCTGTCTGTAGTTTTTCTATCTAGTCTGAACCCCTAATGGGACATACTGATCTTCCAGGTCTCAGCCCTGGTATCTAATGCTAATCATACGTGAGAGCTGCATACCAATATTGGTACCAAGACATCAGCTCACAGGATTGGAATATTTCAAGAAAAGTAACTTATATAACTGTAATTGTTGTTACTTACCACAATAAAATCAGATGTACTTATTCTGAAAAGCTAATAATAATATAGTACAACCAGTCATTTAAAAATAATGGAATATGTAACTAGTTATTGTAATCATTTATTTTAACAACCCTGAAATATTGGACAGGAGGCTTAGGGTCTCCAGTATACCCAGGAGAGGAACTGGGACAGCAGTAGCAGAGAAGCTCTGCAAAGAGGAAGAGGTGTAGAAGTGATTGAATTTGGAGAGTGAAAGCAGAATTGATTAGAAAGGGAACCAATTTATTCCAGAGGTGGGGGAGGGAGAAAGAACTGATATATTTTCAGGCCAGGGGCTACAAATTTAATTTAATGGGAGGAGTGAAATTACACCAATAGAAATTAAATATGCATGCAATTTGGGGGGGTTGGCTATTTGGACTTTGAGACAATACAGATATTTTTCATCCAGGCAGATATGTTTAATTCTCAGGTAAGAAAATGTTTGGGAAATTTTTCGAGTCCTGTCAACACTTACACTGCAAGCTACTGCTGTCCAAAGTATTTGTGGCCGATAGATCTAGTGAATTAGGCCTCTGTGCTCTTCTAGTCTGGGTCTGCCCAGGATATGTTGTCATTCTCTGGGTGCCAAGTGCAGTAACGTCTTGCATTGGACATGGATTACTGTTGTTGTTATTGGCGTTTGTTCGGCCATTATCCAGCGGTCGCTCTCTCCTGTCCACTAGACGATCCAAAACACCTTCATCTTGGCCAACTTGCTGCTCCCGTCTCAGTAAGGGTTCATGCTCATCGGGGCTTGAGTTAATATTCAGCCGACTGTCCTCGCCACTGAACTGATTCTGCAGCATTTCCTGGGCCCTGTGTGCCACTGAACTGGTTGTCTGGCCAGATGGCACTGCACCATTGGCATATTGGGTTGTTACACCATGCGAGTTTATGCTTTGGCTCCTCCCGGCCACTCCATTCATGGTAACTGTTACCACATGAGGTTCTGCAGCATTGATAGTGTTCATCTTGGCAACTCCAGTTTCCACTTGCTTCAAGTTTGATTTGTGCTTGCCACCAAATTTCAGTCGTGGCTCCTTTGTTGAATTTTTGGTGTTTAAAGGTAGACTAGTAGGCCTCTTCGGAAGGTTCTGCTGCTTGGGTAGAGGATAGACCTGAGTAGATGGGACATCTGGAATCAAACATGCTTGACCATTCCCAGCTTGTGTGAAGTCCTGCTGTCCTGTCACCTCTGCTGCAAGTTTGATCAGTGGGTAAAGCAAGCTGGAGCTGGTGCTGCTGAGTGGATCTGGTCCACTGAACTGTTTAAGGGAATGCTCCATCAGATTCTCATCAGAGCTCTCCTTTAGGTTCTTATCTACTTCTTTTGGATCCAGCTTGTTGGTTTCTAAATCCTCCTCTGTTAGCTGCAGACAAACAGGAGTTGGTCCAACAGGCTGCATGACATTTGTAGCATGTAGGTTTGTTTCATCTGAGTAAGGCATCTCAGATATGGTAGTCATGCCAGTGCTAGGAGTGAGGCCAGTTGTGTTGGTGGTAGTTGTGTTGGTGGACAAACTGGTGACACTAGTCTCAGGGCTAGGGATGCGAGCCTGTGCTTGCTGTCGTTCATAGTTAATGGAATTTCTGTTTTTCTCCCCTGAAGTCAATGGTGTAGTGGACACTGAATGCTCAGAAGAAATGTTCTTCACTATACTGTCAGTGTGGTGGATTGAGTCTTCAATATAAGAGGAAGAAGAGTAATCTGGATATGGCCTGATTTTTGGCACACGCCTGTGATGTGACAGGTTGCTTTAAAAAAAAAGAAAAGAAAAAGTCTGACATTAAGACTTTATATATATATAAACAAACCGCCTCTCACCATTGAAGGTCTCTATTTTTCCCTTCATGTATAATCCAAAGACCAACCACTTAAGGAGTTCTGATAACACACTATAGCGTCCATGAAAAATTCTGGCTGCCATGAAATTGAACTAGTAGGGCAGCAGGTTTTATCATGGATGTTATTTATGTAACAAAGCCTCTTAATTGTTTTTAAAGCCAAAAGTAAGGAATTTTGTCATCCCATTTGATGATTGCCCACTTCACTGCTGAGGCTCCACTCTAAGTGCAGTGAAGAGATCTTGGGGTGAGGGAGGTGAAGAGAGCCCTGCAGAGAGGATGGAGGAAATGAAACAGGAAAAATCATGGAGTCACAAATTATGATAAAAATCCATGATACATAATTTTAAACACAAGTTGAATATGACAAGACACACGGTCCTGGGTATCAAGAGTATCCCCACACAGGATCTCTAGTATACACGAAGCATTAATATCAACTCAGCTGACTCTCCTTCCCTTCGGATCATTTACAGTCAGAAAAGGGAAATACGTAGTGTCTCTCTCTGCAGATCAGAATAATTATAAAGTCAATGCTGACCTTGTGATTCCTTAATTGAAAAATACAGGACTGGGAATCTGAATGATTTCCTGAACTCATGTCTCTCAGCTGGCAGTGAACACACAAAGCTTTTAGCAGAAACATTTGAAACAGAAATGTTATGAATCATTTAGCAAGAGTTCCTGCAGATACTTCATAATCACTTCTTTATCTTGACTGTGAAAGTACAAGGCTATTTTTCAGGTAGCTATATAACTCAGTCAGAAAGTCTGATCTTCTCTCTCCAAAATACAGTTGTGTACATCATAGGTGTATTGAATTTGGGGACTCAAAGCTACAAGGAATCAGTTAGTTGTGGATTCATACAGTAAGTTAGTGAAAAATCTACACAAAACTAGGCAAAGTCCATATACACACTAGCTCACACATGTTCATATAAATATGCCAGTTCCCAAGAATACTCAGCTACTGTTAACATTCTAATCTCACTCCCAGGGTTATCTGTGTACTGAGGACAGCTGACTAACACCAGACTACTTCACTTCTTACCGCTCATTCTGCATGGCAGTAGACATAGGATTGACTGTTGGGCTGACTGATTTGTTCCTCTCCCAAATCATCATGAGTTCAGCCATCCTCTCTTCAGCACACTGGGCTGTCAGTCGAGCTTCAGCATCTTGGTCCCAACAATCTTCGATTGTCTCTTTAAGGGACCTCACAGCCTGCAAGAGAAACTTTGTGTAAAATTATTCTCCTTTTTATGTTGTGTTTTTAATCTACTTTCTTATGATTTATAGTGATCTGAATAAAGTGAAATACTGACTTTTAGCCATAAGCTGGTGTACATTTTAATGAGAGAATGAAGGTAAAAATGCACAAATCTGTTCATTTAAAGTTAGTTTACACAAGAGAGTGAGCATTTACATGATGCTACAATCCTAATACCCTTTATAATATATTACATTCAAAAGTCAAGAAATGCCAGAATTATGGTTGCCTGTGCAACCTTCCTTCTGGCTCTGGTGCATATGGATTATGATAGTCTTTAATTACATGATCACATACTTTTTTTTCAATTGAGGCCCTGCCTCATTCAGTATATGCATAGTACTCAGGAATACCATCGTTTTTATCCTCATCATTCAATTGACAGTCCCTGCTTTATTTTGCTGGACACACAATTAATGCAAGAGTACTTATTTCCTCCTGGTCTCTTCCAGACTGCTCATCACTATAGGATCTGAGTACCTCACAAACATTAATGAATTTCTCTTCACTGAGAGAGAAGAAAGTGTTGTTATCCCCATTTTACAGATGGCGAAATGCAGAGAGAGACTTTCCTGAGGCAATTCCATGAGTCAATGGGAGAGGCACGTGAGACTCTGAACATTCCTCCAGACCATGCTGCCATGCTCCACACATAGAGGTGTGCAGCATGCACAGCCACAGTTACAAGTGCTCCACACTTCTACTTCCCCAGGGTCATAAGTGGGGCACAGAGGAAATGAGAACAACCTTAATGGCTACCTGCTAACATTTTGACTTGAGGCTTAAATTTTCAAAAGAGCCTGTTTTTTAGGAGCCTAGGACCCATTTTCAAAACTGACCTCAGTATTTCAGAGCCTCTTTTGAAAATGGGATTTATGTGTTTTTGAAAATTTTAATCTAAATTTCATGTTCAGTGTCATGCACAAAAACAGTGGCAGAGATAGACCTGAGCTCTCCTGTGACAGTCACCTGCTTTAACCACAAGACCATCCTCTTTCTTCCTGTATTTCCCTCGCTGAGCCATTAACACACCTTCCACTTCTAGAGCAAATGAAGCAGGGAATCTACAGACTGTTTCATTCACTACACCACCCTGATTATTCCCCAGAGCACCATCCAGTGCACCAAATGAGACGGGGCCCTATGGAAAAAATAGAACGTGATCATGTAATTAGAGATTGTATCATAATTCAAGTTCAGCAAAAAAATTTCTGCAAATAGTAAATTTGCCAAAAAATGCATTATGTGCAACTGTAACTGTCACATATCATGCATCATTGGTGGGATTTGAACCCTGAAACTTTTGTGCAGAACACAAGGCAGTTATTCCCATGGGGTGGAGTGGTAAAGATGGACCCAGCATATGTCCCCAGCGGTCTAAGGAGTGGTCAAGAGGACCCAGCCCTCTCTTCCCATTCCTCCCAGGAGGTAGGGAGAGCTCTTTCCCCAACTGGTGCCCCTAGAGTGGGGAAATGGGCCAGTGGGACCATGTCTTGGGTCTGGAGGACGTGGGGGAAATTACTAGAAAAAGCCTAGACCAGCTCTCTCCCCCACCCCTCCGAGAGATGTTGTCTGTTCCTAGTGCTCCTACTGAAGTGTGTGTACTGCTACTGATGATTATTTTGTAAGCAGCATAGGCCCAGCCTTAGATTAGAACGTACATTTTCAGTTATTATTTTGGAATGTTGCCAAAATCTTGGTGACAACACAAGAAAAATGGTAGTCACCTAAATATAGGGGCTACCAGTCCACCCTATAATAATCCTAATAGTTGTATAGTTCAGCATAATTAGCATTTAAAATGCAAATCTGTAAAATAACACAACCCAACCTGAGCATCAATAGGGTATGTCTGCACTGCAATAACACCCCCGTGGCTGGCCCCATGTCAGCTGACTTGGCTTGTGGGGCTCAGGCTATGGAGCTATAAAACTGCAATGCAGACATTCGGGCTGGGCCTGGAGGCCAGGCTCTGGGACCCTCCCCCACCCTGAGATCCCAGCGCCCTGCCTCTAGCCTGGACCCAAACAGCTACGCTGCAGTTTTATAGCCCCATAGCCCAAGCCCCACAAACCTAAGTCAGCTGACACGGGCAGACGCAGGTATTTTACTGCAGTGCAGACATACCCAAAGAGTCCAATCAACATTGTGAACTGGACTAGCTACAACTGTGCCAAACTTGGTTCTTCCAAAGCTGTATTTACCAGCAATAAAACATCAGTGCTGTAGTGAGAATAGTTACAACATGGTTTTCTTGAACAACATGGATGAACCTGTGCAACCGTTTCTAGGTCGTTTCACTTTTTCAAAAATGTCACAATGTCTTGCAATAACATTACTCCAGGAGACTGTGCCCATATCTGAAATGGGTTAAGACATGCTGACACGTGCTAGAGCAGCTATGGCCTTAGGTTCCCTATCACCTGCAGAGCGCAGATTGTTACACGTTGACTACCAAAGTGTCTGATGGTTCAAGAAGACAAATTTCAGCCATTGAAACAATACAACTAGAAAATCACTTTTATTAAAAGCCAAATATTTAGTCCATTTATTTTTTTTACCCACAATTTCTCTCACTTCTTTGACTATTTTTATATTTATTGTGAAATAAATATGTAAATCATCATACTTTGCATTTTCTACCTTTAATAAACAGCCTAAAGATCACCCCCAATTTACAGAGATTATTTTAACTCAATGACTAAGCAGGGAGTAGTGTGCAACAGATATTCTCAGTGCTGTATGGACTCAGTGGAACAGACAAAAGTTGGGAAATTTTTCTCATCTCCTAACCAGAAAACTGCCTTATTTATATTTTTTGAGAATATACATTTTTCAAATGAATATCAAATTAATAAGCAACATGATATTTCTAAAATTTGGTAATATTTATTAAATGATCAGTGAAAGCTGGAGGCTCTGCAAATGCTGAACAATATATACATCTTGGCAAAAGAAGATATAATTTAAGGAAGTACTCAGCTTTACAATCCTTATGTTGCTTAGCTTCAATAGCAAATACTATGTAATTTTTACTAGCTAAAATTTTGGGGCATTCTTAGTTTATACAATTTCCAGATATGGAATGTCTTGATATTTCTGCCTTGTTTACGTTGAGGAAATTTGGGCACTTGGCATATAATAATATTAATAATAAATATAATGTACTTTTGCACCTATAATACCTAAAAATCCAGTGGTAATTACAGTATTTCTCTTTTAAAACCCCTAGTTTTAATCTGAACTGTGTTATAACAATGAATTCTTTTAAATTGAATTCAGTATTTTAAAAAGTCCAGCCTGGAGCAGCTCTAGAACGTTAAATATTAATGTCAAGTAGAAGAAAAATGGATTCAACATTTGGCTTTGAAAAGTGAGAGCATGACTTAGCTGGCTCAAGCAAACGCTTCTTTTTAACTTTCTATCTCACCAGGCTGTTCTCTTTCCAAGCTTCTGGGAATTTTGGTCGTTGCTTCTCCCTAGATACCAGTACTTGCATATCTTCAAAAGTGGGATGGTTTCCAACTTCTGTCTGGAACGCCATCTGGTACTCTGGCACCGACTCCCCTGTTGGGAAAGAAAAACAAACAAACAAAAACCCCATAATGAAATCACAGCTGTAAAAAAAAGAACAGGGAATCAAGAACTTTTACATGGGAGGAGGTGGCATGGAGGTTGCTCCCTATGACGTTTTTTCCCCCTTTCCTTAAAACAGAAATTTTAAATTAACAAAATGTAGTTGAGTTAGTTAAATATGAACAAGTCATTGTTTAGAACTGCCTTGGGAGGCACTCAAAACTTTGCCCAATTGATGGGTGCATTGGCAACTGGCCAGGAACCTGTGGGACACATCTAATTTGTATGAAACAAAACAGATTGTATGTAACATGGGAGGGAGGCACCATCAGACTATAGGTCCCAGCATGCAATGTACAGCTGTTCCGCTATAGATGGAATACTACATGCCAGCACCTGTTAAATCCACAGGATGCACCTCAGTAATAAATACAAGGGTGGCTGTGGGCTGCATTCCCATGGGTTCCACTTTACCTGCCCATTTCCCCTTCTACCATATTACAGGCACTGAGTGAGTTTTCAGGGGATACTGGTATCGAAAGAGTTTAGTATGAAATGCTAAAGGAGTAGCTGTGAAGATCCACATTGAATCATCGCAACTTTCCATGCACACTAGAACGGGCTGTTTGAGAGAAACATGGGATGCTACATCAATTCAACAGGCTGCCTGTACTGATGGTTAACAGGGCAAATGAACTATACAAGGACATGTGTTTCATCCATGTCCATTGTATTTCAACTGAGTACACTGTACTAATTCCAATAAAATCCTTAACACTAGATGGCACTGAGATAATGGTGGAAAAACAGTTAAGAAAAATCTATTCTGTAACACAAGTGTAATGGATTGTATTTTTAAAATGTTAGAACACAAATTTGGTTTCTGATCCATATTTTTTATTAACTTCATTATTTCAGTCAATTCTTTAGTTACCTGGGAAGAGGTCTGTGCATCTCATGAAGATCTCCCAGTAGATAAGGCCTAGTGCATACATATCTACTTGTTTCAGAGCAGATTCACAGTCCCTCAAGTTCACTGCTCCTTCTAGCACTTCAGGAGCCATATAGCGGATTGTGCCAACCTGTAGGAACAAACAGTTGCACTCTTAACTCACAAGGTAAAGCCTACATTTGACTCAGTTTATTACAGATCCTATTTATTATTCTTACCCTACCTTGTGTTTCCTTCTATCATTTAGAAGAAAAAGCAGTTACTTCGATTATGTATATCCTTGGACTCTAGCCTCTTATCACCAGCCTAGTCATAATAAAACCTTTCCTGCGCTATGTTGCTTCTGTTGTACTTATCAAATACATGCAAAATAAATGATTATATCCCTTGTATTGTGTCCTCATATTCAAGAGGACACAGTGGAAAGCCTTTGATAGAGGAATGATAATTTCACAAATAACTTCACTTTATAGCAGAGTATTTTACGATAACAGGAGAGGACCTACTGGGGAAAATAATTCATCTTCTTCACCTAGGAATGTTGGCAGGGCCTCCCCTTATTTCCTGCAGGTTCAGGGAACGTTGACAACTGTATGCCTACTCGCATGTCTATCTCCACACATATTTACTCTCACTGGGGAATAGGTAGCAAGGTCAGACCAGCCCTTCTTCGTTACCCATTGGATAGTGTTAGGTTCCACTTATGCTTGCCCTTTAAAAAGTGGTAACTTATTCTCTCTCTGCTTCTTTCTTCAGTTAGGCATTGAGTTCTGTATTTCTAGAAAATTAACATCTAAGCACTAAGCATTATTTATTTATAGTATATTATTATTATTATTGCTGAATTCCAAGCAGGGCCGGCTCCAGGCACCAAGCACCCAAGCTGGTGCTTGGGGCGGCACCTGGAGGGGGGCGGCGCGGCGCTCTGGCCGCCGGGGGGAGAGCCGAGCCGAGCCCCAGCCGGGGCTCGCCGCCCTCTCGCCGCCCTGCCCCCGGCGCTCTGGCCGCCGGGGGAGGGGCGGGAGAGCCGAGCCCCCACCGGGGCTCGCGGCCCTGCCCCCGGCGCTCTGGCCGCCGGGGGAGGGGCGGG
>NW_020664413.1:57121753-57121844 GCF_002925995.2 Terrapene triunguis | reverse complement strand
GCCACAGACTCCAGGTGGACAAGTCAATCTCTCTGTGCATTGGTCTCAGGGCCGGCTCCAGGCACCAAGCACCCAAGCTGGTGCTTGGGGC
>NW_020664413.1:57002989-57121653 GCF_002925995.2 Terrapene triunguis | reverse complement strand
GGGGGGAGAGCCGAGCTCCCGCGGGGGCTCGCGGCCCTGCCCCCGGCGCTCTGGCCGCTGGGGGGGAGACCGGAGCCGCCGCCGGGGCTCGCCGCCCTCCCCCAGTGGCTCCGGCCGCCCCCCCCCGGCAAAAAAGCCAGAGCCGGCCCTGATTCCAAGGGAATTAGATTAACACAGTTGAACACACATTGAGAAGTGAGACTTCACTGTAAGGGAATTCAAAGTCCACTGAAATGGACTGAAGCATTCTGGGACTTTCACTCTTCTTCACTTAAAGCAGTGCTTCACTATAATTGAGTTTCCTATATTCAGATTCCACTGTATTCATGCTTCTATAAGTTACAGAAAGAAGCAGGTTCTTAAACATCCTTGCATGGGCCATCACCCCTCAATCTCCACAATCTGACCATATAATGATGTTCAGGGGATGATGGAAGGGTCTAAATGGCTTGTAGAAAGCTGGAAGTGGGACATGGAGACTTTACTTCTGTGCCACTGCTTCAAATCCAGTTCAGGGTTGGTCATGACAAAAGATTATTACCATCTGAAGGTTGTTTGGGGCCTATATGAAATGAGCTGGCAATCTCAATACAAGACCTAAAGACTGTGTATCCACACCACAACAAACCCCATTGCAATTGCACCTATGTTTACAGATCTCAGCAGAGAGACAAAGGATTAAATTGGTACGGAGAGTCAATTACTCTCTGGGACCTAGCAGTGGTCTCTCCAAGTTTGGACCAAGGGGCTTTGGTGGGAAAATGTGCACTGCCACTGACCTGTCAGACCTCTTCTATTGAAAGAGGACTTCCAACTCCAGGGCTGTCTATATGTCCTCTTTCAAAAACACTACATTTGTTTTAAAATGTTTTATTAAAAGGGCCAAAGAATCTCATCGCCCCAATGCTATAACCCACTCTTTTCAATATCTTCCCTTCATAGAAATTGTGCAACCACTGCATTTACCCTATGACTTGAGGAGCAAGTATTTCAAGATTGCTTCCAAATTCATTTTTCTCTTGCTAGATACCATTTACAAATGCCCATCATTGTGTTTTCTTAATTCATGCTCACCTCACTAATGGCTGCATTGTCCTCCTCGCCCGGACGTACCAGTCGATTTCCAGTTAATCTCATGGATAATCCAAAATCACTAATTACACATGTTCCATCATTCTTCACCAATACATTACGGCTGTTCAAGTCGCGATGGGAAATTGCAGGTTTATAATGGTCTATTTGGATAGATGGAAGTGTTCATTATTACTTGAGTAGCTCTTTTGCTTGGCAAAAGAGGAACCAAATTGTGTTTGCTTGTTTTTTATAGAACTTTTTTTTTTTTTTTTTTAAGGCCACTAACAATTTTCCCTGCTTACAGCGACCACTGCAACAGCTCTATTAACTACTGAAACACTGACAGGTGTTCATGATATTTTGCTATTTATATGCAATGCATTATTATATTACATGTGTCTGACGAAGTGGGTATTCACCCACGAAAGCTTATGCTCCAATACTTCTGTTAGTCCATAAGGTGCCACAGGACTCTTTGTCATTATTATATAATTGCGATGCATGGATCTAATAATAGTCCACAAGCTTCTTTTGATTCCAATAGATAGTTCAGCATTTTTTGGCAGCGTAGCTATAGTGTATTTAAGCGTGGATCCGCTGTCGCTGATCTAATGGCCAGTCCAAATGAGATCACCATATTCATAGAGTCCTCATTTAAAAGAAAGCACCAGCAATTCACTATAATTAGCTTGGTGTCTGTGCAGAAGTTGGACAGATGGGGGCACTTATATCAGTATACGTCTCACACTTATTCCAATGCTTGAACGCACTACAGTACTACTGAAATGGATCTCAGTTGCCCCACAGGAGAACCTCAGATTCCTCTTAAATTTACTACTCCAGTTGGACAACTGAACACACATCGGGTAAGTCTACACTGCAATTAGACACCCATGGTTGGCTTGGGCCATCGGACTTGGACTCGTGGGCCTTGAGCTAAAGAGTTATTTAATTGCAGTGTAGAGGTTTCAGATCAGGCTGTAGCCCAAACTCCGGGACCCTCCCACCTTGCAGGGTTCTAGAGCCTGGGCTCCAGCCAAAGCCTGAACATCTACCTTGCAATTAAACAGCCCCTTAGCCTTAGGCCCACGAGCCCAAGTCAGCTGGCACGGGCCAGCCAGAGGTTTTTAATTGCAGTATAGATGTTTTTAGCAAATTTTTGTAGATTTCACTATAAATTGTATAATATGTCTGAACAAATTAAATGAAAACCTTTCTGGAAAGGTTTATTACAGAGGCTTGGCAATGCTTTTATCATAAAATATTGTGATTATAATCTTAACAAGAATTCTTAAGTTACTACTGCTAGACAGTGGAACAGTTTATATCCATTATTTGAATCAAGACTTGGGCTACGTCTACACTACAGCGGAGGGTCGACCTAAGATACGCAACTTCAGCTACGTGAATAGCGTAGCTGAAGTGGCGTATTTTAGGTCGACTTACCTGGCTGTGAGGACGGCGGCAAGTCGACCGCTGCCGCGCCGCCGTCGACTCCGCTACCGCCTCTTGCTGCGGTGGATTTCCGGAGTCGACGGTAGAGCCATCAGGGATCGATTTTATCGCGTCTTCACTAGACGCGGTAAGTCGATCCCCGATAGACCGATTGCTACCCGCCGGATCGGCGGGTAGTGAAGACGTACCCTTGTTTACTACAACAGCCAAGACTATAGAGGTGATTTTGTTATGATCTGATGTTCATAGAACCACAGGAGTTTCTTAAACACTGCGAGCTCCTTGCTGGCTTTTACAAATCGGTCTATTGCTCTATCTCTATGGTGGTGGAAGGCTTACACAATTATAGCTGCTTACGGAGAGTCCATTTCAAAATGATTAAATTAAGGTGGTGGCTGCAGTTTCACTAGCATACATGAATACCAAGTATGGTAGCACCAGCCTAGTATTTAGATAGCTATTTTCCTTTATTTTTCACTGTCTTAGCAAATATCACTACTTATTTTTATGTAACCTTGCTTTTAATCTAAAATTCAGCACCCTCTCAAATTCTACTAGTTACTGGTGAACGGATCTTTCCACAGCTTTTTATCTTTTCCATTTGTAACAAAAAGGCTAATACCTCACTGCCTGCCAATACTCTGTAATTTTTTACATCACACATCTCAGAATATGTCTAGTATGTAATCACGATACTTTAGTTCCCAAAATGTTAAATGAAGCATGCAAGCACAGAAGAAAAAGGCTTATATCAGTATGTTGTCCCATCTAGTGCTGTAATAAAGCATTAAAGTATATAGGTGATGTCATTTGTACACCAAAAAGATATGATCTTTGTCCTGAAATAAAAAATGAAATAGTATGAAAAATAAAACTACAATAAAACAGAAGATTTAAGTATTTTCCTTCCATATACGTCATACCCACTCTTTTTTAAACCACATACACTACTTCAGTGACCTATATCTGAACTGCACAACATATCAGAACACTTCATCCATTTTCTTTCATTAACATACTGTACGTTAAATTCTTTAGGTCTTTAGTAACCTGTTGCTATGATACAGCAGCACTGTGCAATTCTGCTTCTTGCTTGCCTGTTTATAGGATTCTGTAGTATCTCATTCCACATTTTCCTAAAAGTGTCTACAGATCTACATCTGTACTGGAGCACTCAGGAGATCAGAATGTACTACAGGAAGCTCTGTGTAGTCTGTATTTTGAAACATCATCTGCTCACATGAATTAATTTCTCAAACCATACATTTTCTCTTCACTATTAACATTAAAAACAAAACAACAACCCCCTGCCCCCAACTACTAGCTGGTACCATCCCAGTTATTGTGGTGTAAACATGTCCCTTCCTGACCATACCTCCTCGAGGTAACTCTGTGTGAAGGTATGCCAGGCCCCTGGTTACCGAATGTGCCAAACGACAGGAGCTCACCCAATCACTGGTGTGAAGACTCAAATACTTGCACAAAGAACCCTAGAGAAAGAATAAAAACAGTGCATTGAAATTTTATCACGTTGAATAACCAAGTCAAAACCTTTTCAAAGGTCCACATCACACGCAGTACTCCGTAACACCCTGATCCTGAAATTGCTCATCAGTCTACCTGCATGCTATCAGTTGCTGGATCAGGGCCCAAGTTTACCTTTATCAGTGTTTGTTGCTGCTATTGGTTTTTTGGTTTAGTCAGAAAATGAAAGTAGGTAAACCAAGAGAGTGCATTTATTTTTTGCAGCTGTTATAATATTCTGAAATTCCTGATGAACAGTGCCTGAACAAAGGTAATTGAAGAAACTATGTTCAGTACAAAATGGTGGGCTTTGAATGATATTAGGATTTTAGCCATAATAAGAGGTTTACTAACTTATCTCCCTGGTATTTTCCCAGTCCCAGCAGATTTAGGCTTGGTCTTCACTACCAATTGATGTTAGTATAACTATGTCACTCGGGGTGTGCAAAATCCACCCCCCTGAGCAACGCGTTCACACCAACCAAACTTGTAGTGTCGACAGCGCTACGTAGCCAGGAGGACTTGTGCCGTTGACATAGTTACTTGAGAGGTGGAACATATACGTCGACGTAGACAGCGTCTTCACTAAGTGCTATAAGTGTAGACAAGCCCTCAGTCAGTCAACAAACATTGCAGGGATAGAAACAGGAACATCATGATCCCCTTTCCCACTGAGAGAAGTTAAACAAGGAAATAGAGCTCCTGACAAAGCTGTGGAGGAACCCATCTGAAAGAGAAACTGAATGCTGTCATTTTGGGAATTGAAAAGATTCTAGATAGCTCTTATTTTCAAAAAGTGTCCAGAGGAAAAACTCCAGTCTCTTCTATCTGGAAGATGCAAGATTCCCAGTAAAATAAGGGCCAGATCCTGCCAATCTTTACTCCCACAAGCACTCCTTTATGCAAGTAGTCTCACTAACATTACAGTCCATTAAACCTCCCCTTCCCCCCAAAGCCCAGCCACAGGGCACCCCCCAGCCCAGACACTCATACCCTCTGCCCCCTCCCTGAGCCCAGCTATGGGGTGCTCCCCCAGGCCTGACACCTGCACACCCCCCCCGCCGAGCCCAGCCACAGGGCACATCCCCAGGCCAGACACCCACATCTCCTATCCCCAGAGTCCAGGTGCGGGGCATGCCCCAGCCCAGACAGCCACATCTCCTATCCCCAGACCTCAGCTGTGGGGTACCCCCCCCCAGTCCAGACACGTGCAGCCCCTCCTCTTAGAGCCCAGGGATCCAGAGGGAGAAACAGTCTGATGCCGAGTCCCGGGCTTGTACGGCGTTTCCTGCACACTGCCACCTTCCTTCAGGACATGCTGGGAAATGCAGCTGCTGGGAACCCTCCAGCTTCCCCTCCTCCCAGCAGTGTCTTAAGGCAGGTCTACACTTACTTCCTGGTTCGGCGGCAGGCAATTGATCTTCTGGGATCGATCCCGGAAGTGCTCGCTGTCGACGCCGGTACTCCAGCTCGGCGAGAGGAGTACGCGGCATCGACGGGGGAGCCTGCCTGCCGCGTCTGGACCCGCGGTAAGTTCGGACTAAGGTACTTCGAATTCAGCTACGTTATTAAGGTTATTAAGGAAAATTAAGGTGAGGTGATTCAATATTTCTTGCCTGGCCTCAGGCCCCTTTGACATACACTGGTCCTTTATGACTTTGCTCTTCTAGCCTCCTAGTTCAACTCCAGCTATTCTCAAATCCTTATGTCATATTCCTATCTCCTCCAACTCAGAGAGTATAGCAGAAGTGATACCTGCTTAGGGCCTCTGTGCCCTCCCCAGCAGTCTCATATCAGTCCTCAGGGGCTTCTAATCCTGTTCCTTCAATAGCTTTCTGCCAGTCTGCTACTGGTGCAAAGTGGTTCTCAGCCTCTCTGGCAGCAACCCCCTTCTGCCTGGCCTGCAGTTTCTTATGTCAACTGTTGCTGATCAACCAACTGGCCACAGCTGAGCAGGTAGCTAGCTACTCACCCCTTAATCCCTTAGGCTGGGTCTACACTATCACTTATTTCAGTATAACTTACACTGCTCAGGGGTGTGAATAAGACCCCTCCTGAGGAACGTAAGTTATACCGACCTAAGCACCAGTGTGGACAGTACTACATCCTCTCTATTTTACTATTCTTAGGTATAAACAAACCAATTTATTTTCTATGAAGTACTTACATTGGGATAATATTCCATCACCAACAAATATTCCATACGTCCATCTGCAGTGAATCGCTCATCTCCCACAATGAAGCGAGCAATATTGTCATGCTCCATCAGTGGGACTCTGTAAATGTTCCTCTCGTTGATAAAGTTCTGGCGGTTAGCAAAGGAAAATACTTTTGCAGCCACTGGACGCTCATCTAGGGAACCTTTATACACTGCTCCATATCGCCCCCGGCCAATCAGCTGTAAAAAGTTAAAAGTAGTCATTACATTGATTAAAATAGTAATGATCAAGAAAGGTTTTCACACTGCAAAATAGAATGGATATGTATAGCTATGGGCCACATTTTAAATTTCACTATCATATACTCAACATGTATTACCAAATAGAGTGTCAGCATTCAAGAAATACATTTTCATAAAACCGAGGTTCAGATTTGCATGAAATAAATGTATACACATGCTAAAATTTGATAATGGCATAGCACTATACTTCCACAAGGAATTACTCATTATGTACAGGCAAAGAAATATACATGTGTGCACACATTTTTGGAATACAGAACTCTGACTCCAGTTTAAAAAGTTTGTTTTTAAAACTGTTACTGCCCCATGAGGGAAAGAGCAGGGTTCCAAGTAAACTATGAAGTTTTGAACACTGTATTGAATTTGGTTCTCAGAGAAGACAGATCCTACGGCTGCATTTCTGTGACCCTAAAAGTGTCCCAAACCCAGAAGGCAAGGGACTCTCTGGTATCTAGCACTGAGTTTCAGCTGGCTTGACCAGCCCAGTACCCCAACTCACTGTTGTCATAATCTGTATCTAAAAGGTGTCATGTAAGGTATTGGATGCGAACAGGTGACACACTGATGATTAATATCATTGTGAAATGTACACATTAACACTATATATAAAATTACACATAGTCTGTAAACCAACCATGCAAGTAAAACAGATTTTTTTCTAGCCAAAGAAATGTGGGTCTGCCTGCTTGAGTGTGTCTTCCATGTTATTCAAGCCAGGTACGGCCAAAAGATAATGGGTATCGGAGATTGCAGGAAGATCATTTGCATTGTAAAAACAATCATAAACGGGGAAGAAGCCAGCATAGCATCTACACCAGACAGCGTGACTTTTACATCCAGCAGGGGAAAGGAACTTTATTAGGGGATACTCTTCAGAAAAATGCATTTCAAAGGTTGACTGGACTATAAAGAGGGGGGAGCGAACCCCTAAATCATCCTTCATCTGAGGAGTCAAAGAAACTAAGTGCTTTGAGCTCTGGCTAAAGAACAGGTTTGCCATGCTGGAAGAATGACTGTGGTGAGAAAAACTTTGAACAAAAGACTAGTTTGAAGTTGAGTTTTAGTCTTAGAAGCATCTTTTTACTTTTGTTTGTAACCATTTCTATCCTTATTCCTTATACTTGGTATCACTTAAACATATGTCCTTTTGTTAATAAACTGGTTTTACTTTTACCATAAACCAAGTCAGTGCTCTGATGAAAGGGAAGGGTGTGTTAACCCTCTAGTCAAGTTAATAAGATGCTGTGTTCTGTGTCTTTAAAGGGGGCAGTGAACGTAAGATTTTGTAGGTCCTACAGTCAGAGGGGCTGTGCACTGGAGAAAAGATGTCTCTGGGACCTCAGGAACTGATTATAACCTGATAAGCAAGGTTTGGATTGGCAAAGTCCTGAAAAGAGTTTGCGGGTGTGTCAGGGAGCTAACACATAGCTTAGCGGCAGCAAAGTTCTTACTTGCTGAGGCTAAGGGGTAATACGGTGGCTCATAGTTCCAAGAACTGCAGCACAGTGTCACGATTTACAACTGTGGTTCTACTTTGAGTAGTTACATTGTAAAAATGGCATTGTAGAATTCCATGTTTACTGTGTCTCACTTATTTTCACAGACAGCTTGCTAAAAGTTTGGAAATTAAAAATAAAATGATCCATTTCCAAATGCCAGCTGCAAAGTCAGCCTGAGTCAAGCCGAGTTCTTTCCTTTTCCCACATCACCACCTGTGATGATAATGTTGCAGCACCAATTATGCACTCAGTTACATCCAGACATCCCATTATCTTCAAATGATGCCCTCAGTTACACTTGTGCACAGGTGTAACTGAGGGCATCATTAGCACTGCAATATATTTATTAAGATGCATGAGAAGAAAAGAAGCAAGTCTGGCTCTCAGAGCCCAAGGAGAGTTTGCATCTAGCAGTTAAAAAAAACTATCTTTTTATTTCTAAATGGAACAATCTTGATATGAAATTAGCGAGACACAATAATTATAGGGTACTACTAAAAATAAATATTCACCTTTTAGGGTAGAATACTTTAAAAATGTTATTTAAAATTTTGTTTCAAAACCAAGCAATTTAAAACATTTCTATGTTTGAAATTGTTTTTTCAATCCCAAATAGAGTTTTTAAAGCAGCCATTGGGACACAGACCTTCAAAAGGAACAAATAAAAAATGGTGGCTGCAAGACAATCTGCTGGCGTTTCATAGTTTTTGTATAGAAGATCCTGAAGGAGCTGCAGATCCTACACTGCAATGCATCACGAAAATGTCACTACTGCACAACCACACTGACACACTGTAGTGAATATATTGTACTGTACAACCATAACGCAACGTTGTCCAAAAGTCTATACGACATTCCAGTGCAACCATAGGCAAAACTAGACTTAATTTATACGTTTGGAGCATAGAGAAATGGAATAAACTCATTTATTCAGCATATTTTTTTAAAAACACAGCACAGATAAAACCCATATATTTTCTGTACTGCTAACTAATTTTCTTACCATCTAATATTTTGTCAAGTAAATGTTTTTTTTAGCTCACACATAACCAATCAACCTCATTGGTCACAGTTAACTGTAGTATGTATCCTCCTTTAGCGAGTTTATGAGCACTAGGTAATCTTACTTGTTGTATGTATTGCAAACCCAAAGAACAAAAGCAATGAGTTAAGGATGCTGTCTCAACCTCTCCTTGCTTTTAGTGGTTTGCATATCAGCCTTAAAGACATATATACTTTCAGCTAGTTTAGGTTCTATATTTGCCCTGATTTAAAACTGTTATAATCTATTGAGGAAAGTCAAGAAAATCTAACTTCCACCTTTGCAACCTCCACTTTTCCATATCTCCCTCCCAGTTCTGACCCAAAATATAACCCGGTTCCAGCATAATTCCCAGTGCCTTAAACCAGTTCGGCTCCACAATAGCCCCCTAGCAAAGTTGGGGGACAAGAGATCACCCAAGCCCCAGCAGGAGTGAGTCACTCTTCTCTCAATTTATGAGAGCTGATGAAGCCTGATCAAAAGAGTGCTGACATTCAGTCAAAACCTGAACATCACAATCATGAGTAATAAACAGAGTCACATCATTTACGTGGAGACTCGCTGGGGTACAAGCTCAAACAGGGAGAGAAAGGCCAGAAAGGTGCTTTCGCAACCCCAGAACAGAGGCTTGATAAAAAGAGCATACAATATCTCAGACAGGGAACAACCCCGTCTGATTCCCCTACAGCAGTGGTGGGCAACCTGCGGCCAGCACGCAGCCCATCAGGGTAATCTGCTGGCGGGCCGCGAGACAGTGTTTACATTGACCATCCGCAGGCACAGCCTCCCGCAGCTCCCTGTTGCCGCGGTTCGCCGTTTGCGGCCCATGGGAGCCGTGGGAAGTGGCAGCTAGCATGTCCCTTCAGCCCACGCTGCTTCCCACAGCTCTCATTGGCCAGAAATGGTCCCGCGGCCACTGGGAGCTGCGGGCAGCCGTGCCTGGGACGGTCAATGTAAACAAACTGTCTCGCGGCCCGTCAGCGGATTACCCTGACAGGCCGCGTGCGAGCCGCGGGTTGCCCACCACTGCCCTACAGACTGGAAAGGGGGTACTCAAAACACTATTCATCTTAAGAAGAAGACTATATATATATATATATATATATATATATATAAAATCATTATATACTAGAGCAACTGAATGCAGAGGACAAACCTGGGCTCAAAACCAAAAGCACAAAGGATGCGAAACAAATATCTATGATCTACATGATCAAAAGCCTTTTCTTGGTCAAGGAAAATCAACCCAATATGCAAATCAAAGATTTTTGAGGCTGAAATTACCTCCCACATTAGGAAAAGGTTATCAAAAATGGACCTGTAGGAATGCAATAGGTCTGAGCAGGGTGCATGACTGAACCAGTCATGTTCAGTCTATTTGCCAAGGCATTTTTAAAAAGGTTATATTCAGTGCAAAGCGGGGACACAGGTCTCCAATTCTTCACCTCCCCACGGTCCCCATTCCTAGGCAACAGGAAGAACCACTCGATGACAACTGAGTGAATGTTCTCTCTGATGCCCCCCTGAAAAACCTGAAGCAAGTCAGGCCCAAGAAAGGTCCAAGAGGCCTTATAAAACTCAATAGGCAAATCATCAATACCTTGTGCCTGCCTTAAAGCAAAGTCATTTAGGGCAGAAGTCAATTCTGAGAGTGTCAGATCCTGTTCAAGTTAGTCCACATCCAGTGCTGAGATCCTGAGAAGATCCTAAAGAAGCCGCCAAGTCTCAGATGGACATACAGGCTCTGTGGCATACAGATCTGAGAAAAAACTCACAGCAAAGTTCCTAATCCCATCCTTCATCTTCTAATGCTATGAAGTGTCTTGTTAATAGTGTTGGTTTATTATTTTTTGGGGAAAGGATAAACTTCTCCCTGGGACAATGAGTGAGTTCTATCGAATATCCTTCCCTCATTATCTCAAGCACTCATTTTCTGAGATGGTCCACTCCCAGAAGAAGGCACTTTTCATGACAGCTGAAGCCTTGCAGGTAAAACAACTTGTGGGAAAGGGGGATGCTTTGCAGCCTTCTCAACCACCTCAGCACTGATGTTGCCTACATGATGGCTCAGAGCAGGAATTTCTTCCCTCCTGGTTCCCACCAACCTTGCCTTCCCAAGAGATTCAGGAGACTCCAGTGAAACCTTCCTGTTTGCTCTGCAAACTGTACGAACAGGAGTCCCATGACTAATGGAGAAGCCATGGGGACTTGAAAACATGTCACTGACTCTGACCTGGTCTTAGTGAAGGAAGCTTCCATAAAGTCAGCTCAACTCTCTTGGCACAGACCTTGCCCAAACTCCAACTTGGAGCTGGTTTCACTGTGGCCTGCTCAGCTTTCTTAGAGATGACCTTACCTACATGCCATCAGAAGCCAGACTTCCCTGCAGCCAACTGCAGTGTCTCAGCAGGGACATGGACGCTGAGTTCCTGTGGCCTGCTGTCACTCTCTGCCATTTCTGGGACATGGGGAAGAGGAGCAGCGATGCTGTCCTTCAAACCTCCTCAGTGCCCAATTTTTTTAAGTTTAACAGTTTTGAGGTGGAAAAACCTCTAAGTCAATGAAGACACAGAGACACTTTGTTAATCTTTTATACATCCTCTGAAAGTTCTGATACAAAGGGAGACCGGGGAGTCAGCTGTTTGTGCCACCCAGAGGCAGAGAATTTTGGAGAGTTATTCCGATTCCTACGCCCAGGCCCAGAGAAAAGATCTGGACTGCCTCCAGTTGCCATTGACATGGGGAACACCTCACTGTGCAGACTATTTGACATGAAGGAAATTGAGAAAACATGCAGCACCCCATTATTATTGAAATATACTACTGCAATCCACAGTAAATTCTATACTTACAGTAATGTTACTACAATGTTTCAGACTATTACTATAAGATATTGTACTTCTAAATATTTTTTAACATGGTTATCAATGTCAAACAGAAAAAGCATTTTTGATGTGACATTGAAATACAATACGGGCAAGTACCCCTTACTGCTCTTCAGTAGTTAATGCTCTTCTAAAAGAAGAGCACATTCTGACTAATATCAATGATACTGGTGAGTAAAGAGAGAAGGTAAAATAATGTCTTTGGCTTCTGGTATTTCTGAGGTAACCTCTATTTGTTTAGTGATTTTGTTTATGTTTTTTACCACAGTTCACAAAAGATGTAACCAGGACAATACAAAAGTGGGAAAATATAGCACATTTATTACATATATCTGTTTCTTAAATATTGCAACAATATCTGGCAGGTAATTTGATCACAGGTGGAGCAAACAATGAAGAGTAAATAAAGAGGCAGAAATTCTGAGTGGCATACTTACCTCTAGCAATTTTAGATTATCCAGGTCTAGTGAAGGCTCTGATGCTGCTGCCTCCATCATGTTCATACTGTGTAGACCTTGCTTACGGTCCCCTGCAGATACAGGAACCAAGTTCTGATAGTTAAGATTTTATGCAAAAATACATATGAGAATGGTTACAGAACTAATCTGGGACTTGACAGCAACAGTGGCTGTTACGGTGAAGGACATGCCAAGCCAGGAGTAACACTGCAAACCCTTCTCCCCCGAGCTAGTAAAACTAAGATGGGAAGAGTAGGTGGTAGGGAAGGTGATGGTTACTTGCTACACAACTATTCTTTCGTGCGTGACACAGAATCCCACTGGTGCTGGCCTTAGAGAAGACTGATGGCTCCACTCCAGCTATTTGTTAAGCAGAGGATTCATGGAAGAAAAATAGAACCCAGACTGAAAACATGTAGGAGTCCTTATAAATTTCTATGGGCCATTAAGAAATATATTTAAAGGGGTGGGAATAGAGGGAGGTAAGGGAATTATAATTGTGAAGAACAGTCAAAAGAATAATATGAAAAAAGAAAAGCTCATCAAATTCTACCTGCAAGCATCCTATATCCAAAGAATATAGCAGCAATCAAAACAGCTAATACAGAGACTGAGGCCAAGGCAATAACAATAGTCTCATCTCGGTGAAAAGAATTAGATGAATCTGAAAGAAATGAGAAAGAATATATCATTTTTTTTAATGTACATTAGAAAAATTCAGAACCATACAACAGACAAAGTAACAGAAATGAGAAACAAATCATGCTGTATGGATTACACTATATGTCCCTAATTTATTTTTACCTTTAAAATTTAAGGAGGAGAGAACAGTTGACTAGCTAAACATGGCTGAGAACATTACCTCTGCAGCATCACCAGGGCCTTCCTTGCCTGTATGGCGAGTGAGACACCAAAACTGGAAACTGAATCATTGTCTTCCATATGGCAACGTACAGAACAACCACACAAGGTAGATTGTTAAAAATACAAATTGGAGGGCTGGGCCAATGTTATGAATGACAAAAGCTGTAACAAGTTCATTATACTACTAGAAAATGCTATAGTAGTGTAATGTTCAGGACTTCTTCTAAAAGGGTCATTCGGTTATGTTGATTTAATGAACTTGGCATATACATTCACCAGAAGGTTCCTCTATCCTCATATGATTTCTACTTCTAACTCACTTGTTTTCCTCTCATCCCTCATTTCTCTAGGTTTTGAAACCCATAAACTGTACAAGGACTATATCAGAAATCAAGTATCAGAGGGGTAGCCGTGTTAGTCTGAATCTGTAAAAAGCAACAGAGGGTCCTGTGGCACCTTTAAGACTAACAGAAGTATTGGGAGCATAAGCTTTCATGGGTAAGAACCTCACTTCTTCAGATGCAAGAGATCTGAAATCAAGACATCTTAATATAATTAAAATCCTTAGTTTTCTTTAATGAATAATAATCCTTCAGAAATACATTGCAGCATGAAATCTAGGAAAGCAATCAGTAGCTGAAATTAAAACAAGTTAGATTCAAAGGTTGATGGTATCTCCCAAAGCCCTGAATTGATTCCTGGTCTCTCTAAATGCACCCACTCAGATGTCAAGCCTCATGATTTTATCTATCTTGAGGTGGAATTTTGCTATTCTCCCACTCATAGACCAGGCCTTGGGCTACCATACCCTGTGTATCAACAGTGCTGCTGGGTCAGACTTGAGTCAATGGCATTGCAACCTGGCACGTGGGGTTACAGTGCTACTCACATTTGGCCTGCCACTCACTAAAACCTGGCCCAGCTGACTCTCTGTGTTGCTGTGACCTCGCACATGAGATCACAACACCCAGACCCAGGCCCATCCCCATGGAACAGGAGCCATCAGTGCTGGGTATGGGGAGGGCTCGCTCTCCTACCACGTCACCCCCAGGGACTCCCTTCCACACCAGACCCATGATCCAGCTAGGATCTTCACTGGCACAAAGAAAGGAAATACTGGAAGTTTATGATAAACTCTGAATGGGGCTGCCCTAGGCACTGGAAAATCCAGCAAACAAGATGTCATAGGAACCTTAATGGCTGTTGGCCTTGGAAATGATATTTAGAGTGTGTATACACCACTGTTTGCAAGGCCCTATAAAACCTTCAGTCAGGGCCATCCTTAGGTATACACAGCATACGCGGCTGTGTAGAGCACCCAAAATTTGGGGCACCATTTCCCTCGCTGGCTGCGGCTGGAATCCTCTCTTCTCCGGCTCCTCCCCTGCGCTGGGCCAGTGGGCTTCTCCCCAACCTCAACTCCACCCCCTCCCTCACTCGCTCCTCAGCCAGCTGGCTGAGGGCCCTAGCCCCGGGAAGCCCAGAGCGGCCCGGCCCACCGACGCCCAGAGCAGAGTCCCTCCCTGGACCCTGCCTGCCTGTGCCGCTAGGTCTCTGGCGGGGGACGGGCCAGGGCAAGGACAGGAGGAGTGAAACTTCCACGTGAGTCAGGTGGGTGGTGGGTAGGGAACAGCCGGGCCGAGCAGGGGAGGGAGGGAGGAAGGGAGGAACTTAAAGTGCACTTCCCTAACTATATCTAGCTAACACACACACACACACACACAATCTCTCTCTCACACAGATCAGTTCTCACACCCACAGATTCTGCCTCTCACAAGTCACAGTCCCCCAACACACAGTCACATAAACTCTCTCTCTCTCACTCTCTCTCTCTCATACACACACACACACACGAAACATTACAAAAAAAACTATGAGGAAGTGAATAATTCTGTATTTAGAGCAGGATGTGAATAATATGCAGTAAATAAGGCCTGGGGTAGAACTTTGAATGACGAGGATAAAATGGAACACTAAATAGCTGTTCATTTAGTGAGCACCATCCATGCTGTACATTGAACGAGGCAAGGGTCCTATAGAAAAAACAGTATGTGATCATGTAATTAAAGACTATCAATGCATACACAGAAGGGGCCCAATTAAGGCTAAATAGGCAACCTTAAAAGTGGTGTTTCCTTACCTTTGAGTGCTTGACTTTGCAATCATAACATTCGGTTAATGTAGCTCTTTGTATGTAATATATATAAACAAGTAGACAATGTAGAATAGTTGTGCAGATCTGTATTATATATATCATATTCTATTTCAGAAGTAATATATGATCAAATAATTAAAGACTGTATTGTAATGCATATTTTTATATACATTAAACAACTTTCCACTAGTCCTCTATGTTGCCCATTAAAGCTCAAGTGCTCTTGTGCATATATGGTCTGCTTTGTACTTTATACAGTAAATGATTAACTGATTATGTTTTTCTGGCATACAAAGAACATGAGACAGTGCTAGAAGATACTACATATATGTATGTATGTTGTAGATAAACACTTTATGATAATGCATTACTTGAGAAATAGTTTGTGATGATTTAAATAAAGACTGTATTGTAATGAATAAACACAAGGGGGCAGGAGTTCACATAAGGTTGTATGTGCAACCTTAACCAGGGGCCTCTGTAGTCCATGATCTTTTGTCTGTAATATTTAGTGAAATTAACTCTTGCCATATAATTGTACTCCAAATGTAAGCTCTCATTTAAAACACTAATGAAGTTTCCAACCTTTAAATATGCAAGGAAAACAGTAAAATGTGAACTAATACAAATAAATAATAAGAAGAAGAAATGTACAAACAGGACAATGTTGTCTTCCTAATTCTTCAGACAACCTAACAATAGTTCAAGAAGAGGTGTTCTGCTCAAAGAGCTGCTAACATCAAACATGAAACACTAAATTTACTACGGCCATGATCCTATACAGCAGGGGTCAGCAACCGTTGGCACGCGGCCCATCAGGGTAATCTGCTGGCGGGCCGCGAGACATTTCGTTTACATTGACTGTCCGGAGGCACGGCCCCCTGCAGGTCCCAGCGGCCATGGTTCACCCCGTTCCCGGAGAATGGGAGCTGTGGAAATCAGCGGCTAGCACTGCAGCCCACTGCTTCCCGCATCTCCCACTGACCAGGAACGGCGAACCGTGGCCACTGGGAGCTGTGGGGGGCCGTGCCTCCAGACGGTCAACGTAAACAAAATGTCTTGCGGCCCATCAGCGGATTACCCTGATGGGCTGCATGCTGAAGGTTGCCGACCCCTGCCATACAGAGTCACACTTTTAACTCTGTGGAGTGAGTAACCCCGCTAATTTAACCAGGATTACTCAAAACATATAAAGTTAAACATACATGTAAGTTTTTCATAATCAAGACATAGTAAGTAACACAAAGGATAGGGTAGTGATAATATTCATTTTAACATTTAAATAAACAAAAAATTCTATCTTAAAATTTGCACAAAGCTTCCACAGAATTTCTAGTCTCATGCACCAGAGTGTTGCAGAAACGAAAGCGGCTTTGCTGCAGAATACAGGTCCACCTTGTGTCAGAGTACATGGGGCCTTATTATTATTTGTATTCCTATAGCACCAAGGAGCCCTAGTCATGGACCAGGACTTCACTGTGCTAGCCACAGAACAAAATGACAGTCTTGCACCTTAATTTTGCTGTATTCACTTCTGAATTCTTAACAGTGAAGCCTGAGGCCTGATTCTTCAAAATATTGCGTGTAGGCAGACCTTTACAACCTATGTGGACTCCTATCAAAGTACACGGGACTTCACGCAGGCCTAAGGTACTGCCCAGGCAGATTGCTTTGAAGGATCAGGGTCTTAAAGCTCTCAATAAAGTTTCTCTGTTGTGACAGGTTTAAAATATTCATTTTGAAACTGTTATTGCAGGGTTTTTTGTTTTGATGATTTTAAGTAAGGAATCTGAATGACACTGGAGATGAGATCACACAAATATAGAGAAGATCCTGAAGTTCAAAGCATGAACTTAATACAAAACAGAACTACAGAATATGTGCGCAATGTGGCCTTCAGCTGTGGAGAACTGAACACAGTGCTGCAAAGATGTAGCTTTTTCAAGTAGGCAAAAAGGACCTTGTAAGTATAATTAATTCTAGCTGCTTCTAAAATTATTTCCTTTCACAGTGGCCTTGCAGGGCTTTTATGACACAGTGCTTGGCTTCCAGCTCTCTGAACAGATACATAATATTATCAACTGTTTCCAAGAGCTCAAGTATTTCAGCTGTCATTCTAAATTTTAATCTCACACTGATTGGTTTATCACAAAATGGTCTGTATGATCTAATTCCCAGTATCAGTCTCCTCACTAAAAATGGCAGTTAAAACATTTATTATTTATACTCTAAAATATTTGAAACTATTTTGATCCACTTGACCCCTCAGGAAACCACACTAAAATATAAACACAAAAAAAGAATAAATTCAGCAAGCATAGAATCATAGAAATGTAGGGCTTGAAGGGACCTCAAGAGATCAACTAGTCCATTCCCCTGCACCAAGGCAGGGCCAAGTATAATTAGACCATTCTGGACAGGTGTTTGTCTAAGTGTTCTTAAAATCCTCTAGTGATGGGGATCCCACAATCTCCCTTGGTAATCTATTCCAGTGCTTAACTATCCTTACAGTTAGAAAGTCGTCCCTCCCCCCAATATTTAACCTAAATCTTCCTTGCTACAAATTAAGCCCATTACTTCTAATTCTATCTTCAGTGGACATGGAGATCAATTGATCACTGTGCTCTTTATAAACTGCCCTTAACCAACTGAAGACTTATCAGGTGCCACTCCCAGTCTTCTTTTCTCAAGACTAAACTTGCCCAGTTTTTTTAACCTTACCTAATAGGTCAGGTTTTCTAAACCTTTTATCATTTTTGTTGCTCTCCTCTGGACTCTCCTCAATTTGTCCACATCTTTCTTAAAGTGTGGAGCCCAAACTGGATACAGTACTCCAGCTGAGTTAGTTCTCACCAGTGCTGAGTAGAGTGGAACAATTACCTCCTGTGTCTTGCATATGACACTCCTGTTAATACACCCCAGAATAATATTAGCCTTATGTGTAGCATATAAATGATGAGCAAGGCTAAGATTTTGTCAGAAATTTTTAGTAAAAGTCAGGGACAGGTCACGGACAATAAAGAAACATTCATGGAAGCTCGTAACCTGTCCCTGACTTTTACTAAAAATATCCCTAACAAAATGGGGAGCCCAGCTGTGGGGTCCCACACCACTTGCAGAGGTTGGGCAGCTGCGGGGGCTGCTCAAAGCTCTGGGTACCCCACCACCTGTGGGGGCTTGGAGCTCCACGGCTGCTGGGAGCTGCGGGGGGCCCCGATGCAGCCAGGAGCTGTGGCCCCACCACCTGCGGTGGCTGGGAGCTGCAGGGAGCCCCACCGCCTGTGTTGGCCGGGAGCTGAGGGGGAGGGGCAGCTCAGAGCTCCAGTTGCAGGGGGCCTCCACCGTCTGTGGAGGCCAGGAGCTGTGGCCCTGCTGCCCGTGGCGGCTGGGAACTCTGCGGGGCCCCCAGCACCTGCAACAGAGGGGCCAAAGGGCACAATTCTCCAGGGACCCGAGCGATTTAAAAGGGCCCAGGGGCCCCCGGCTGCCGCCACTGCAGCAGGGGCTAAGGCAGGCTTCCTGCCCTCTCTTGCTCCGCACTGCTCCTGGAAGCAGCCAGCACGTTCCTGTGGCTCCTGGGGAGGGGGGTCTCCATGCACTGCCCCCACCCCTAGCGTCGACTCCGCAGCTCCCATTGGCAGAAAAAACACCACAGTGGCCCAACACTGTAGCATTTAATTTCAGAAACGGGAACTATACAAAAATGAGGAAGTTGGTTAAACAGAAATTAAAGGGTACAGTGCCAAAAGTGAAATCTCTGCAAGCTGCGTGGAAACTTTTTAAAGACACCATAATAGAGGCTTAACTTAAATGTATACCTCAAATTAAAAAACATAGTAAGAGAACCAAAAAAGAGCCACCATGGCTAAACAACGAAGTAAAAGAAGTAGTGAGAGGCAAAAAGGCATCCTTTAAAAAGTGGAAGTTAAATCCTAGTGAGGAAAATAGAAAGGAGCATAAACGCTGGCAAATGAAGTGTAAAAATACAATTAGGAAGGCCAAAAAAAGAATTTGAGGAACAGTTAGCCAAAGACTCAAAAAGTAATAGCAAATTATTTTTTAAGTACATCAGAAACAGGAAACCTGCTAAACAATCAGTGGAGCCATTGGACGATGGAGATGCTAAGGGAGCACTCAAGGACTATAAGGCCATTTAGGAGAAACTAAATGATTCTTTGCATCAGTCTTCACGGCTGAGGATGTGGGGGAGATTCCCAAACCTGAGCCACTCTTTTTAGGTGACAGATCTGAGGAACTGTCCCAGATTAAGGTATCATTAGAGGAGGTTTTGGAACAAATTGATAAATTAAACAGCAATAAGTCACCAGGACCAGATGGTATTCACTGGTTCTGAAGGAACTCAAATGTGAAATTAAATCAGTTTTCAGAATGGAGAGCGGTAAATAGTGGTGTCCCCCAGGGGTCTGTTCTGGGACCAGTCCTATTCAACATATTCATAAATGATGTGGAAAAAGGGGTAAACAGTGAGTTGGCAAAATTTGTAGATGATATAAAATTACTAAAGACAGTTAAGACCCAGGCAGACTGTGAAGAGCTACAAAAAGATCTCTCAAAACTGGGAGACTGGGCAACAAAATGGCAGATGAAATTTAATGTTGATAAATGCAAAGTAATGCACATTGGAAAACATAATCCCAACTATACATATAAAATGATGGGGTCTAAATTAGTTGTTACCACTCAAGAAAGAGATCTTGGAGTCATTGTGGATAGTTCTCTGAAAACATCCACTCAATGTGCAGCAGCAGTCAAGAAAGCAAACAGAACGCTGGGAATAATTAAGAAAGGGATAGATAATAGGACAAAAAATATCATGTTGCCTCTGTATAAATCCATGATATGCCCACATCCTGAATACTGTGTGCAGATGTGGTCGCCCCATCTCAAAAAAGATATATTGGAATTGGAAAAGGTTCAGAAAAGGGCAACAAAAATGATTAGGGGTATGGAATGGCTTCCGTATGAGGAGAGATTAATAAAATTGGGACTTTTCAGCTTGGAAAAGAGACGGCTAAGGGGAGATATGATTGAGGTCTATAAAATCATGACTGGTGTAGAGAAAATAGATAAGGAAGTGTTGTTTACTACTTCTCATAACACAAGAAGTAGGGGTCACCAAATGAAATTAATAGGCAGCAGGTTTAAAACAAATAAAAGGAAGTATTTCTTCACACAACACACAGTCAATCTGTGGAACTCTTTGTCAGAGGATGTTGTGAAGGCCAAGACCATAACAGGGTTCAAAAAACAACTACTGTATATACTCCATCATAAGCCAGTTCGTTTATAAGCCGACCCCCCCACAAGATGGATAAGTAAAAATGGAAAAATTTTATGACCCGTTCATAAGCCGACCCTATAATTCAGGGGTCAGCAAACTTTGGCTCCCGGGCCATCAGGATAAGCCGCTGGTGGGCCGAGATGGTTTGTTTACCTTGCGTCCGCAGGCACGGAGGTAAACCTAAGTAAACAGTGTCCCAGCGCGCCAGCTGCTTACCCTTATGGGCCGGGACAGCAACTGGTGGGGAAATTTTTTTGGGGGGGGAGAAGCTGGGGTCAGGGGAGTAACCCCTGTGACCACCCCCCACATGACCCCACCCCTAGCCCAGAACCTCCACACTCTCCCCATCCCATCCCTTCCCACCTTATCTGGGGAGGGCCAGGGGAGGATGTCTCTGGCCTGGCTGGAGCTGCTCCGGCAGGCTGGGCGGCGCGGCTGCAGCATGTTCCAGCAGGCTGGGCCGGGTGGCATGACTGCAGTGTGCTCCGGCAGGCCGGGCGGCGCGGCCACAGCCTGCTCTGGGGGGCGGGGCCGAGTGGCACGGCTGCAGCCTGCCAGCCCCGAAGCTGCAGCTGCTTCGGAGACTGGGGGGAGAGCAGCGTGGCCAGAAGCAGAGAGACTCTGGCCACGCCTCTTCCCTTCTGGCTCTGCTGGCTGTGCTGCCTCTGTTGGAGGGAGGGGCTGTGTCCCACCTCTCCCTCTCTATACCCGTTCATAAGCCGACCCCCGTCTCTGGTGCTTCCCTTTTTACTAAAAAAATTTGGCTTATGAACAAGTATATATGGTAGATAAATTCATGGATGATAGGTCCATCAATGGCTATTAGCCAGGATGGGCAAGAATGGTGTCCCTAGCCTGTTTGCCAGAAGCTGGGAATGAGTGACAGGGGATGGATCACTTGATGATTACCTGTTCTGTTCATTACCTCTGGGGCACCTGGCACTAGCCACTGTCGGAAGACAGGATACTGGGCTAGATGGACCTTTGGTCTGACCCAGTAGGGCCATTCTTATGTTACATTGTAATACAGCTGGTTGAATCTCAGAATTTCCATTCTGCGGGAAATTATGACGTGAAAAAAGTTTTTTTGTAATTCAGAACAAAAAGTTAGAGATTTCAAAATTTCCCACAAAAAGAAAAATCTGAAAATTTGTTTCTGAGAAATTAAACTGTTCCCACTCAAACTTTCCAAAACCAAACAGAGCCGCCATCTGCCCCGACTCCCAGAGGACTCCTCCTCAAAAAGCACTATGGGAAGGCAGAGGAGTTGTCTTGCATGCTTAAATTTTCCAGTACTTATGCCACTATGATGCAATTTCCTTTGTATAAAGTATCTTTCATAAAAAGTATCAAAAACTGCTCTCCTGGTAAGACATAAAGAGGTCATTTCCTTAATCTTTAGGTTGAAAGTAACTGAAAACTCTTTCAAGCACAGCACACTTTCAAAAGCAATGATGGTTTAAAGTGCTGAGAAATTTGCTATCACAGAATTTGCCAATCACTGGTGGATGAAAGAGACCTGTAATGTGCTATTTCTTCTCAAAGGGACATTTTCTCCCTTACTCATTTTCCTCATTTGGAGGTAGAAAACTCCATCAGTTTCAACTGAGTTTCCTACTCATTGTTCTGTGCACAAGGAGTGGACGAGCAAGGTTTACCACATTTTACCCTGAAATGAATGGATCTTCGGAAATCTGTAGATTGACACTGTTGGCCCCTCCTCCCATCAATACATGGTATGTTCTATATAGGGAAGTCTGCAGGTTATTAATACTGCTTCAACCTCATCCCTGTACAGCTGAGCTTCTGATAATAGTGATGTAATTAATTACTGTATGCAATGGAAAACAAAATCTTATCTGTACATTATCCATACCTTTAACTTGTAACGTAAATAAATTCCAACTTTTAAAAAAAAAAAAAAAAGTGTAGTTTTATACCTGTGTATTGTAACCTACTGAATTCTTAGGTATTTTAATTAAAAAACAGAAAAACTTTTCAGTTCTTTAAAAGTTATAAGGAACACTTTCTACTCTTATAAGTAACATAGATAAATAGTTGAAGAGTACCTGATTTAGGGTTTGTTTGTTTTTTAATTCCAAAGACCAGATGGTACCCTTGGTATCTGTTCCTGGAGGGGGTCTGTGTGTGGGGAGATGTCCCCATTGCCAGGTGGAATGGAGGTCAATCTCCTCTCATGGCTCAGTGGGAGGACTCCTCTGGACCTCCTAGAGGGAGGAGTGGATGGAGTGAGCAGACTGGGAGGAGAGGGCAGGCAAGAGACACCACGATGTCAATATGTGTGTTTCATATCATCAGTATTGCCAACACGAAGTGTTCAAAAATCATGATTCAGGCCTTAAAAACTCATTAGATTTTTAAATAATAAATTTGGGGATATTTTTTTATTTGCCTTCTGATTTCTGAGCATTTAGAGTACACTTAGGTCACATGTTCATGCTTTTCTTGACAATCATTTGGGGTAGGGTTTTTAAAAACAAAAACAAACAAAAAGCTGAGATTTCCATGTAACCCCTTGACTCTAGGAACTTGGGCTTTAAGAAAAAAAACACCAAATATCATGAGACTTGCAATGAAATCACGAGAGATGGCAATGCTCATACCCCTCTAGCACACACAAAGAATGCACAGAGAGATAATACAGCTGGGACTGTAATATCTTTTTAGCAGAATCCCCCAGAGAGGTCCTTGAAGAAGCATGGCAAGATTTTGGTAGTGTGGCTCCAGTGGGCCTCCATGCCTATCTCTCCATCCACCAGAATCTATAGTTGAGGTTTGGGCCCTTGGCATTTTTGCACACGTGTAGAAAAAATCTGTGCCCACTCCTCCACCCCCCGCCCTGTCATGAGATAATGTAGGGAACATCTACACAAGGAAGTCCTCACCGAGACCTCCTCCTCTAGTGCCTCTGGGTTTCGTATGGGAAGGCTTGATCTAGACTCAAGTCTTGTGTGTAAAAGTTGTCATTTTCTTCAGCAAAGTCCTTAAAAGCCCAATTCAACTTTTCTCTCTGTTTTAATTACTCTGAGTCCAG
This sequence comes from Terrapene triunguis, assembly GCF_002925995.2. Taxonomy (NCBI): domain Eukaryota; kingdom Metazoa; phylum Chordata; order Testudines; family Emydidae; genus Terrapene; species Terrapene triunguis. The sequence goes on along the minus strand of NW_020664413.1, from coordinate 57,097,879 downwards.
AGACATCTGTGGGTTAGCTTCTAATAGTACAGTGTGAAAAGACTGCCAAATACTAAAATACTGTTTCTAATTATAGTCTTGATAGATCTGAAGTTCCTTGCTAATGTGAAATTAAACCTGAAGTAGGCTACACAATAAACTGCATTTAAAAAAAGTCAAGGGATAGATTCTTGGCTACTGACGGAAGTAAGGTGAGAGAAGGTCTCACCTCCAAAAGCAAATTGAATGAAGTACACTTTATCTTGGTTTCAAGATTAGCATTTAGCTGATGGAAGATAAGCCATATACAACATCTGGTTTGCAATCATGAAAATGAAAATTCTTTGAAAACTTAATTACGTTCTTTAATAAATGAGAAAAAAATTCACTGAAAGATAAAATGTCCCCTTACATTGATGTTGGACCCACTGGTCTTCATTTCTGACATTAAATCAAAGAGCAGCTAACTGCTTTCAATTGAGGGAAGTCACTTACTCAGCATCTGTAAAAATGTTGGGCCACAAAAGAATGCATGTACCAGAACTATGAAAGTGAGACTACTTTACAAAGGCAGGTTAAAACTATTTTAATTGCAACAGACTCAATAATTAAATATTTCACAAGAGCAACATTCTTGGACATATCTCACAGATCAGAAAATATTAGAAACTCCAGAAGAGCTGCTAGAAAAAATATTTACATAGACTTTAAGGCCAGAAGGGACAGTCATGATCATCTAGTCTGACCTCCTGCACATCGCAGGCCACAGACCCTCACCCACCCACTCCTGTAACAGACCCATAACCTCTGGCTGAGTTACTGAAGTCCTCAAATCATGATTTAAAGACTTCAAGTAACAAAGATCCACCATTTACTCTAGTTTAAACCAGCAAGTGACCCCGTGCCCCATGCTGCAGAGGAAGGTGAAAAAACCCCCAAGGTCTCTGCCAATCTGACCTGGAGGAAAATTCCTTCCTTACCTCAAATATGGCGATCATTTGACCCTGAGCATGACAGTGAGACCTACCACCTAGACACCTGGGTAAGAATTCATTGCAGCAACTCAGAGCCCTCCTTATCTAGTGTCCCATCTCCAGCTGTTGGAGATATTTGCTACTAGCAGTTGCAGATGGGCCATGTGCCCTTGTAGGCAATCTCATCATACCATCCTCCAAAAAACTTATCAAGTTCAGTCTCAAAACCAGTTAGTTTTTTTGCCCCCACTGCTCCCTTTGGGAGGCTTCAACCCTCCAGAACTTCACTCCTCTGATGGTTAGACACTTTCATCTAATTTCAAGCCTAAACTTGATGGCCTGTTTATATCCATTTGTTCCTGTGCCAACATTGGCCCTTAATTTAAAGAACTCCTCTCCCTCCCTCGTGTTTATCTTCTCTGATGTATTTATAAAGAGCAATCTTATCTCCCCTCAGCATTTGTTTGGTTAGCCTAAACAAGCCAAGCTCTTTGAGTCTCCTCTCATAAGGTAGGTTTTCCATACCGCTGATCATCCTAGGTAGCCCTTCTCTGCACCTGTTCCAGTTTGAATTCATCTTTCTTAAACATGGGAGACCAGAACTGCATATAGTTTTCCAGATGAGGTCTCACCAGTGCCTTGTATTGTGGTAATAACACTTTCCTATCTCTACTGGAAATATCTTGCCTGATGCATCCTAGGATTGTATTAGCCTTTTTCATGGCCACATCGCATTGGTGGATCATAATCATCCTGTGATCAACCAGTTACACCCAGGTTTTTTTCCTCCTCTGTCGTTTCCAATTGATTTGTTCTCAGCTTATAGCAAAAATTCTTGTTAGTCCTTAAATCCATGACCTTTCACTTTGCACTATTAAATTTCATCCATTTCTATTACTCCAGTTTTCACGGTCATAGAAATCTTCTTGTATTATATTCTGGTCCTCCTCCGTATTGGCAACACATCCCAACTTTGTGTCATCTGCAAATGTGAGCAGTCTAAAAATCAGGCTTTTAAATGGAAAGCACTCTGTAACTTTAAGGTTATTACTTTTCTTTTTCAAAATATCTTTTTGCTGTTACAAAACTTAGGAATGCTGTCTATGACTTCAGTAAACCCATATTCCCTTCCCTCTCCAATAATTTCCACAGTAAGACGGTTCAGCCAAACCTAAACACTGAGTTATATGTGCTTATGTGCAATAGCTGGGCTTGTACAAGCAGGCACTTCCTGCATGCAGATCAGAAGGAGAGCCACTGTCTGCCTTACTGGAGCCTAGGATGTTTCTGTTTACAAATCCTGGAGCCAGGCCGGGGCATTGACTGGAGGCGTCAGCGTGCTGTCTGCTTCCTTGCTACACTCAGCCTTTGTCTGGGTCTGCGTCAAAGAAAGAACAACAGTGCTGTGCTAGCAGCAAAGGGTGGTTTAAATACAACGCCCCAGCCCAGATTCCTTAATCCTTTTACAGTCCTGTTCAGAAAGATAAACTAAGGATTAATGTATTTTTAACAAAGCCATATGCCTTCTGGTTCAGGATTCAGTCAAGTTTTAAGTCAAATTTATAGCAAATATTCTAGTATTAAAATGTAGCTCTTCAGTAAATCAATACAACATTACATTCCTGTACTTTCAGTCAACATAACATTGTAGAACATACACCACAACATTCCTGTACTTTCTAATTTGAAGGAAAGTGTTATGGTTATGGAGCTGTGGGTTAAACACTTATGTGACATTTCAAAAATTATTAAGTTTGTCTGAAGGGTGTCTATTCAGATAACCAGTGCTGTTTTCCTACAGGTACTCAGTGGTTAATGCACTGATTTCAGGCAATGTGCCTGTATTACACACAGTAAAATACTTTTAAGATTTTTGACCCCATCTTCAATGATGATATATCCGGATAAGAAACCATCAGAGTCCAGAGGAACTGACAGTATGACTGGAAGAAAGTCTAATGTTAGAATACTGAGGGCATGGGTGAGAGGGAAAGAAACAGGACTATACAGAGATACAAAGTTGAAGTGTTTACACAGAAAGGTGTGAAAGCCTCATTATTTATGCCTCCAGACAACAGTGTAAGCCTCAACTGTTCCATATGAACAAAACTTCCTATATTTAAATAAACCAAACCAAAAACACCTCTCTGTTGGTCAGTAATGAGCGGGAAAATTGTGTTTGTGTTTATTTAAACCATGGATGTACTGTATGTTTATTCCATGCCTAGAGAGATTTTAAAATGTCCAAATAATTCATATATACTGACAGAGGCCTGTAAAACTAGAAGAGTCAGAGGGACCAGGCAAAAAACTCAATGTGAGACCCATTTTTCCCACTAGCCCTCCTACTTCTCTGCTGTTTTCCCCATCTGCCTTCTCTCCAATAGCCATTTTTTATCTTTTACCATCTTGCTTAATTAGGTTTTTTCCAGTTATGTTACCAGAATAATAATTTTTGTTCGTTCTTCTGAATAGCAGTTTATCTTACCAGATGATTCCGCAGGTCAGGTAACTGTTGGGAAGGCCAGCACTGTAGACAGTTGAGTGGGTAACTGAGGCACACACAGCAGGCAGTTCAGGCCAGCAAAGACTCTCCAAATGTGTCTATGCCCTTCTGTTGTACTTTACTCAGGTCACTGAGGAAAATGGTGTACAATACCTCCCTCTTTCATTCACCATCCCAGCTAGCACCCAATCACTTTCACTATTTCTCATTCCCAGCTCTGCCAGCACTCTTTCTCTACCATTCGCTCTCTCTCTGTTACCCTCTTTCCTTTTCCTCCTTCCAGCCCCAGCTAGCACCCAATGTCATTGCAGAGTCCTCTCTCCACACTGCCGAGGATCTTGTGTCCCTTCCCATAGTACAGCAGAGGTGGAGCCTGCCGTGGCTAGATCTTTTCGTTTGGACACTGCTGACTAAGGGCTTGTCTACACTGGCACTTTACAGTGCTGCAACCTTCTCGCTCAGGGGGGTGAAAAAACACCCCCCTGAGCGCAAGTTTCAGCGCTGTAAAGTGCCAGTGTAAACAGTGCACCAGCTACGCCCCTTGTGGAGGTGGTTTTTTTAGAGCGCTGGGCCGTGACTACACAAGCCACGTTAAAGCCACGTTAAAGCAGCAGCACTTTAACGTTGCCAGTGAAGACATGCTCTAATAGGACAGCCTTCTCCTCTTCTATATGGCAGGCTTTGGGAAGGGCTGTTCTTCCTCTTTTCCTATCCTTGCCCAAGGGAGGGTTCAGTTTCCTTCTGGACATAAAACATTGGCTCCTGCAGGGGTCTCTCTCCCTAGTTCAGGGGTATGAGGGGCACAGTAAGGAAGTAGCAGAAATAGGGAAAAATCTTTGTGATCCTTGATTCATTCTGACCTCCGGGTAGAAAAAATAAATATATAAAAATGAAAAAAGTTTTTAAAAATGGAGGAAAAAATCCTAAGGGAGGTGGGGAGGAGGAGACAGAAGTTAAATAGAAAAGGAGAAGATTTAGGGTATGTCTACACTACCTGCCGGATCGGTGGGCAGTGATCGATCCAGCGGGGGTCGATTTATCGTGTCTAGTCTAGACGCGATAAATCGATCCCCAAGCGCTCTCCCCTCGACTCCTGTACCCCACCGCCGCGAGAGGCACGGGTGGAGTCAACGGGGGAGTAGCAGCAGTTGACTCTCAGCAGTGAAGACACCACGGTAACTCAATCTAATATGTCGACTTCAGCTACGTTATTCACGTAGCTGAAGTTGCATAACTTAGATCGATCCCCCCTCCGCCCCCTCCCCAATGTAGACCAGGCCTAAGAGAAAATGAAGAGAAGGCAGAGACATGGCAGCCACATAAAGGCATGCCCTGAGGAAATAGAGGGCTGGAGGAGAAGATTGCCTATCCAACAATCCATCACATGGGGGAAGGGAGGGAGGTTTATTCAAGGTAGAGCGGCCCATTAACACCTCTGCAGTCATAGGACAAAAAGAGGGGGTTAGTGGATTACAAATTGTTGCAATAAACTGTGACTCTGGGAGTACCTTTCCCAAACCTGAAGAAGAGCTCAGTGTGGCTCGAAAGCTTGTCTCTCTCACCAACAGCAGTTGGTCCAATAAAAGATATTACCTCACCCATCTTGTCTCTCTAATATCCTGGGACTGACATGGCTACAACTACAGAGTTTACACTTGATAGTTCCCCAGGATCAAACAGCCCAACTGAAATGCAGTTTTCATTTCTCAATGAAACTAACAGTGGTTTCTGCCTTGCTGACTTTCACCAAATAAATAACTAGCTCTTGTATACAAACTTTTTTTAAAAAAAGGGAAAAGAGCGTTTTCTAGTGGTTAGACTATAAACCAGAAGGTAAGAATTCTATGTTCTATTTCCAGCTCTGCTACTGACTCACTGCGTGACCCTAGGGAGGTCACTTCACCTCTCTGTGCTTCACTTTAGCCATCTGTATAATGGGGAAAATAATACCTTACCTAACCTCAGAGGCCTGTTGTGACACTTGTTGGTAAAATATCTTGAAGATGAAAAGTACAACAAACAGTAATAAAGAGTAATACATATTTTGCACATATGCAGAAGATTCCTAAGGATCTAAAATAGTTTGACTGCAGATGGAATGAGTAGGGCTGGGATCAGAACACTCCCAGCCCTTTGCTCAGACCATTAGATTATCCCACTACTACAGAGTATGTTTGGAAAAATACAGTGCTACTTCCACTCTGTGACAAGTCCCATCTGCCCTATATAAACAAACTTGAAGTGCACCCCGAACAGTCAATAATACAGAAGTTCACAAAGAGATTGAACAGAGACAAGGTGGGTGAGGTAGTATCTTTTATTGGACCAACTTCTGTAGATAAGAGACACAAGCTATTGAGCTTATGCAGAGCTCTTCAGGAAGTTTGCAGACAAAAGTCCAAAATTCTAAGGAACTCAAAAGATAGGGTGAATTCAATTCAAAGCTGATTTCTGAGTACTTTTATGGTTTCAGTCAAACCTTTTGCACACTGAAATACCTAGCTATTGTAAATATATGTGCCTTTAACATTTCTATTCTGGGTATACTATTTGCAATCTATTAAAATACAAACACTACTGAATCAATCCCAAAATGTTCTGTTTGCTTATCTTGCGCCTTGATATACCCCTTCTTTGACCATTTCAAAAACGCATAGTAATATTAGATAGGTTTATTACCGCAAGCAATAACTTTACAAGGCAACGATTCTTTACATAAACACTTGCTGGAAAAACCTGTAGTAATCTGATTAGAAATGGGTAAGCCAACCATTTTTTAAAAATGCTAGCATACAATGAAGATTTATTTCTGATAAACGTACTACATGCTGATTTACTCAAATCCTGAATGTACCATGAAATTCAGTGAAACATATAGCAAAAAGTAGACCTGTTAAAGGATAGAAATCCTTTGTGCCAAACAACAAAGTATCATTATGATACTCCTGAAGGACAACTAGTTAACTATTTCAGAGCAACTTAAAAGTAACTTTCTCTATTTAATTTAATAAATATTTAAACTCAATGAGATAGAGGTTTCCATTCTTATTTCAATGGCTACATTATAAGACAAAAACATTCATCTACGGACAGTGTAACAGTACCTAAATAAATGTACAAGACACTTTGACAGACATCATAACACCACAAGGAGCCAGTACATCAATGCAACTGCTATGATTTCAAACACACAATAAAGGTTTATCACTGTTAATTGAATTAAGCATATTCAGGATCAGCTTTTTTGACAGTATCCGTACCATTTTGACTGATCCTTGTAAAATGTGCAAGATTGAGGTACTTCAGCTCTAGCGTAAGTGGAGGCTGTAAATGGCTGCAAGCAAAATCAAGTGATGATCTGAATTCTTGATGCTGACTGGTAATAAGTATCAAACCCCATCCACACTGCCCATACACTTTTCTCTCTTGGAAGCATCAGGTTAGTAAGAGGCAGGGTTTGGGCAGAAAATGGGTTTATCTAGAGAGACAGGGAATAACGTGTGATCCTCGTCATGCTAATTAAGTACTTAGCCATGCACTCCCCCTACAGTAGGTAATACTTCTGCTACTCGAGAGAATAATATGGTGGCCACCCAGCTGTGCTCTCCTTCATGCAGGACTCAGCTACCCTCTATCCTCATCCTACTCATTACTGTGTAAACTAGTATTTATACATATAACACTGCACCAATTCAATGGAGGAACCAGCTCAATATAGGGTGGGGGGAAGCTATACACATTAACAACTTTTGTATCATGTTTCACGCTGATCTAATCTGTCTGAAACACTATAAACGAGATAAAGAATTTACAATCTTGGAGTTTTTTCCATTAGGCAATTTTAATCTTCATTATAATCTTCACAACGTGCACTGCAGCACTCTAAGTCCTCTTCACCTTTTTTCTCTACATGGCTTTATATCTTTTCTCATAATTTGGAAATCAATCTAATGTAATTGACATGTTCATAAGATATTCAAAAATCTCATAAATTTGTTTTAAAAATATTTGCTTGTTGTATGCTCTCACACTGACATTACACACTTGCAATGATATAACAACAACAGACAGTTTGCTGCTGAAAATGAGATATCTGGTCTCTTATTTACTCTCAAAGACTAAGCAATCTCTGCCCAGGTCTGTCAAGGACCTGTCTCACTAGATGTTAATCATTTGGCTAAGTTCAAGAGAAACATTCTTGATTTACCTCTCAGACAAAAGATTCAGAGACGACTGGTCATTCATTTCCTGATTCCGTTGAATTGATTTAAATTACTGAATGTGTCAGCCAGTGCCATACAGTACAGTCAGCAGTTTGACAACCAAAGTCTCATTTCAGCACTGTGTCAAAAATCATCAAAGGGAAAATACTAACTCTGAGAATCCATAAAAAAGGATGATTATAAATTTATCTGATCTCCATTTTGGGATTGTTATATTTGTGCCCTCTTCTTCTTTCTCCCTCCCGCCACACAAATAAAAAATGTGGTAAAGATGACCTATAAATAGGTCATGGAAGAGACATGACTGTTCTAGATTTGCATCTAATATGTATCTAAAAGTACAGAATAGCAGTGTTCATTGAGTAGGACACCTGACTACATCCCTGTAATATGGTTAAAATACACACCTTTTACTAAAATTAAAAACACCAAGACCTTGACATTAACAACTAATGACAATATGGAATGTAATACATTTAAAAAATACAGCTACCAATATACAAAGAGGTCAGGTCTATAACAGTCACACTAATGAAATTTGTCTAACCTTTTATTTCTACATTTATATTCAGCAATTGTTTTTTAAACAGGAGCAAAATATTTTTTATGTATAATTACAGCAAAATAAAAGCACCCAGCAGAAATGGTAAGAAAAACATTTTTAAAGAGATGATACAGTAATGCCATGTCTACAGTATAGAACTGCCCCACTGACCAGGGCATCCACACTATGTATCAAGTTTCAGGCGCACAACATGCACTGAAATGACATACAACACTCCTGTAAGAGTTGCAGGGCTTGTGGCACAGCTCTCTGGAGAAGATGCATAGTGCCTTTGGTCTGCAGTGTATATTTACATCTACTCGTATTTTTGGTTTGCTCCAATGGATGCTATCTCTGAATCGTCCTGGATCTGAACACGTCTTGTGAAGACGGGGTGTGCCTTGCTATGTCCACGCAAATGTAAATATCTTAAGGTATGTCTACACTACAGCTGCTGACAAAACTGACCGTGGGTCTGCAAGCAGTGCTCAGAAAGGCAAAGAAGCTTACTTCTATTCTTCTCATTTGTTTATTTGATATTTTCAAATAGCTTTCTATTTTTCATGTAATTGTGGTTGGGCTTTTTGTGCTTTGTATTGCAGCTGTACTAACAGTTTTCTCTCTCTTGTTTTCCAGTAGGTTCCAGAGACAGGAGTATCAGGACTTGTGTCCAAAAGGGAAGACATTCCTCCATGTCTCTCACTGTGGCTTCCTCTGTCAGCTAGTGCAATGAGGTTCCTGGGAATGTGTCATTCTTTTACGGGGGAGATGGGAGGAAAGTGGATGCACTTTGGATATAAGGAATGAGTATGAGAAGTAGCACAGGTGCATAACCTTTAACTGTGTTCTTTCTTTCAGATCTCAGGGGTATCAGAGATGCTACTAAAGCACCACAGAGACTACCGTGGCAACTGCCCTCACCTCAGAAAAGTACCTACATTGGGGAGAGCAGGAGAATGGGTGCGTCTGAACTTGTGTTTGTTCATCTTAGTCTACTCATTAACCGGTGACTTTTTCTCTGTTTTCCAGGTGAAACTCCATGGGATAAAACGTATATGTGTTTTTTTTTAAAAGTATACCTGTTTTACAAAACATAAAGTTGTACTTGGCAAACCCATTTCTGCATTCCTTTGTTACACATGTGGTGAGTGAGTAAAGAGAGAGCCAAGACCAAGAAAGTATCAGAGGGGTAGCCGTGTTAGTCTGGATCTGTAAAAAGCAACAGAGAATCCTGTGGCACCTTTAAGACTAACAGATGTATTGGAGCATAAGCTTTCGTGGGTGAATGCCCACTTCTTCGGATGCATCCGACAAAGTGGGCATTCACCTACGAAAGCTTATGCTCCAATGCATCTGTTAGTCTTAAAGGTGCCACAAGACCAAGAAAGAACATCCTAAGTTGCTCCAAATGAAGAGTAGGGTTGGACAAAGCATAGATCAGCTGAATATTGATTCAGCCGTGTACATACAATTGGTGAATAGGTTGACAGGTGGCAAAGCAAGAGTTCTGAGCCACCACCTGGTAAGCAGGAACATTGTCTGGCTACACTGTTAGAATTAGCTTTACTACTGCAGTTCCAACACTTACATTTCCTGTCCAAGTGTTACAATGCTGCAGTGACCTGATGATGCAGGATGCAATGGTCCTTGAGCCTTGCTCAGACTAAGTATAACTTTGAAGGTGTGTGTATATCTGTGCACTACTGTAAGAAGTTTTATATATGGACATGAGGTGTTTTACCAGCATAGTAATGGTGTGGAAATGGGTGTTCTGCCTTTTGCTTTGATGGGAGCAGGACTGGAACCAATCTTTTGAGATGCTGAGTGTCCTCAATTTCTATGCAAATTAATGGGAGGTAAACATCCTCTGAACCAGACAGGAGGCACTCAGCAGAACTGGGTTGCTAATTGGTAGTCTGGAAATATGTAATCAGTCTGATTGGGCTTTTCAAAGGAGCTTAAAGGAATTAAGTGGCCATGTCCTATTCAGATTCAATGGTATCTGAGCACCGAACTCCATTAGGCTCCTTTGAAAATCCCAGCCTCTATCTTTATCTTAAAAAACACTTGAAAAAGGTAAGGAATAGATGTGGATTGGACAAGGAGCATGAGTCATGTTGACCATGGTTACAATAGTGATTTTTTTAATGAGGCATATAATGCTTAGTAACACATTTAAAAGGGTCTCTTCTTTCTGCTATACCAGTGTTTCTCAAACTGTGGGTCAGGACACCAGAGCGGGTCGCAACCCCGTTTCAATGGGATCACCAGGGCTAGCGTTAGACTTGCTGGGGCTTGGGGCTGAGCCCCACCCCCCAAAGCTGAAGCCCTCAAGCTTCGGCACCCTCCAGGATGGCAGGGCTTGGGCTTTGGCCCCCCGCCCAGGGTGGTGGAGCTCAGGCTTCGGTCCCCCTTCCCGGGGTCGTGTAGTAATTTTTGTTGTCAGAAAGGGGTCACGGTGCAATGAAGTTTGAGAAGCCCTGTCCTACACCTTTCCTCTTTCAGTTTCTACACATGCCCTCGGGGGTTGAATTCATAATTCACCCTGTTTAGATATACATCTCATGCTGCTAAAGTTATCTAAAGAATTAGGCTCTTAAAAGCTGTGGCCCTGTATTTGTATGGATATGCACTATATGAACCATCCACAAGACACATTCATTTATTCCTTTATAGATTAGATTTTAAGATAAAGCACATATCTGTTCCTTAAAAATTTTTAAATCGTGAACAAACACTGCAATGTCCTTTAATGAACTGGTGAAATCAAACAAGATTTCTTTAAAATAAACGTAAGAGCACGCTAAACAAACATGCACCAGAAAAAAATTTGTATCTAGAAAGATCTGTATCCATTATGATAGTAGCAAGCATCCCCAGTTAGGAAAACACTTTGTAGGTTTCTAACAGCCTGAATAATCAGACTTCCCATTCCTAAGCCAGTACTAATGGAAACTGCAACAAGGACAAGTTTCTCTTTCACACTTTATTAAGGGCTTGTCTACACTGGCAATTTACAGCGCTGCAACTTTCTCGCTCAGGGGGCTGAAAAAACACACCCCTGAGCGCAGCAAGTTTCAGTGCTGTAAAGCGCCAGTGTAGACAGTGCATCAGCACTGGGGGGTTGCGAGCTGTGAGCCTCCACCCCAAACCCCGCTTTGTCTTCAGCATTTATAATGGTGTTAAATATATAAGTAAGTGTTTTTAATTTATAAGGGGGTCGCACTCAGAGGCTTGCTCTGTGAAATGGGTCACCAGTACAATAGTTTGAGAACCACTGCTCTAATAGTTCCTAGATGGCATTCCCCGTGCAGTTTCCTGCACTCCCAGCGCTGGTAGCTACGCCCCTTGTGGAGGTGGTTTTTTTTTTTTTGTTTTTTGTTTTTTGTTTTTTTTAAAACCAGCGCTGCGACCACACAAGGAACATTAAAGTGCTGCCACGGCAGCACTTTAGCGTTGCAAGTGTAGACTAGCCCTAAAATGATTGGATTTTAATTTCTGTAGCAACAGAGCCCTGTTCTTTTTATTTATGACTTTATAAATACACTATAACAAGCAAAATAGATATAAAGAATAGGGCATACCAACAAAAGCAAATTTCAGTGAATAAGTAAAACAATATTCCTAAGATTTCCAAAAGAAGAGAACAGAAGAAAAGCAAGATGACAGGGAAGAATAATACTTGATTGAAGTACAGGAGAAGAAGAAAAAGAGAACGAGGAAAGAAACAATACAAGTACACCTCTACCCCGATATAACGCGACCCGATATAACACGAATTCTGATATAACGCGGTAAAGCAGTGCTCTGGGGCGGCGGGGCTGCGCACTCCGGTGGATCAAAGCAAGTTCAATATAACGCAGTTTCACCTATAACGTGGTAAGATTTTTTGGCTCCCGAGGACAGCGTTATATCGAGGTAGAGGTGTAAATAGAAGAATATGCAAGCTCTATATAAAAACTAAGCTAGAGTATCTCATTATCTGGCAACATAGATACTTCATACATATTCAAATGTATATCAGACTGTTACTATCAGAAATAAATATCATATTTCTCTGAATCCATCAAGTTGTTCTTGTTTCCTGAACATCAATCTCTCTAGAGTAGCCAGGTTGGATAACTAGTTTTCTTGGTCCTTATTTCTTGATGCTGACACTTCTATGTTTTACATAATTAACCATTTGGCAACAAAAGCTGCGCAGAGTAACCAAACCTTCTGAGAATTGTTAAGACCTATCTTCACATTTAAGAGTTCCAAGATAAAAAAATGTCCTGCTTTAGGTCAGGCTGGCACTCTCTCTTTTCCAAATACCACTTCCAAGAAGACGAGGGGCTCTTCCTCCATAAAATACTAAAGCGGTAGGGGGAATGGACTGCTGGGGCCAGAGAATTTACAGGGGGATGGCAGACCCCAGCCTGGCTCTGTCCCTCCTCTCTGGGAGCTGGGAGTCTGCATATCCCCCGTGGTGCCTCTGGGTGTGGAGACTGAATGCTGGGGCCATCTGTCAGGTATGGCACAGCTCTGGTCTCTCTTACCCTGTAACACTACAGTTGCTCTAACACAGGGGTTCTCAAACTGGGGGTCGGGACCCCTCAGGGGGTCGCAACATTATTACATGGGGGGTTGCGAGCTGTGAGCCTCCACCCCAAACCTCGCTTTGTCTTCAGCATTTATAATGGTGTTAAATATATAAGCAAGTGTTTTTAATTTATAAGGGGGTCGCACTCAGAGGCTTGCTCTGTGAAAGGGGTCACCAGTACAATAGTTTGAGAAACACTGCTCTAACAGTTCCTAGATGGCATTCCCCGTGCAGTTTCCTGTGAAACGTGTGCAACTGCTGCACTAGTACCAGTGGTGACAGGCAGGATATGGGCACAGTTCTTTAGAATGTTTATGTTCAGTTATTAGTTTGGCATGTTGCTCAGGCCCTTCATGTGAATTTATAGAATTAGGAATCTTGCTCTTCGCTGCACTCACCTTGGCACTGCTATACAGAACGTGATTAAGAATTGCTCTTTAAACAATTAAAATATAATCAACAGCTGTACATATACCCTGCAAAATATAAAAACCACAAGTACATTTTTTCCCCTTGATCTTTCTTGAATCTCTTCCTTTTTGCCAGCAGGGATTTTAATAGCACAATTATGTACATGGGGTCACTGGTGAAGCTTTTAGTGAGTGTCTTCATCATCTCCTGTCTGGATTATAAAAACACAATTTATTTGGGCTTGAAAGCATCAGCTTTAAGAAAAACTGCAATCAGTGCAGAATGCAGTAGCACTCCTAATCAGCAATACACATTACCAAAGTACCTTGCCATGGTGTTCTCTGCTCTCTTTGCTGGCTGCCTACTGAACACATTGTTAAATGTAAATTTATTAAATCAGTCCTTATTTTCAAAGCACTAAATGGCATTGGCCCAGCATACCGAAAAGATTGCCTCACCTTCTGGGACTTTCTCCTCAGAACCAATGGAACTTTCTAAAACAAGTGCAATGCTTGTTTGCACAGGAAGTAAGGCTCTCTCAGAGGCTGACTGTAACACACACTCGAACCAGAATTAAGATTTATCACAAAACTTGCTACATTCCAGTCCAAATACACAGTGCACTACTTTGAAATTGCCTTCCCTTTGAACATTATAAAGAACATGCAGTTAAAAAAAAAGAAAAACTACACTCTCACACACAGTTTTCCTCTGGTAAGGCAGTAAGATTCAGATTTATCAGATTAGGCATACATTCATTTTTGTTAATTCCCACTTCTGGAAGACACTCAGATACAGTAGAACCTTAGAGTTACGAACACTAGATTTATTAACTGACCAGTCAAACACACACCTCATTTGGAACTGTAAGCATGTAATCAGGGAGCAGCAGAGACATACATACATAGGGCAAATACAATACAGTACTGTGTTAAACTTAATCTTCTAAAAAATAAAGAGAAAGTTTAAAAAAAGATTTGACAAGGTAAGGAAACTCTTTCTGTGCTTGTTTCATTTAAATTAAGATGATTAAAAGAAGCATTTTTCTTCTGCATAATGAAGTTTCAAACCTGTATTAAGCCAATATTCATTGTAAACTTTTGAAAGAACAACCATAATGTTTTGTTCAGAGTTACAAACATTTCAGAGGTGTTCATAACTCTGAGGTTCTACTGGACCACAAAAGAACCACAATACCATAGAGGGTAGTGACTTCTTAGACCGGATCACATGACAGAATTCACCATCAGAGGGTCTCATCTGAGGAACGCAGCAACCGATGTTCATGTACTGTTCAACAGTGGTCTCAGCATTCATTAGCCACTTGGCCTGTAAATCCTATTTGGCACCTCAGTGGGCTATCACTTAATGGGTGTAGTCCAAAACTTGGGTGAAAACTTTAATCAGTTCAATCAAGATTAAAAAAAAAATCTTGTTTTTTTAAATGTTGAATCAGGGCTTGTCTTCACTACCGTGCTAAATCCCATCAGCATAACATGGCGTAGACACTGCTTTAAGTCGATGCAAGTTATGTTGACTTAAAGTTACATAACTTACGTAACTAAACTAGAGTAATTTAGATAAACTTACAATGTTAGTGTAGACAAAGCCATAGTGCTAGACAAAGCTTTGTTATAGCTTCAAATTTCAATCTGTAAATTTACCACATTACTGGACAGAAGCAAGTGCTTTTACAGAAAATACCTAATTAAGAAAACAGGAAAGATAAATTCCCTTGAGAGATTTTTAAAGTAATAATTCTGTATTCTGCATGAATAGGGTTATTCATACTTAATACAGTGATCTAAAACAGATCTAGTCTACATTACTGGCATTCAATTTTGTGCTCAAGACTACTTAGATTGTCTATCTGCCTCTTGTTAATGAAAACTTTCTGCATGTTAAGACCTGTCTCACAATGACCACATTCAGGTTAGAAAAGGTGTAGGAATTAAATGCCAATAGTATTAGCAGATGGCACCTGAGAATGCTTTACAACTAAAGCTTAAAGGTTGTCCTTGTCCCTTTTAATCTTAATGACTCCATTCAACCAAACAATTGTAACAAAAATAAACATGGTAAATCTGTGCCCATGACAAAATCAAGTAAGAGGAATGGTAATAGCAAAGCAGAATAGAAGATGGATTTATAAATTATAATACTCTCGGTGAGGCGAATATCTCCAGATTATGAAAATTGGAGAATTGGTCTGAAATCAGTAAGATGAAATTCAATAAAGACAACTGCAAAGTACTACACTTAGAAATGAAAAATTAAACACAGAGATACAAAATGGGGAATAACTGACTAGGCAGTGGTATTGTTGAGAAGGTGCTGGGTTATAATGGATCAAAAATGTAATGAGTCAATAATGTGATGCGCTGTCATGAAAAAAGACAAATATCACTCTTGAATGTACTGTATTAATAGGAATGTCATATGTAAGCGGGAGGCTTCAGTTGGAGAACTATGTCCAGTTTTGGGTACTATGCTTTAAGAAAGACTTGAACAAATTGGAGAGAGTCCAAAGGTGAGCAACAAATATGATAAGAGGATTAAAAAATATGACCTCAGAGGAAAGGTTGAAAGAATTGTACATGTTTAGTCTAGAAAAGAGAAGATGGGGGAATATGATAACAGTATTCAAATACCTACAAGTTTGCTATAAATAGGATGGTGATCAACAGTTCTCTATGTTCACGAAGGATAGGACAAGAAGTAATCAGCTTAGTTTGCAGCAAGGAAGATTTATGTTAGATAGTAGGAAAAACTAACTAAAGCAAGCACTGGAATAGGTTACCTAGACAGGCTGTGAAATCACCATCCTTGGAGGTTTTTAACAACAGGTTAGGGTATGTCTACACTACTCGCCGGATCGGTGGCCAGCAATCAATCCAGCGGGGGGTTGATTTATCGTGTCTAGTCTAGACGTGATAAATCGACCCCAAGCACTCTCCCGTCGATTCCTGTACTCCACCTCTGCAAGAGGCGCAGGCAGAGTCGATGGGGGAGCGGCAGCAGTCGACTCACCGGGGTGAAGACACCACGGTAAGTCGATCTAAGTACGTCGACTTCAGCTACGTTATTCATGTAGCTGAAGTTGCGTAACTTAGATCGATTCCACCCCCCAGTGTAGACCAGGCCTTAGAGAAATACCTGCCAGGAGTGGTCTAGGTGTACTTGGTCTACCTCAGTGTGGGGAAATAGACTAGATCACCTCTTGAGGTCCCTTCCAGTCCTACATTTCTGTGATTCTAAGTTTGATCAGCTTCTAGAAAGCAATACCTTTCCCACAGGGTCTGTGCTTCATAGAAGACAAATGTCTAATTTGTAAAATATGGAGCAAATGAGTGGAGGGAAGATGGCATGTTTAATATTTACAAGCTGCACGTTAATCACATTAGATATCTTTGAGCGTCACATACTTTAATAATGTATCTCTACTAAATTTTGTCTCTAGAAATTCTTAATACGCTATGATATATCTTGATGGCATATCTAGACTTGCCATATATTTCAGTTAATATACATTACTGCTTTTAATAATGTAACAGAGCAGCACAACAAATTATATTGCTAAAGTCTTGATTCATATATTCTCATTTTATATTCAAACTACAGTAGTAGAGCAGTCATCTCAATTTCTAGCATCAAAGGTCACAGAACATGAGCATTACACCTTAGTCTACATTAACTACAACTGAGCAAAGTAAAATCATGTGACACAGGAATAGTCCACATTCTTAGAATTCCAGTGTAATTACATAAATTAAACTAGCTTTACAACTCTAGATTCAATTTAAAAATATCATTTTTGTGTGTTTATATAACACAAATATGCAAATACAAAACTCAACCTTGAGCTACTGAGTCATGATCAGTGCCTCTCTAATTATGGATCCAAGGTTTTGACTCCCTAGATAACATTGTAGCTGACTAACACCCATCCCTAAATTCCTTAAAACAAATCCAATCTGCAATTAATTTTCCATATGTGGTCTCCTGTTATCAGAGAAATACTATGCCAAATTTGAAGTGAATTGGACAACTGTTTTAGGAGGTATAAAAGTTAAAATATTGGAAGGTTTTTCACTTTTTGAAAAATCTTTTTTTTTTTTTTAATGGCATTGCCTAGAAACTCAAACTATCTGATTCATCTGTCTTCAATGGGAATTAGAGGGAGAGTATTTTTTAGAGGCTGATATTTCATTCTGGAGCTATTTGCTATGAACTTTTGAACCTTCTAATAGTCTGTAAACATTCATGTAGACTTCTTAAGGTACCCAGCCTTAATCACTTCTTAAATACCTATCACAGTAGGATTAACTGCCTTCTTCAGACAGAGCTTTTACAGTGCACTACGGGCTGGTCTAAACCCAGTTTTTGTATAGTGAAATTGATGTAACTGTCCAGCATGCTGGCAGCTGTACCAATGTAAGAGTGTTTATATGTGTATATCTCATTTCAGTAATAGAACTGAAATGGAGTCCACACTAGGGAGTTACAAGAATTAACTGTTTTGACTACAAAAACTGTGTGTTGAATTGCCACTTCCTTACTCCCCAGGAGCAGAATATACTGTTCTCAGAGCATTCCCAGGCCCTGCCAGCTCAAGAAGGAAGGACCAAGTGAATATTTGGAAATCAGTTTTTACCCACATGAGAGTATAATACGATTCTTATATAGGCAGCCTCCCTCCCCCTTATTTTACTATTACTAATTTTAGAGGTGACAAAGGGGGAATTTTCTGTAATATTTTTATGAATCTTTTGTGTGCCTCAGTTTCCTCTATGTTTTGCATGGTTATCTGAAGTGGGGGGAAGGACTGTTTGCTACAGTCTCAGGGCAGGCTACTAGACATAGATATGAATGACGTCTAGCTTTCTGAGCCCAAAGAAATCATTAAAAAGGACTGGCCCCATATCAATGGAGAATCTGAGAAGACAATGGCAAATCCCATCACTAGAACATTGACACCTAGGAACCAACGACCCAGAAGAAGATGGATTTCCCCACCTCAAGAACAAAGTACTGGGAAGATGTGAGGTGGGGAACAAGAGTTAGCTGGTGGAAGGAGTCTGGGCTCCCACCTGGGAAGTGACCAAGGAGGACAGACAGGGAGAGACAACCTGAACAATGAGGTTCAATGGGCTGGGCTCTGGGCTAACCAGAATGGTCTATGCTTTAACCTTCATTTCTCTATGCTAACCTAAGGACTTCCTATGCTGTGTTCCAGTTGACTAATAAACCAACTGTTATGACAACACTGTTTGAGTGTCACTGCAAATGCTTGGTGAGGTGCATCCTGGAGAGTGTACAAGTCTCTATCAGGAGTCCATCTGAGTTGGATTCATTGAACAGAGCTCACGGTGTGAAAGAAGAGTGCTGGAGCCACAGAGGTTCAGTCTAAGGAGGCGGTGAGGCCACGTGGCCTACCCTGTGCAGGAAGAGTGAAACCTCTTGGGGGTCTGATACACTGAAGAGGTTCTGTGTACAGACTGTTCTAAAGCTGGGGGGGCGGGGGGGGGTGTAGCACCAATCTTGTGGATCCATGACAATATTCATAGGACTTTTTATTGTGTCTGCCAAACAGCAACCAAGTATCCTAAGCAGAATTAACCAATTACAGACATAGCAGGGAAGATCTCAAGACTATCAGCAAAAGAAGAAATAGTCTTGTCATGTCGGTCTACTTCCCCATTCTAGAGGGACAAGGTGGGTGAGGTAACGTTTTTTATTGGATTGATTTCCAATAAAAGATATTACCTCACTCACCTTGTCTCTTTAATATCCTGGGACCAACATGGCTACAACATACCAGTCATATTTATTACACCTTCCATTGAGACAAAAGGTCAGGTTTTAGTTTTCTTAGAAGCTGCTACCAGAAACAGTATTATAAGTTGGCCAATATGGAGTGTTTCAAGAAAATGTATTTGACATCTTTCACCTCATTCCAGAAAAGCCCCAAACACACTACTTCTCAAGTCACAGGGAACCCTGAAAGTTACTCTTCAATCTAAGCCTGTTAAATAGCATTGCAAAATGTGTATAAGATGTATATATGAGCAAGTTCCTCATCATAGCAACTGGATTAAAGATTGGAAGAATCCTTGCCTGTTCCCTGTTTGCCATAAAAAGAGAAGAGGCAATATAGTATTCCACCTCCAACTCCTGCCCTGCCCTTTTGATTTATTCTCCAATTTTCCACTAAAACATTGTCCAAGAATTTTCATTTTCATAGTCTGTATTTGCCTTTGGCTTCCTTTTGAGGAAGCATTCACATAAAAGATACAAAATGTACTGTAGAAATGGACATCTGATGATTATTACATTGTATTCAGATTGTTTGCAGTATTGTTGTAGCCATGTGGGTCTCAGGATGAGAGAGCGCCAAGGTAGGTGAGGGAATATGTTTTATTGGACCAACTTCCGTTGGTAGAAGGTACAAGCTTTCGAGCTTCACAGAGCTCTCCTTCAGGTCTGGGAAAGGAAACCAGAATGGCTGAGCTAAATAAAAGTTGAGACAGATTGTTAAGGAAAGGGGGTAAACACAAGTTGTGGGAGACTACTTAAAATGAAGTGGGCAGTTAAGGGTTAGCAGGCAGTGTGGTGTGTTATGAATTGCTGTAATGAGACATAAAACCAGTAAACCTATTGAGTCCATGTTTTTTAGTGTGTAGCACAGTTGTGAATTTAAGTTCCCAGGCTTGCCCTTTAAAGATGCTGTGCAGGTTTCCTTTGAGGACAAGTACCAACAGGTTGGATATGGAGTGATCACTTTGTGAAACGAGTTCGGGTACAGATGATAGTGTTTTTGTCTCATCACTTTTCTGTGTGAGTTCATTTGAGAGTATAGTGATTGTTTAGTTTCAATCATATAATTATTGTTGGGTCATTTGATGCACTGGATGAGGTACACCACATGCTGTGATAGGTATGTGTAGGACCCAAGAATCTTGAAAGGTGTGTTGTGGGGGGTATTGATCATTGTAGAAATGGAGATATGTCTGTACAGTATTAGAGGAATGTGCAGCACTTTAGAGACACACAAGACAACTTGGTCCCTGCCCCAATCTAACACAGTGATGTCAAAGAGACCATTTACGTGCTTGAAGTTAAGCACATGTGTGCTTGCAGGATTAAGGTCTAAATAAGAAATCGGAATTGAAAAACAGTGGAAACAATTTTTTTTATACTTTAAAAAAAAATCTGACTTCACCTCTGTCATTAGACACACAAATCAAGGTTATATCAAGGCAAGTTATATCAAAGTAACTGTCAAACCCTATCTTCTATATATTTTCCAATATATTTTCTGAAGAATACTGGTAAGGTCCATTTTCTCTGAACTCAGTGTTATACCATACTACTGATTTCTGCGAATACAGCCCTGATTAAACAGACACATTGTGCTGCTCTCATTTATCCAATGAAATGAAAACAGCAGATTGATAAAGCAATAAATAGGGAATTTATTCACAAAGTGAAATGCCTTTAGGAAAAATTTCTTTGAAATGTTCCCACTTTTACAAACAAAACTGAGATAAATATATTGTGTGTCTGTTATCAGCATTTTGATCTTTAATGCATATAAATTTGTAACATACCTCTACATAGACTTTAGTTTTTCTTGTTACAGGAGGTTCTGTCTTCACAGCTTACAACATTTCAAATGTTCAGACCACAGTTACACACAAAGCTTCCATTTTAAATTCAGTAAAGATATGTTTGATGTTGAGAGACTGGTGTTCTTATATGGTTAAAACATTAAATGCAGCTAAAGTCAATCTTTAAGAGATATTCAGCTTTTGGTAGATCCACTTCTAACTGCAATCATTAATAGACATTACCTGACTCATGTGACCAGGTATCCTGGTTCTAAGAGACCGTCTGAAGTGTTTTTGCTGGTTCTGCAAAAGCTGGATTTTGTCCCAATCTCAGTATAAACATGTAGGTGGATACTGAACTGCCTTAACCTGCTCCACACTGGCTCCCTGCCAGCATTCTCATCTCCTCCATTTGTACCCCCCATTTCTTAATCCCACATGCTGAAACCTTTTTATTCACATTCAATGTCCACCCTTGCTGGTCTTAATTAGCATGTCCTGATTTTGTGCTTCCAAAACATGGTCACTCTCTGATCAATGCACTCAGTCTGCATCCCATGTTAAATAAACAGAAAACCTTTTAATTTACTTCCTACAATCAAATAACCAATGGCAACAAGCAGGGATGATAGATTCTTCCTAAAAGTGTGTGAGGGGGGGGAGGCGTGAGGTCCCACCCCCTCTGTGGCCACACCCCTACCCCTCCTCTTCCCCCGAGGTCCTCCCCGGCCAAGCCAGAAGCCGGAGCCGGGCCAGGGAGCCTGGACCCTTGCACCTGCCCAGGGTGGGGGGCCTGAGAACAGCCCCAGGGCCATGTCCCCACCCCCTGGGCCCTCAGCCCAGGGCAGGTGGTGGGTTTGCAGCTCACCATAGCTGCCCTCGTGGCTCTTACCCCGATACACCTCCAGCTTTTGGCCTGGCCTGGGGGTAGGGCCTCGGGGGCTGAAGAGCTGCAGCCAGGCCCTGGTAAGAGCTGCCCGGGCAGCTGTGGGGAGCCGCAGACCCTCCACCTGCCCTAGGTGGGTTGCCCAGGGGGTAGGGACATGGGCCGGGGGCTGGTCTCAGCCTCCCCGCCCCCACTCTGGGCAGATGGAGGGTCTGCGGCTCCCCACAGCTGCCCAGGCTCCCTGGGCTGCTCTTACCTGGGCTGGACTCCAGCTTCTGGCCTGGCCAGAGGTTAGGGCCTCGGCGGAAAGAGGAGAGTTAGGGGAAAGAGGAGAGTTTGCCAGGCTCATGGCAAAAAGTGGACGGGCCAGGCCCATCCACTTTCTAAAGTGTGAGGGTCACTGCCCCTTGGCCCCCCCATTCTGGTTCCCCTGGCAACAAGTCTACCTTCTTAGATTTTTAAACCATTTTTCAATTTTCAGACAAAAATTAGAAAAAGAATTGAAGAGTCAGTTAAAAGATTAAGGAGCAGATATAAAAAAATGTTGCAAAGCTTTGTCAGCAATTGAAAAAGAATCAAAACCACTTTTTAAAAATGATTTTACCATCTACAGGGCGTATGCCACAATCTCCCTCATAGATACCTCCTTCTTATGCTCTATTCCCATGTGCAGCCCTCTGCATGCTTTCCCTTAGCAAAGGCATATACCAAACCCATGTGCACTCACCTATACCCACTCCCTAAGATACTCATCTTCACTGTGCATGATACTCAGACATGAAAGGCATGGTCCATTCATATGAAACACCTAGCTTTCTCCAGGCAAATTCCCTTTTCATAGGACATTCAGCATCCCCAGTAAGTACTTCAAGATTACCCCTCCTACAACCTGCCATTTCCTTGCAAGACACTGAGGAAAGGACAATGATCCATTCTGTCCCATCTTTTCACTGAGCAGAAAAAATAGGTGTGTTGTCTGTGACACTGCACCCCATATTCTTCACAGTGATATTATTATGATATCATTATGACATAATTATGATGCATTTTGTACAAGATGGGTCATGTGACGTGTCATTGGAAAAGTTATGCTTTGCTGAATATGATTATCCTATTTGTATGCAAGTATCATTTTTGTATCTAAAGTTAGGAATATTGACTATGTATCTGTATTTCAATCATGCTTACTTTGGGTGACATCCACAACTAGCCTTTCTGGTATAAAAATGAAGCCAGACAGTGCTGATGGCCCATCAGCAAACACAATGGACCCTGGAAGAACTTAACCTTCCTGTGAACGTTCCAGACAGCGTGTAAGTAATGGCTGCTATGACTCAGCAAGGTATGCAAGGGCATGTAACCAGGCCACATGACTCTGACACCATCTTGGGATGTCTCTGTTTTTCCACAAACTGAGTTTGGGACAAAAGGGCTCCCGCTATAGGCTAAAGCTATATAAGGCAGGGAGAGACATCATCTGTTGTTCTTCACTCCCCACACAAGAGGACTCCTGGAAACACTTGAGGAAAAAAGACTGAACTGGGGGAAGTGCTGGACCCAGGCTAAAGGGATTTCTAGCCTGTAAAGACCTGGGGATTCCAAACTATAAAGCAAGTGCAGCTTGTCCCTTAAAAATCTGCAAACCTGCTTGTCCTACCTCTCAGGGTGAGCAACTGCTAATTCATATCCAATCTATCTAGTATATTAAGCTTAGGGTATGTCTACACTACAGGATTAATCCGAATTTAGATAATTCGAATTTGGGAAACAGGTTGTATAAATTCGATTGTGCGCGGCCACACTAAGCACCTTAATTCGGTTTTAAGCCACATTAATTCGGTGGTGTGCGGCCACACTACCCCATTAACTTAAACACAGTAATTCGGTGGTGTGCGTCCACACTAACCCTAATTCGAATTAACAAAATCGATTTAGGCTCTACTCCGTTCGTCGAGGTGGAGTACAGAAATCGATTTAAAGGGCCCTTTAATTCGAATTAACTGGCTCTGTAGTGTGGACGGGTGAAGGGTTAATTCGGATTAAGGCAGCTAAATCCGAATTAAAGTCCTAGTGTAGACCAGGCCTTAGTTTGCTTTTTTTTAATTTACTAGGTAATCTGCTTTGATCTGTTTGCTATCACTTATAATCACTTAAAATCTATCTTTTGTAGTTAATAAACTTGTTTTTTCTTTATCTAAACCAGTGAGTTTGAGTGACATGCATGGGAAATCGTAGCTCAAGTGGCAAAGGCTGTTGCATATTCCTCTCCACATTGGGGGGGGGGAGGGAGGGAGGGAGGAGTGAAATCTATGATCTTACACTGTACAAATCCCTGTGCAGTGCAAGATGGTATAATTCTGGTTTTATATTTCGGGGGGGAGGGGTCCTAGGTTGGGAAGCTCATGGTTATTTTGGCTGTAGCCTCTCTGTTTGTTCATGCAGGAGCTGGTCAGAGAGCCTGCATGTAACTGCAGCTGGGTGTGTCCCTACCTGTGTGAATGCTGGAGGAAGTGTAGGACCAGGAGCAGGTCTGCAGCCTGTCACAGCAGCACAATGTGAGAAGGAGTCCAGGCTGGTGGGTCAGAGGGCTCAGTGGCACCCAGGGGGGAAACTCATCATAGTGTCCAACAGCCTAATCTCTCTCTCGCTCAAGTGCACAAGGAGAAGTGGCTTAATCCTTCCTCCAACCACTTCCCAAGAAGAAAAGTGGGATGTTGTGGCTTCTACTGGTCAGATCCTCCCCACAACCAGTGAAGAGGAGAATCAGGATGGGTAGTGTTCTCTAATCTGGTCCTTTCCCACCAGGACAAGGAGGAGCAGTGGCAGAAAGGTGGCCCTTTCTCATCCTGACACTCTTAACTCGGAAAAGATTAAATAAACTTGTGACTTTGGCCCACTCCACACACACATGCTGAAGCACAGATCTTACTTGGCCTCATCCTTCTCACACACTGCAAGAGATCAAGAAAGATAGAATGCCACTTGGACCCTGCTTTTACTTCTCTCCTCTACAAGAGACTGACCATTTTCCAGCAGTCTGTAGCTTTACTCTGAATCATCACCATTTATCACGTGAGGATGGGCAAGGAAAAAAATTCAAATAGGGAAGCACATTTATTGACAAATCACTGTCTTTGAGTAGACAGAACACTGCCAAAATAGAGAGAAGTGCTCCATCTGTATAAAACTAGTATCACCCGAGAATGTAATTGCTCAGGCTCTGCATTTGCTGAAAAACTGAAATAAAAAGGAGTGTCAATTTTGAGGAGCCAGTATCAAATGCTACTCTCAAGAAAAACAGTTCAAGATAAGAAGCGAGAGTGAGCAGGATTAGGGCAACTGAAATGATCTAATTCTAAACTTTCAATAGGAGCAACAATACCTTTTATTGGACCAACTTCTGTGGGTGAGAGAGACAAGCTTTTGAGCCACACAGAGCTCTTCAAGTCTTGAAAGCTTGTCTCTCTCAACAACAGAAGTTGGTCAAATAATAGATATTACCTCGCCTACCTTGTTTCTCTAGTATCCTGGTACCGACACAGCTACAACCACACTGCATACAATAGGAGTAGCATCAGGATGCCACCTTCACTCACCTGACCCAGCTATTCACTTTATAAAAATAAAAAAAAGTGTAACTTTCTCAAGAAAGTTTTCACAAACTTGTATGCACTCTTACACAAATAATGTTTTACTTTAGTGGTAAGGACATTAAGCAAAGGAAGGTCATGATGCATCTCTGGAATGTTAAACCATTAAATCAGCAATCCAAAACAGAGAAACACCTACTTGTTTTGCTGTGGGAGTTAGTCAAATCTTTTACATAAATAATACCTTATGCTATTGTTTTAAATAACCTTCCAAATCCTCTAATAATTGAAGTCGACATTTACTATGAAAAGAACAAAAATCAACAGTTTCCCTACACTAGAAATATATCATATACTCAACAGAATGTGTTACAGAAACACAATCTTAATATTGAATTTCATTGCGTTAGTAATTTCAACATTTTAATGATCATATACGTATGATCAAGAATACAATCTTATTCTATCTATACAGGTACTTGTATGCACTCGAACATCATTGTATATAAGTGACTCAGATATTAAAGAATTTGTTCTCACAATACTCAGTGAGACAGGAAAATATTATGCTCACTTTACAAATATAGAATTGAGACCCAGAGAGATTAAGTGACTTGCCCAAGATCACATAGGAAATCTTTGGCAGAGCCCAGGAATCAATCCCAGATCTCTAGAAACCTTTAACCACAAGGTCAAACTTTGCCTCCATCAGTCATTATTTTTTATTACCCTTTTTGGTAAAGAAAATCCATCTGATCAAGTTTGATTTATCAGAGTGTGAAATAAAATGTTTTCCAAAAAAGTGTAGATTTTTTAAAAAGACATTATACACTTCTATAACTCAAAACAATATACAGTAGATATAAATCTTCAGGCTTCGCATAAATGTCATTCCTCACTCTTCTTGCACCCTTAGCATCTGAAGGACACAAACATCCCAATTTTGGATGCTTTATACTGGCAGGATATGGCAATATATAGTGCACTACATCCCACAGAGTATACAAAATTTGATTTGAAAATGCTGGCTACCAAGCAGAAAAGGTCTGGTCTCTCCCATACTATCTTAAAAGTATTAAGGGTGGGTATTACGGCTAGTCAAATGAGAGATTATTTAAATGAATGACTGAACTGTTAAATAAACTTTCCAGGACCTTAGTTAGCTGAGATTTTACATGCATGATGGTCAGAAAGTTCAATGCAATGGCTCCTGTAACAACCCTAATTTGATCACACTGCACAGTGATTTCAGGGACGATTCTATTCTATGTCTCAATTTTCATTCTTTATAAAAGTATCTTTCAAAAAATGATGGGGCTGAAATTTAAATATAAAATCCCCCTTTTGTTGGAAATTTTGACCTACTATTTTTATTTGTAAGACCAAAAATTACTGTAACTGAAAAAGATCAAAGAAAAATAAAGAGTTTCTCGATTTTTTCAGGTTTTTTATTTTGTGTATTTGAGTACCCTGTAGTCAGTTTGTGCATGTCTTTCACACACAGCTACAGGCGGAATACAAAAAATTTAAAAGCAAAATAAACACAACTGTTAAACCATAAAATTGGCTGACTCACTGGCAGTACAGTACCTGTAAGCATTATTAACTCACTTTTCTAAACTGATTAGCTTTTAAGTTATTTATTTCTGTAATGTTTTCAGATTCTCTTAATTAATAATCAACCTACTTTTCAAATTTATATTTGGTATTCCAGGAATTAGAGGCCACTTTTGAAAACTTGGATATATCATGCCCTTAATGACTACCTACATAGACACTTATTAATGCCCAACTCATTTTTTTTATTGTGCGTTGGAATATCATGAGTATGAAAAATGTCATATGAAACAAAGTTCTATTTGTGCATTCTCTGTTGTGCATGAAAGGAAAAGTTACAGCAAAAGAATATCTATGGTTACCTCTCGATGCCCTGAACGGAATGTTATAAATGTATGTAAGACTCCAATCTCTCGAGAAAATTAAGCATGTTTTTGACTTCTATGGAACTATTTACACGGTTAAAGTTAGGCATAAGTTTAAATGCTTTACTGGATCAGGGTGTAAGAAGAGCTAGTTGGAAATTTTTCAACTAAACATCCTTCCATCAGAAAATGCCAACTGTCTAAACTAAATCTGCTCATAAGAAAATTTCAGTTTTGACAAATGTCTTGTTTTGAAACTTCTTTGGAAAAAAATTCAAAATTCTCAAAATGACCCTTTTCAAAACAAAAAATTCCTTTTATATTTGGAAATGACTAATTTTAAAATGTAAGCTAATTATAGTAAAAAAAATTTAGAAGATTGAAACAGAAATCTTTTGAAATTATCAAAACAAAATGTTTTAATTGATCAGAGCCACCTTTTTTTTTAAATTGTCTGTTCATGAAAAATTTTGACATGTTTGACTGTCTCCCCAAATTTGGGATGGGAAAACTTTTTGAAATTAAAAAAAATTTCTCAAGACAGGAAAATTGTTCCCCGCCCAGCTCTGGCATAAGTGAGTTATTGCATGTTTGATCTTGTGCCACGGAGACTGTCACAATTGTACCAGTTGCTAGGAATCAAATCACACTGATGTAGGGAGAAAAAAAGAGCCATAGAGAATGATTATATGTAGCAACTAAGTCTTGTATGAAGCCTTCATGCATCAGCTATTTTGAATGAAAACAGGTTGGTCTAAGAAAAAAAGACTTACTATCTTGCAGTGTGAGGTTTCCAAAATGAATCTCCGTCTTTCACATTACTTAAACTTTGCAACCACATCTATTAAATGTTTACATTTTGTTGTGTTTTACATTAGAACTAAAAGAATTTGGATAAGGATTACTTTCAGGAGTGGATATTTTGAAATTTTGGCACTACTTTCTAAGCTATGCTCTTGTAAATAGTTATATTTTTTTCACTTCTCAATACATAATAAATAGATTTCTGATTTTAGCAGCATCTAAGGAAAATGGGGTTGGATCACCTTACCTATATTACATAACTCAAATGCTGAAGATTGCCTGTATGTCTGATAAATGTGAGAAAATTTACAGTTTTTCTCACATGTTTATCAGACACACAGGCAATCATCAGCATTTGAGTTATGTAATTTACAAATTTTCTCTTTGTAAAAGCTTTAATATTGCTATCTAATATGTCAAATCCATGTAGAATTCCTAACAGAATTTCAATGCCATACAGGGAGAGGTTCTAGGCTAAACCAAGAATCAGATGTGAACAAAGAAAAGGTCTTATAAAAAAGCAGCCATTTTCCAGAGGCAGACCATTAATTTTATGTAGATATGAATAATCCAGAACTCCACATTCACAAAATGCCTTATTTACAAGGGCATTCTATGGTCAGTGAAGAAGGTTGTACGGAAGTATAGATTAAGCCATTAAAACTGCAGGAATTTTCTACCTCTTTTTGTTGAGGAGTGATTCAACAAAATTAGCTCCAGATTTCCTGTCAGGTCAGGTTCCTGGGAATGACACTAGTCACCTCAAGGCTCTTCTATTTCAATTTGCCGACAGGACAAAAAGATCCTGGCATAGCAATCATGACATGGATTATTACAAATTGCTCTCTTACAGCCCCCTCGTTCTTTTCTGTTCTCTGACACTATTAAGTTGGGTGGTGTGAAAAATGTATTGCAGGCAAGAGCTGCTGATAGTCACAAATTACACAATTAAAAAACAAAACAGAGATTAGAATAGCTTGTGAAGATTCCAGTGAGGAAACTCATCTTGCACAGAAATCTCTTCTCTTATTTTAATTCTCACTCTTTTCTGTCAAAGTGAAGGCAATGAAAGTCCATCAGTTCAGATTTCTGGAGATTACTGGCAGTACTGTTATCTAAACCTTAATCAAAGCAGCATCTCTTTTGGTTTTAGCTGCATCTTCCTACTATCACTTATGCTATAAGATATGATCTCTTCACAGTATATAAAGTTACTATGTTGGGCAGTCTGTTTACAACACTGTAGTACCCCAATATGCTTATCAAGGTGGTACAGTACTGCTATGTAGATTCTGAATGTGTTTTAATCACGTTCCTGAACTTTACTACAGCCCTACAAAATCCAAGACTGTACTATGATCAAGGAACACATTTTGACCCCATATACTCTGAACAAACCATACTGTGCTTTAAGTGTTTGGGCACTACTGTGTACAACTTTACAATACACTGTATACAGAATCTAAAATGCCCTTTTCACAGTGGGATCAGAAGGGTGCTCGTTATAACCATATTTATATATAATTGTTGCTAATGGGATTCTACCATGGTTTCCCTGATCAGAATGGACAGTGTCTTTTTGACAAATAACCCCATGACAGACAACCCAAGGGGACAGTCTAAGGTACCATTTGGCTTGCATGCACCGGAAAATAACCCCTGACCGCAAGAGGCAGAAAAACCATGCTAGAATTCTTTAAGCAACAGCCATATTTGAATGTTCTTATAGAGATTGCATAGTTCCAATCCCAGTGTGTACAGGACCTAAATGATTTGAAAGTACAAAGCAAGATAATGTATGACCTCTGTGAAAGAATAAAAACAGCAGTGAAGTGCCAATGTACTTTAATTTAACAACAAACAACAACAACAACAACAGCACAGTATAGCTTTAGGTTTCTATCAATACTCCATAGTAGCATGAAAAAGAAGTCTTTCTCAAATTAATTATACTTAAAGCATGAAATCATGTAGGTCTAGGAGTTTTGACTTACTGAAAAGTGTTGTATCAGTTGGGTCAGGAGGAGGAAAGTTTTCAGTGAAGTTGACATTACACAAGTCAGTGCTGCAGCAGCAGAAGCGATACGTTCCATTCTGAATCAAGGAAGGGGTGGTTGTTACTATACACTCCTCATACTGACACTCCTGTTGGTCTCCTATGTGAGACCAGCATCCTGCAAAAGGAAGGAAGTGAAATGGTACCAAATGGTACCAAAATTGATTTTGCACCAGTGTTTACATTTTTATATACTAAATATAATTAATAAATATAATTAATTAACTATTTTTTCTCCTCAACCTCTCACTCTCATCAGGCTTCTCTTGTTCCAGTATAAGCCTGCTTTAGTTTCCCCCATCTTAAAACAAACAACCTTGGGCTCCCCACACTCTTAAAAATAATCACCTAGCTTCTCTTCCTCCCTTCATCTCCAAATACGTCCTATGTGCCATCTACAACTGTAATCTGGAGTTCCTCTTCTGCAGTTCCATCCTAGACACTCCCCAAATCTAGCATCCACCCTCTATGCTTCATTGAAACTGCTCTACCCAAAATCTCCAGTGATCTCTTTCTGGCCAGATTTCAGGGCCAGTACTCCATCTTCCTCTCTTAGATCTATGCCTTTGACACCTTCGAACATGCACTTCTCCTTGAAATCTAGTCCTCACTCAACTTTTGTAACTCCATCCTCCCTCTTCTAGCTCTTCTCCTACCCTCTATAATCATATTTTCACTGTTTCATTTGGTGGATCCTTCTTATCCCCCAGACTAACTTTCAGGGGAGTTCCTACATGACTCCATCCTTGGACCTCTTCTTTCTTTCCTTGCACAGATGAGTAGGTTAATCTTATATGCTTGCAGGACTTCAGCTACCACAGGGGTTCTGGACCCCTCAGGGGGTCGCAGGGTTATTATATGGGGGGTCAAGAGCTGTCAGCTTCCACCCCAAGCCCTGCTTGCCTTCAGCATTTAAAATAGTGTTAAATATATTAAAAAGTGTTTTAAATGTATAAGGGGGGGTCGCACTCGGAGGCTTGCTATGTGAAAGAGGTCACCAGTACAAAAGTTTTAGAACCACTGAGCTACCACCTTCAGACTAATGACTCACAAATTCACCTGTTCTCCCATTCATCAAAACCCACATCTTTACCTATCTTTCTGACAATCTCCTCACAGGTATCCAGCTGTCACCCTAAACTCAACATGGCCAAAACAGAGCACTTGATCTTTCCCCCACAGATCCTCCCTTCTTCCTACATTTCTGATACCACAGGCAACAGTACCATCCTCTTAGTCACTTGGACCCACAATCTGGATGTCATCTTTGTCTTGACCTTCTCTCTAAAGTCAAAGTCAGGCCATGTCTAAATCCTGCAGATTACTCTTGTGTAATATCTATAAAATGCTGTCTATTCTTATCTTGTGTCTTGACAAATGCAAGTTCTTCCTCTCTGGTATTCATTAAAGCAAACTTGTCTCATCGAATCCATTCAAAATGCTGCTGTTAAGATTACCCTTCTGGCTTGCTGCTCTGGCCACATTACCTCACTCTGAGTTCCACCAGCACTACAAGAAAAAGTTTCTTGTCTTTAATTTGAAAGCCCTTCCAAATGTAGCTTTGTCTTCTTTAACAGCTCTAATAATTTATTGCAATATTCTGCATCACTTTCCCTTCACCACTGTTCCCAACCTTCTTCCCCTTAATTCCTTTTCCTATGCTCTTATTTTTAGGTTTACTAACTCCCCTATTCCTGCCATTATCCCACCTCTACCCCTAATTAACCTCCCCCCCCAAATATATAAAAAAAACCTGATTAAAATAATAAGAGTAACTGACTGGGACACTGCACACTGTGTCTTTAAATATGAAGTGCTCAAATCATCCCTCTGTCATGCTACCTTCGCCTGGATTAATCCAGTGCACAGAGCCCCCTGGCAATGGAAAGTCTCCCTGGAGAAGGCCATTCAATAGCATGAGCCACCCACAATCATCACACGTTCCAGGAGATCTACAGTAACCCAGTGTTGCCCAGGAGGTACGCTGGCCACAATTTAAAACTGATCTCCCTCGTAGAAACTCTAGAGGACAAAAGAGCAAATATCCTTGAGGTGAAGACCCCAAAACATAGTTGCCCTATCATGCAAATGATTGTAATTTGCAGCTATGTTGCTCAAGCCCCAATCATTTCCTCTAAATATATTAAAAATTTTGTGGAAAAGAACATTTTCTACATCCAGAATGGATTAAAGTACCATTCAGATACCTCTAACTACTGATTAAAGAGAATCAGAGATAGTCTAAGTGAAAGATTAAATTAATGTTCTAGCCTTTCAGCTCTGGAGATTGGGAACACAGTTTGAGTTAGGTTACAAGAAAAACATATGTGGTGTTTTTACCTGGTTCCCAGTGATATTTACACACTTCCCTAAACTACTACAGTGTGGTTATCAGATGTGTTTATCAGTCTCTGATGAAAAATGACTTAGAAATGGCCTAAAAGTTCTACACCTGGATTAAATGGCATTTGATCAGAGTAAATATGACTTTTACTGTAGCTATGACTCTCTTAACATCCTTGATCACTAAATACCAATTCTCTAGTGAGCAAGATTGGTTGATTAGTGGAAGTATTTTTGAGAAAATTATAATTTTGTGACATATTTATTATATTCATGTATAGAGTCCTTCATAATCAAACACATACAGTTAATGTAAAATTAACATCTCTGATTAAAGAGAAGTTTACTCTCTATCAGACATATTGCCAACTTAGGAAATGTACTACAATTCACCCAGGAAAGCAGCTTTAATCTTGACATGCAGGGTGTTTTGCCTAATTTGCCTTGAACTATGCACTGAAAATGTACCTAATAGTCTTTCAAAGCACTTTTCTTTTTTCAAAAGGAACTTTCTGTTCACACCTAATAAACTGCCATACAGTAAGTTTCAGAAGAAGAAAAACAAGATTTATCTAGTTGTTTAGCAAAAAAAAGCCTCGCAAATTAAAGCCTTCATACCAACAGGTTACTTCTACACAAAAGGATTAGCAAAGCTTAACTGTAACTTACCTTGTTTTACAAGATGTATGTCTCCTTCTCGTGTTTTTTCCCAAAGTCCATAGCAGCTGGTGCCTTTCACACATAAAATTGTGCCATTCTCCTGAGAGATTTGATTCTCATTGGTTCCATGGTCCTGTTGATATGCGTCCTTAAATGCACATAGCCGCTCCTCACTCTGGGTAGCTTGGGAAGAAAAGAAAACCGGAAAATCAATTTCTAGATTGTAACCAATTTTTCATAAAAATGTCTGCATATATGTATACATCATAATCAGCCCACTAGGTCTAGCATAGAAAAGGTGATTTAGGTCTTTCAAAAGCCAACATTCAAGAGTATTTTGTTCTTAGCACATGAACATGTAATCCCACAGTCACAAACAAAGCTAAGGTCTACCCCAAGGTTAATATGATGACAACAACAAAAAAACATTACTAAGTGCATTAAAAAAATGTAGATTTCTGAAACTTTACAGGTATAGAATACAAATTACTCCAATGCACAGTGTGCATCAGTTGGGAGACTTCTCCAGCCTACCTGTTATGATTGCTCGGTAGCGACGTGGTACACATCCTTTTGCCAGGGCTAAGTGTATTATCATTTAATAACTTCCAGATCCTTTTGGCATCAGGAGCTAAATCAAGCTGAAGGCTGATGGGCTCCCACTGGACTATCAGTGCAGTCCAATATTGTGTATGCATCACCCATGGGTGGCGGGTATAGGAGGCTAAGCCTCCCCAAATGGTCAAGAAATGCCGGATGCAGCGTGCCTCCCTTTGGAGGCATGCTGGCCTGCCACCTGTGGAGCACTGCTGCTGGAAGCGTGTGAGAAGTGGGGGGCCACTGGCGCCCAGACCGTTGACCTACCCTCTCTCCGCCCCGAGGCCCCGCCCTTGCTTTGCCATTTCCCCCAGAGGCTCCCTGCCGCCCGCCGCTCCCTCCTCTCCGCCTTGGGGGAGCAGGGGCAGGAAGAGGTAGAATGAGGGTAGGGCCTCAGGGCAAGAGGCCAAGCAGGAGCAGGGCCTTGAGGCAGAACACGGGAGGGGCCTTGGGGGGAGGAGGCCGAGCAAGGGTGGAGCGGGAGCTGGGGTCATGGTCCAGGCACCAGTGCCCCCCCCCCCCCACACACACACACTTTTAGGGAGCTTCCAGGGCTCATGCCCAGCCACCCCAAATGAAAGAATCACGTGCCGCCTATGGAATCGCCCATTCCATTTTCTTTTTGTCTCCGCTCTTCCACAAATCTATTCCATTGGGACCACTTTCTTCTCCCCAGCATCACACCTATTGCTGCCTCTGCATACCACATGTAGCAAAGAGTGCCAAGAAAGAGCATTACAGCAGAGTGAAAATGATATGATCCTGTCCAATGCTTCTGGGAAAACAAACGCTGACAGGAGCAGCAGCACATGCACAATCCTCCCCTGTGGGATTCACAGTAGGATATTTTAAAAATCCAGTAAAAGAGGATGAAAATGAATACCTTGATCCTATACC
This sequence comes from Terrapene triunguis, assembly GCF_002925995.2. NCBI lineage: Eukaryota > Metazoa > Chordata > Testudines > Emydidae > Terrapene > Terrapene triunguis. Next base: position 57,063,295 of record NW_020664413.1, on the reverse strand, counting down.
AAATTATCTCTTAATCTTAGATAATTATCATTAGCCTTCTCTGAGTATATATATTCCTTTTAGCGTTAATATTAAAAGATCAACAAACTTCAAAATATTTGAATATCTAGGAATTCAAAGGTTTTATCCACAGGATTTTTGTACTTTTTTCTATTTATATCATCACTTTCATAAAGGCATAGTTCATGATACTAAGTCTATATCATACTTTCATTAGTAACACAACAACAAATATCTTTAAGGAGGACCTCAGTTGAAAGTCAACAAGTGCAAAGTATCTAAAATCCAATTTTCACAATGAACATACTTTTTACAACACCAACATACTTTTCTTTGAAAGTGATTTTGTGAAAAGGACACACTAAAGTTGATGCATGGGAACGTGGACACATGAATTCAAGCACACTACCATGATACTGGTCTACACTATGCTCCGTAGCAAAGAATTTCCTGTGAAGAATTTGCAGTACACATCTACATGTAAGCAGCTGTAATCTTGGCTCCTTCAATTCCAGGAAGTGATTACTACTAACAGGATGCATTGTTTAATAGACAAGTGACCTTTTGGGATCATTAACTCTGAACTTTAAAAAAAATCATTAAATTGTAGAACATAAAATTGTAAATTATTAAATGCATTTATTTTGCTGGCCCACAAAGATGTATGTCTTTATGAGAATTTGATTAAAAGTGCAATAACATTCCCATATTATAACCAACCCCAAAGTGTTTATAACTGTTTGGTAGCAATAAGATTAAATAAAATTTCCAGAACTGGAATAAAATAAAATAAATTAATGGAGATATCCCATCTCCTAGAACTGGAAGGGACCTTGAAAGGTCATCGAGTCCAACCCCCTGCCTTCACTAGCAGGACCAAGTACTGATTTTGCCCCAGATCCCTAAGTGGCCCCCTCAAGGATTGAACTCACAACCCTAGGTTTAGCAGGCCAATGCTCAAACCACTGAGCTATCCCTTCCCCCTACTCTTAATTATAAAACCATAAATAGGCACTAAGGGGTCAAAAACTCAAGATATTCCTTATCCTGAGAACCCCATATAAAGGTAGACTGCTAAGCAAACTAGCCTATAAATAATAATCCCAGCAACACTCTGTGGTATCAATGAATATTACATTACACACAAAAACAACATTAAAGTTGCAATATCAACAATAAGGTTGCAAAATCAAGCACTCAAAGGTTCGGAAATGTCTGTTTTAAGGTTATCTGTGCAACATTAAATTGGCCCCCTTCTGCATATGTATTATTATACAATCTTTAATTACAAAACATACTATTTAAACAGAACCCCTGCCCTCATTCTGTGCTCCTGATGGATGATGCTCACTTAATGAGCAGCTACTCAATGTTTGTTTTCTGCTCATTGTTCACTGTGTGACCCCAGATCTTATTTACTGCACCTTATTCAACCCCTACTATGAAGAATTATTTTCCTCACTGGCAGGGCCGGCTCTGGCTTTTTTGCCATCCCAGGCAAAAAAGCCTCCGGCTGCGCCCGCCCCGCCCCCCCCCCGCGCGGCCGGAGGCTTTTTTGCGGGGGCCGGGGGGAGGGCGGCCGGAGCCCCAGGGCGAGGGCGGCGAGGGCTCCGCTCTCCCCCCGGCGGCTGGGGGGAGGGCGGCCGGAGCCCTGGGAGGAGGGCGGCGAGCCCCGGCGGGGGCTCAGCTCTCCCCCCTCCCCGGCGGCCAGAGCGCCGGGGGCAGGGCAGCGAGAGGGCGGCGAGCCCCAGTCAGGGCTCACCGCTCTCCCCCCGTCGGCCGGGGGGAGGGCGCGGGGGGGAGGGCAGCCAGAGTGCCGGGGGGAGGGCGGCGAGCCCGGCTGTGGCCCCGCTCTCCCCGGCGGCCGGAGCGCCGCGCCGCCCCCCTCCAGGTGCCGCCCCAAGCACCACCTTGGGTGCCTGGTGCCTGGAGCCGGCCCTGCTCACTGGCTTTCTTATGGTGCTCATCACTATAGTATCTGAGTGCTTCACAAACATTAATTTATTTATTTTCACAGCACCCTGTGAGGTGAGCTAAGTTCCATCTAAGCTGTGCAGCTATCAAGGGCCGCACAGGCGAGGAGAGGCGCCTCTCCCCCGGCCCTGGGCTGCTGCTGCTGCGAGAGAGGGCTCGAGGGAGTCCTCTCTCCCCGCCGCAGCCCTGGGGCAGCCTGCACCCCAAACTCCTCATCCCCGGTCCCACCCCAGAGTCTGCACCCCCAGCCAAAGCCCTCACCCCTCAATCCTCTATCCTAGCCCTAAGCCCCCTCCCGCACCCCAAATCCCTCGTCTCTGGCCCCAATCCAGAGCCCTCACCCCCCACATCTCAATCCTCTACCCTAGCCCTGAGCCTCCTCCTGGCACCCCAAACCCCATATCCCCAGCCCCCCCCCAGAGCCCGCCCCCCCCACCCCAGGCCCCCCCCCCCCCCACACACCTCAACTCTCTGCCCCAGCCCTGAGCCCCCTTCCACACTCCAAACCCCTCGGCCCCAACCCCGCCACTCATCATCTCCATAATTGCGCACATAACAAAATTAATTCCACACATGGATGTAAAAAATTAGAGGGAACATTGGAGGTGAGATATTATCCCCATTTTACAGATGGGTAACTGAAGCACGGAGAGATTAGGGTCAGAGTACACACTAATTTTAGGTGTTCAATATGAGACGCCTTGGACTACATTTTCAGAGGATTTAGCATTATATAGCACTTTATGTTCAAAGCACAGTTCCCACTGATGTCAGCTGCATCTGGGACTGCTCCGCACTTCTGCAAGTAAGACCCCTGTGTCTCAAGTCAAGTGTGATGCTATATATATGAAAGATGACCATTTGTATCATTGTTGATACCACTGTTATACAATTGCAACAAAACTTGTACAAAGTATATCATGTAACGTGTCAATGGAAAAGTTATGAGTTGCTAAATATGATTATTTTGTTTATATGCATGTATCATCTTTGTACCTGAAGTTATGAATATTGGCTATGTACTTGCATCTTAAACCTGTGTTGTGTTCCTGGGTGACACCCCTCAGAGAGCTATCTAGCCCTAATGTAAATTCTATGTGTTGATGGCCTACCAAGGACACTCCACTCTTACAATGGGCCATTGAAGAAACTCATCCCATCCAGATAGCTCTTCCTGAGGATGCTTCACACACCAAGGAGCCAATGTCCACCTCCTGTGATTCAGCAGAATATGTAGGAGCATGTGATATGCTCATGTGACTCTGAACTCCATCTTGGGTCAGTAAATTTCCATGCATATGGCAAAGGATATAAAAAGACACCTTGAGGCATCTCCATGTTGCCTCTTCCCTGCTCTAATTCTCTGGACTGTGGATTTACAATTAAAAGGAGAATCTTGAACTATGGACTGAGAACCTTCCAATCGTTTGGAAGTTACCAGAGAGACTTTACAAGCCAGCAGTCTATTCCGTCACTGCTACAAACCTGATATAAGGACTTCGCAATCATATTTATGTATATGATCTATTAACCATTTATCACACATCTTGAATACTGTGTGTAGATGTGGTCGCCCCATCTCAAAAAAAAGATGAATTGGAAAAGGTTCAGAAAAGGGTAACAAAAATGATTAGGGGTATGGAATGGCTTCCGTATGAGGAGAGATTAATAAGATTCAGGACCGCCCAAAGGATTCAGGGAGCCTGGGGCAAAGCGGGGGAGCCGCGGCGCTTGTACTCACCCGGTGGCGGTCCGGGTCTTTGGCGGGATTTCGGCGGCGGGGGGCCCTTCAGTTGCTCCGCGTCTTCGGCAGCACTGACGGACCCCCCGCCGCCGAAATGCCGCCGAAGACCCATACCGCCACCAGGCCGTGGCCTGGGGCAAATTGCCCCACTTGCCCCACCCCGGGCGGCCCTGATAAGATTGGGACTTTTCAGCTTGGAAAAGAGACGGCTAAGGGGAGATATGATTGAGGTCTATAAAATCATGACTGGTGTAGAGAAAGTAGATAAAGAAGTGTTGTTTACTATTTCTCATAACACAAGAGCTAGGGGTCACCAAATGAAATTAATAGGCAACAGGTTTAAAACAAATAAAAGGAAGTATTTCTTCACACAACACACAGTCAACCTGTGGAACTCTTTGCCAGAGGATGTTGTGAAGGCCAAGACCATAACAGGGTTCAAAAAAGAACTAGATAAATTCATGGAGAATAGGCCCATCAGTGGCTATTAGCCAGGATGGGCAGGAATGGTGTCCCTAGCCTCTGTTTGCCATAAGCTGGGAATGAGCAACAGGGGTTGGATCAATTAATGGTTACCTGTTCTGTTCATTCCCTCTGGGACACTTGGCACTGACCACTGTCGGAAGACAGGATACTGGGCTAGATGGACACCTTTGGTCTGACCCAGTAGGGCCATTCTTATGTTCTTATAACTCTTTTCTTTTCTTAATAAATCTTTAGTTAGTTTACTAAGGATTGACTGGCAGCATGATATTTGGGTAAGATCTGAGATTCATACTGACCCAGGGATGTGTGTCTGATCCTTTACGATTAGAAAGAACCTCACTTCTGGTGAAATGGGTTTTCAATAATCTCTCACTATATTAGATTGTGTTGCCTGGATGAGAGCCAAGGGCTGGAATATCTAAAGGGGTCTGTTTTCACTTCTGATTAACCACTGTGGTACTGCAGATGCTGTTTCATTATGAGTTTGGTGAATCTAATTATAGAGCAACCCACCAGATTTGGGGATTGTCTGTCCTATTTCTTACAATCTACCCTGAGGATGGCACTCTCAGTGTGGCCCTTCCCAGGCACCCTGTCACATCAAGCACCAGAAAATGAGGAACACACAATTAGTGACCACCTACAAGACCCTGAGTCACCCCAAGATCAGGTCAACCCTGTGCACTGAATCAGAAAGGGGTCCTGTGGGAAAAAGTAGGATACGAAAATATAACGAAAGATTGTATCATAATGCATACACACAAGGGGGCCAAATTAATGTTGCACAGGCAGCCTTAAATTTTAGCATTTCCTAACTTAAGGGCCTTACTTGGGAATCTTAATAATGTTCTTTTTAGCATTAGGTTATTTTTGTGTATAATGTTATAGATTTTTAAAAAAACTGAAAATACAGAAAATCCATCATGTTATATTGTACTGACAACCACATGGATCATCAGCAGGGTGAGAACCTTTAGATACACCACGCAGACTTAAGCTGAGTAACTGATAGTAGTAGGAGGCTGTCGTCCTCTATGTAGACCAGCAGTAGAGGGGGATAGGATATTTTGTCAGGAAGCTTCACAGATCTCTGCTGACAACAGCAGAATAGTGAGACTCAGGAATTTTTCTTGGGCCCATTCTAGGCTCTGTAGGGACATGTGTCTAGTGAGCACAGTGTCTTCTGCCCATTTCCCCCCAAGCTTGATCCCCTTCTACCTCATCTTCCAAACTGTTCCTGTCCCAGTTCCATCTCTTCCCCAACCTAGCTTCTCATCCCAGTCCCATTCTCCACACCCAGCCAGTCCTGGTCTCCACTTCTCAAGCTTCTCATTCCAGTTCCAGTCTCCTTGCCCAGCAAGTCGTAGTCTCACTCCTCTAAACTCCCTATCCCAATCTTAATCTCACTCCTTCAGACTCTCCATTCCAGTCTCTTTGCCCAGCCAGTCCCAGTTCCTCTCCTCCTGGCTCCTGACTCTCCCCATCATCCTAACCTCCACCTGCTCCACCCTCACACAGGTTCACCATCCCCGTTCCCTCTCCAGGCTCACCAGCCAACCTCCCTCTATGGCTCCTTGTCCCAACCCCGCCCCCCCACCTCCCCCATGCTCCAGCTCCTTGTCAGATTTGTCTCCCCCTTCTCCACCACATCTCGTTCCCTCTACTCCAGTCTGTCTCTTTAGCCACCCAGTCCTAGTCTCCCCCCAGCTTCTCATCCAATCTCAAGCCCTCCCCCCCCGAGCAACACCTCCCAGTTCCAGTCTCTTTTCCCAGCCAATCCCAGTTTCCTCCCTCCAGCTGCCAATCTCCTGGCTCATCTAGTCCCAGTCTCTTCCTCGGTCTTCCAGTTTCCATGCCCAACCAGTCCCTAGCTCCCGGTCCCAGAAGTCTTGCTCAACCAGCCCTTGACTCCTCATCCAACCTCAGTCTCCCTCTCACATACTGGCTCTTAGTCTCCATTTCCTACTTTGAGCTCCCAAGTTCATCCCCTTTCCCAGCCAGTTCCAGTCTCGCCTTTCCAGCTCGTCTCAATCTACTCTCCCTCCTCCTGCAGGTCTGGCTCTTGTCCCATGTGCATTTGAATTAGACAGCTTCCTCCTTCATGCAGCTTTGGCAAGTGTGTGTGTGCCTTTAAGAGCACAGGAAACACAGGCTCTTTGCCCTCAGTACCGGGGCCTGGACTGCTCACAGCAGCCCAGAGCTATAACTGCAGGGGAAGTCCTGCTCGGGCCTGGGCTGGAGTGTACAGAGTGTGGACAGAATCTTCAGAGAATTTAGCTAATAATGTTTTATTAGTCTTTACTGAATGTGTGAACTGCAATTTTTCACAAGTTTAGAAGTTAGCCAAATTGGAGCAGATTTTCATGGGGAAAGCAAATGTTACATCCCTTACACAAAAGCCAATGCCCCTTGCCAAATTTGAAGTCTCTTCTCTGATGAATGGGGCTCTTAGAACTTCTCAAATATTTTTTTTAATATGCGGAAAACAACGTATTTTCACTAGCCTTGTCTTGGAAACAGCTGAACTGATATGTTTGTTTTTTAAAAAATCCAGCCCAAGGCAGACAACCATCATGGAAAATTTCAGCTAAAAAAGTTAAAGTTTGGCAAAGTTATAAGCAATTGAAAATAGGGTCTTATAATGGGAAATGATGGACAACCTGAAAAACTGGTAGTCCTACCAGCCTCACGTATAATACAGTGTTCAGCTACACTACAAGTCCCTAATTAGAGTTCTACAAGGGACATACCACACTTAAAGTGGAGTTTACTATAATGTGAATATGCCAAACAGTAGTATGAGCCTGAAAATTCAGTTGGCTATCTAGTATTTCATATATATCCTTTTCTTTTCAAATGAGGATAGTCAGTCACATTGCTGAGGACAAAAAGGTCCTATATTATCGACTAGCATATGCTGCCCTGAGAAGTACTTGCCAGTCACATGCAGTAGTTTTATTCACAGGAACAAATGCTTCACGCCTGGAATACTCAGCTGTCCTGCATTCTCTGCTCCGTGACATGGGACTGGCCAAGGAAACAAATGTATGAAAAGATGGTACAATACTATCATTCCCAAACTGAAGAGAATTTCCTTGTTGAAAAGTAAAATCTGAGAATTATCACAGAAACACTGAAATGTATGACTTTCAAGAGGGAAGGGGAAGAAATCATGCATCCTTGAGAAATTTTATCTTCTCCTAGGGAAACCCTGCAGACTTTAAAATTAGTTGCATGTGGTAGCTGAATACAGCTAGGATCACATGTGAAAAAAGTTTTTTCTACCTTCCCAAGTTGCTGCTACATGGGATCTTTAATAATTAGCCTTTACTGACAATGAAACCACCCAGACTTTGTTTCCTTATAAAAGAATTCATTGGGGCTAGTTTAAGAAAGAGGCTAATTTACATGAAGTAAATCCAGAAAAACTGCTAGAGTGGTTTAAATGATTGAAAGGCTATTATGTTTGCTTTCTACTCAGAAGTTTAAATAATATTTTTATTTGCGTTGTGGTAGTACCTAGTCTCAGCTAGGCGGGGCCTTCATTGTGCTTGGCACTGTACAAACATAGTAAATGACAGTCCCTGCACTAAAGAGCTTTCTGTCTAAAAAGGAAATATATTCTCCTCTACAAATAGCATTCTGGGGAATAAAAAGCAACTACAAGCACTGGCAATACCAATAAATAGTGGTAGAGGAATGAGTGCCTGTTTTGACTAGGTGTGACGAACTGGGAGGTATCAGTACTAGTCTTATTAATATTATGTGTGACTTGGTTTCCCTGTTCAATTTTGTATTGCTGCCTCCTTGAACTCAAAGGATTAAGTCAAACAGGGCTGGCCTAGGCAGGAAACTGAAGTTAGGACTGAGAGATAAGACTGTCATGAGTACACCTTCAAAGCAACTAAGAGAACCCTGGGGAACTATTAGTGGGAGATGCTAAAGACCAAAAGATCCTGACCAATTAAAAGGTCCCCCCCTTCCCTTCCTACCAGGAACAATTGTTCAGCATATAGGAAGGCTAACACAGAAACTGGGAGAAAAGAAGGAGCTGTAGGCAGGCAGTCTGTCTCTATGATGGGCCTAGGCATCTAAGCCTGGAGCAGCTGAAAGGCCAGGTAAGATCCAGGCCTCTTTTTGTGTTATTTTTAATGCATGTCTCTGAATGCTGTAATCCTGGTGTTAATATGAAATAATACTGTTTGAAGAAGCTGTGTGGTCACTGTGTATTAACTACTATCATAGCTCCTGTACAGAAGTCAACAGCAGGATCCAAACACTAGTTGGACCTGCTGAAGTAGTCATGGTTGGTACCAAGGGGGCTGTAACTCAGGTCCTCATCTAAGAATGGGAGAATTGCAGAATCCACCCCAAGAGAGGTGAAGGACTGAGGGCTGACATCTGTGGGGTGCATTTGATGAGACCCAAGGAAAGGTTGACAAGATGGCAGCAGCCCACCCCCTCCCGGGCCCAGCTGCCAAGCCAGCCAGAGCTCCCACTCCTCTCCGGCACATTTCCGGCTCGCTTGACCCTTGTGGGGCGCAAAGGGAGTGGGCCACTGCCACCTCCCTAGTGGGGCTCTCGCAAGCAGCCGCCACACTGTACTGAACAGAGATCCAAAGCAGGCACCTTCAGCCGCGTGAGAAGCAGCTCCGTTCTGCTCTTCACTTGGCCCCGGCTGCCAGGGAGAGGGACCAAACGTGCTTGGGGGAGAGGGGAGCACAGTGGGAGAAGAACAGAGTACAGTAACTCTGGTGGGGTGGGAAGAGCGTGATGGTCCCCGGGCCAGGCACGGGGGGGGGGGGGGGGGTGGAGGAAAGGGTGTCATTGGGAAAGGTGCTGGGGGTTCCCTGGCCTATGCTCAGGTGGGAGCAGGTCGGGCCCAGAGGCATGTGTTCCCCATTCCTGTGGCCCCAGTCCCTCAGGAGCCAGCAGGATTGGCTGCCCTGGCCCAAGGAGGTAAGGCTGGAAGTTCTTCCCATAGGAGACACATGGGGTGGTCACATGTCCACCCCTTTATATTGTGCCCCACACACACACAAACACACACACTAGCAGGAGGCAGAAGTCGTCTTCACCTGTAAGGAATTCTCCATCATAAACCGTGTGAGAGAAGGTAATCTTGCCATCAGAAAGGTTGGAATGAAGTCTCAATGCTCCCAGGGTTCCCTGATCTGTCGTAGTCTGTTGTGTCGGTCGTGGCCTGATTCCAAATCCAGAGCATGTATCTGAGGCCTGACCCAATGAGGTCTCCAAGGATGACAACAATGGCTTGGTGAAGCAGAAATCCAAAAGAGTTGAGACATTTCCCTGAGAAACCAGTAGGAGTTCTAGGGGGAGATTCATGCATTTCCAGGAAGTTTGTGTAGACAAGGAAAGTGATTTAGCCTTTTTTTTCTTTTTCTTTCCCAGAGAAGAAGGAACTGATCCCATTGCCTTCCATTTCTTTTCTCTATCTTTAAGCACTGAGAATAAAACATATCCAGGGCTGCCTGAGAGGCTCCCAGATCCAACAATTGATTCAAATGAGTGTGTTCCAGGAGCTTGACATGCTGAATCTGGCCACCATGTTAACCACGGATCCAGCAGCAACCACTGGCTCCAAGGAAGTATCAGGACCCTTATCAGACTTGTGAAGAGGTTTCAAGCATGGAAACAGCAGCTTTGGATGTCGGGGAGGGTGAAGATCTGTACTACTGCCTCAGTCTTCAATGTCACCCTTTGCTGTGACAGTGACTTCCAAAACCAGAGTCTTATGGATATGCTTTTGCATTTCTTTAAGAGGAACCAGAAGTACCAGATATCTAGAACTATGCTGTCAAGGACTGACTCTTTCAACAGAGACCGACACCTGTGAGGCCAAGTATTCATGCTTGGTTATAAATTATTGATGTGGATTCATTGTGACTGGTACCTTAGGTTTGGATCCAATCAAGGAAGCCAAAACATACACTGGAGATTTTCTAAACTTTTTAACCCCTTTGGTGGACAAAGCTCAGGATGGTCTCCCACAACTTAGGGATTCCTGCACTTTGGAACCAGAAAGTTTAGACCAGGGGTAGGCAATCTATGGCACGTGTGCCAAAGGCGGCACGCGAGCTGATTTTCAGTGGCACTCACCCTGCCCAGGTCCTGGCCACCGGTCCGGGGGGCTCTGCATTTTAATTTAATTTTAAATGAAGCTTCTTAAACATTTTAAAAACCTTATTTACTTTACATACAACAATAGTTTAGTTATATATTATAGACTTATAGAACGAGACCTTCTAAAAACGTTAAAATGTATTACTAGCACACGAAACCTTAAATTAGAGTGAACAAATGAAGACTCGGCACACCACTTCTGAAAGGTTGCCGACCCCTGGTTTAGACATTTAACACTTTCTGAAATAAATTTTAATTTACTGGCATTTTCAAATGTTCACCAACAGACACCTGAACATTTCATGACTATGCTGGATGTTTGTGTCAGACCAGGATGCAGGAACATCTTGTCATATTTTGACATTTGAATATTTATCATTATTCCAGTTTCAATGTTTCTGGATGGAGAAGATAAACATTTAAATTGTGTCTGTTGTCTGCTTACTAAAGCTAATTTGATAGGGATTTCAGACTCATCCGTGTCAGGACATGCTCTGACACATTAACGTTCTCTGCAATTATTTTGTACTATACCAATCATATGTATGTGATTTTTTTTTAAAGTTAAAATAGAAATATCAGAAGTTATTTTACAAGAATCCAACTTAAAATACTTAAAACATGAGTCATGTTTTCATTAATACCACAGGAAGTCAATTGCATTAGTATTTGATCAACATGTCCTCTCCTCCTGTCTATTCAATACTGTGTGCTGCATTCACTCCTAAGGGAGGGGAAAAGGAAGACGAAGGATTCCAGTGTTGACACTGCTACACTTCAAAGATTCTATTCTTATTTCTGCTAGTCAGGCTGAGATTCTATTCTTATTTCTGCTAGTCAGGCTGAAATCAACATTTGTGGTTGCAGGAGAGTAATCTCAGGGGAAAGGATTTTTGATATTGCAACCATGTGTGAAAGTCAGAAATGAAAATTAAAAGAAAACAAAAACTTGCAAACAACATTATAGGGCAGAATTGCTACATGTTGGTAGTTGACAATAACAGAGATGATCAAAACGTTATACCTATTTACTGATACAACTAGTTATATTTATAATGGGACAAGTAGAAGGAGGTGGGGGAAGAGCATGCAGAATAGCAAAGGAAGAAGATATGGTTGTTTGTGATAGGAGCTCTCCAAAAATAGTCTCTCTGCCTCTATATAACTCCCACTATCTATCTCTCTTGGAATCCCCACTAGATTGCAACAATTTGAAAGCAGATTAAATTTTTTGCCTCTTTAATTAATAAGATTTTAAATTTAGAAAGCCCAGAATGGTAAAAGTTGTCCCCCTTTGCAGGGCATATGCTATTTTTGGGTGCTTTTGTGCCATTAAGGCATGAATCTGTTTTGGGAACAGTATGAAGACACTTTCACCTCATTGGAAGCATCAGGTAGCAGTATGCATCTTCATACCACTAGTCGTTAAAGGGGCACATGTGACTAAAGTAACACATACTAGTACACAACTAAGTTTACTCATTAAACTGTTGATATTATTTTGACATTTGATGTACAAAACCAAAATTATTTCAAGAATCATCACTTAGAATCCTGTGTCGTATTTTATTTTGTACATTGTATTTTATTGCTCAACAGAAAAGAATGCATTTTAGTAACCACTTGTTTCCTCACACACATGCCTGTAGGTTCCATTGTATTAGCACCAAATGTAAATTCATCAGGATTCTTATTACAGGCTAATCCTCCCTGAAAAAGTATTGTCTCCAGCAAAGAAATAATATTTTAGACAAAGACTATCTGAAATAATGATTTATGGTGAAAAACCTTAAATTACTAGTGATCTTAAATGTTGTTGCACTTTAAATTGACGCAAAACCTTGCCTAGCAGGATGCCACTAATAGCACAATGTGATATGAAGCATGGGAAAGAGTCCAAAAATTAGAAATTTTTCATTCCTCATCTCTAGCCCAGCTTCCAGGAGGATAAACCTTGGCAGTTTTAGGAGCACTGCAGAAAGATTCCAAAGGAAGCTAACCCTGTTTTACCAGAAAAACAATCAACTGTATAAGGCCTGGTCTACAATAACAAGGTAAGTTGATCTAAGTTACACTAGTTAAGTTACGTAAGTTATGTAACTTAAGTTGAAGTAGCTTAGGGTGGAGTAGACACCACTGTAAGTCAAACTATGTCAATGGGAGATGCTCTCCCGTCGATATAGCTTGTGGCTCTCGGGGAGGAGGAGTACTGAAGTTGAAGGGAGAGCGTTCTGCCATCGACTTATGTCTTCTCTAGACCTGCTAAATTGATACCCGCTGCATCGATCGCAACAGCGCCAATTTAGCTAGTAGTGATGACAAGCCCCAAGAATCCTACTGTGGAAGAGAATTGGAGTTAAAAAGATTAAATAAACAGGAGACTCCAAAGAGTCAGAGTAGTGGAGAAGAAAGTGTTTAGAAAATTATAAACCTTTCCTGCTTTTTAACACAAGGGGAGAAACAAATGTGAAAGTTGTTTGAGTTCTGATTTATATTTTAATATGGCTTGCATATTGCAGTACACCAGAAATGTGAGAGTTCATATTTAATATGAAGGTCATTGGGAATATTTCATTCACATTAGTTCATGCCCCAAATACTACAAATTTATATTAATGAAAGTTATTTGGATTTATTCTGCTTTCACTTTGCAAAGTAGCAGCTTCAAATACTTGGCAATTACACAAAGCCATCTTGTGAATCCAAACCAGTGCCAAAACTGCAATGATTGGCAGTACCAATCTCGATTTCAAAATGATGAAGTGACTGAGAATGCAGACAGCTTTAAATCATTTAACTTCATTACAAGATACTGCTGAACTAAAATAGCATCCAACCCTAGAAGATACATGCCTCTGTTGTTTTCTGAACCCTGGATACGTTTTAGTCCTTCACATTCTCATACCCATCTTTAAGAAAGTGATTAGTTAGAAGTCTGTGTTCTACCCCTCTCTAAGGCAGCGCAGTGTGCAGACTGCATTATCAGCACTGATAGAAATGCTAGCCTTTTTGGAAAACAAGATTTCTGTGCACTGGTATCTCAGTTGCTTTTTGAAGTATCAATGGGCAACTACTTTCAGGTGAAGAACAGCTAAATGGCGCAATATGGATTTGTCAAGAAGTAAAAACTTATTATATCTTTGGCTATGTCTTCACTGTAGAATTAACTAAAGTTATCTACATACACTTGAGTTAACGTCTCTCAAAAGTTAGCCTAGCTCAAGTAAGAGTGGTCACACTGATTTTCCTAGCTATCTGTGGCCTTATTCACCAGTTCTGAACCTACAGTAACCTATTTATATAATTTAGCTTGCTATAATTTAACTTGTCCTACTATTTTCAATGCAACATTGCTATTTAACTTACCTTTCATCAGCTGGTTTATAGGGGTTGTTTGTTTGGCTGGCTTTTGCTATCCTTTTTGTATGTCAACTCTGGGTACAGTATGTCCTTGGAATGTTGTGTTCAGGATCTCGTCTTTTTCCTAATCCCAGGGCTGATAGATGATCAAGCCCCTTTGCACGATGCTCCTGCATTGCACAATCAATGAACAGCAGCAGGAGTTATGTCAGGGATGTTTTTAGGGGCAGGTGAGAAGGGTGGTTACTGTCCACTTCCAGAGGGGCATCTCACTTCTTTTCCATGCGGCTGTTTTTTAATTTTGTTTCTCAGCTGCTGGGTGAAGGAGGGATTCTGGCAGGGGCCTGAAAACCTTTTCTGCCTCAACAGGTAGAACACCAGGGCCAGCCCTGAGTTACGAGCACATAGCATAAGAACAGACTGAGATATGCACTTAAACTAAGTAAAATAAAATGCTCTTTTTCCTTTAGTCTATAGCCAATGTTTTTGCAGTTGTTTTATACTACATTGAATCTAGCCTTGATATCTTTGTTGGACTGGGAGGGAGGGGTGAGAGAGTCTACTATCACCTAGGGCTTATGTCAAGGCTGTATCCCCACTTTGAACTTTAGGGTACAAATGTAGGGGCCTGCATGAGGACTCCTAAGCTTAACTACCAGCTTAGCTTTGGTCCGCTGCCACCATCTTAAGAATTCCCTCCCTGGGAAGCCTTGAGAAACCTTTCACCAATTCCCTGGTGAACACAGATCCAAACCCCCTTGGATCTTAAAACAAGGAGAAATTAACCATCCCCCCTCCTTCCTCCCACCCTCCTTTCACCAAATCCTGGTGAATACAGATCCAAACCCCCTTGGATCTTAAAACAAGGAGAAATCAATCTGGTTCTTAAAAAGAAGGCTTTTAATTAAAGAAAAAGGTAAAAATCATCTCTGTAAAATCAGTATGGAAAATAGCTTTACAGGGTAATCAAACTTAAAGAGCTCAGAGGACCCCCCTCTGTCTTAGGTTCAAAGTACAGCAAACAAAGATAAACACTCTAGTAAAAGGTACATTACAAGTTGAGAAAACAAAGTAAATCTAAGATGCCTTGCCTGGCTTTTTACTTACAAGTTTGAAATAGGAGAGACTTGTTTAGAAAGATGGGGAGAACCTGGATTGATGTCTGGTCCCTCTCAGTCCCAAGAGCGAACAACCCCTTAAACAAAGGACACACACAAAAGCCTTTCCCCCCCCCAAGATTTGAAAGTATCTTGTCCCCTTATTGGTCCTTGGGGTCAGGTGTCAACCAGGTTACCCGAGCTTCTTAACCCTTTACAGGTAAAGGATTTGGAGTCTCTGTACACAGAGAGCTGTTACCCTTCCCTTTATAGTTATGACAGCCTGAAAACCTTTTCTGCCTCAATAGGCAGAACACCAGGGCCAGCCCTGAGTTACGAGCACATAGCATAAGAACAGACTCAGATATGCACTTAAACTAAGTAAAATAAAATGCTCTTTTTCCTTTAGTCTATAGCCAATGTTTTTGTAGTTGTTTTATACTACATTGAATCTAGCCTTGATATCTTTGTTGGACTGGGACGGAGGGGTGAGAGAGTCTACTATCACCTAGGGCTTATCTATATGACTAGTTAGTGCACAGCCAGCTGGGGTATAAATCCACAGCACACTAGTGTGCCACATACAAACTGTCCCTATGGACCCTGCTGCTGCTGCACATTAAAAGTTCCCTAGTGCACTTTAATCTACTCTGCTTTGAAACAGGACTAGATTAAAGTGCACCAGAGAACTTCTAGTGAGAAGCAGCAGGGTCCATAGGGACAGCTAGTGCGTGGCACGCTAGTGTGCTGTAGATTTACACCAGAGATTGTCACACACTTTGTCTAGACAAGGCCTTACTTTCTCCCTCAAATTCAATCAGTTCCTGTCCTCTGTGTGCATATTGCTATGCACAAGGCCAGCGTAAGGATTTGATGTGGGGGATACCAAGTGTTTTGAAATTCTTTTTGCCCATCTCCCTCCCAAACTTGACTAATCATTTTTATATTAAAAAACAGAGTGGAAGAAGAAAAGTTCTTAGGTCCTAATGTAGAAATGGAAGTCAGCTACTTGCACTAGGGTCCATGCATAGTTACCAACATTTAAACAAGTTTTTCAACAATTCTGCAAAGAAGCAACTAGACAGAGCTTAAAACCACAGCTACAGGAGAGATGTGTGTCCAGTCTGGTGAATGTTAGCATCTACAGAATCTGATTCTCCTCTTACATTGGTGAGAATCAGAAGTAACTTCATAGAAGTGTTAGAGGGGAATCAGGTACACATGGAACTTTACACACTTTAATCACATTAGCCCTGTGAGATAGGGGTTATTTATTTTTTTTCCTAGACAGAGAAACAAACAAAGGTTAAATGACTTCCCTCAGGCTACAGAGGGAGTCAGCATTCATGTAATGATCAGAATCCATGTGTCTCCCTTGACCTCAATCCTGTGGCTAATCTGGTACACCAGGTTGCCTCTCACTCCTCTGCACTTTCCACCACTCCAAGGCCAGAGGCTTTTTCAGGTATTGAAACGCAGGAGCTGACTGGAAGAGAACTTGAAGCAACCATGGTGCCACCAGTGACAACTCACGTGGCACCAGCCACAGCTGTGAACTGGTTTGGGGTGACCTCTTAAAAATCAAGGGAACTGTGTATGGGTTTTACAGAAGGCCAGCCCTGAGCAGCTGTAACAACACAGGTGCCAACTTTCCCACTTCACCCCTTCCCCCAAGGCTCCACACCCCCGCCTGCCACCACTCCACCCCTCCCTTGAACATACTGCATTCTCGCTCCTTACCCCCCTCCCCCAGGGCCTCCTGCACGACACAAAACAGCTGATTGCGGCGGGCGGGAGGCGCTGGGAGGGAGGGGGAGGTTTTAATAGGGGAAGATGCTCATTACCCATCATTTTTTCCCTGTGGGGTGCTCCAGCCCTGGAGCACCCATGGAGTCGGCGCCTATGCCACAGGATCTTTAAGAAAGATAACCATGAGACTATAACACTAATTAACAGTTTACATTTTCAAAAATATATTCACAGCAAAAAGGGTTATAGCAATTTTTTTTTAAATAAAAGTTCAGATTAGTCTTGATATTCAAAAGGGGGTTGGGGAGAAATCACGCTGTAACACCTGATTTTTCATGCTCCAAATTGCACATATTTTAGTATAGTGTTGCATTCATATAGCATTGATAGCAAGGTTAACATTTTCATAAGTGCCTAAGTGACTTAGAAGCCTAGGTCCCATTTTTTCAAAAATGACATATGCACTTAGAAGCCTAAGTCTCATTACAAGTCAACAAGATCTAGGATAAGTGCCTAAATCACCTTTGAAATTGGGTCTTTTAAATTTTTTACCCCTAATCCCATTCTCTTATAAGAAAGCTAAATAAACAAGTCAAGAAATTGTAACTTGCATTTTATTAACAGAGATAAATCTGAAAAAAGGTATTTCTGGTACATAATTCTTCTCAAGTCATTTTAAATAAACTTGAGCCAGAGGGCCATTTCAGGGCACCCCCTTGGGGCATAATGCAGCCCTGCAGATGTACTGCCCTTAGCTCCCTTGTCTGGCTCTTGTAAAATCTCACTCCCAGACCAGAATACTTAAAGTAAGATACCCCTAGATGGGGTCTCATTTACTGAGTTTCTTACAACATAGCACACTGTTCCTTCATCCCTCAAGTCCAACCCTTCTTCCCTTTGATTCAGAGATCCCATAGTTTTCTTTCTGGGGTCTGTTTGTAATCCTTCAGGTCTATTTCTGCTCCTTGAGTCAGAAGTCCCACAACCCTTCTTCTAGAGGGTCTGGGCTGCTAACTTACCTAGGTTTCCCTCTTTAGGTAAGGAGTCCCTCCTTCTGGGATCTGTGTGGGATAACTCCAACCAGCTGTGACCTTCACTCAGCTTCTCCAAGCTGTCCCTTCTCAACTCTGTCCCTTCTCCCTAAACAAGCAAAGTAGGCTGGCCTCCTCTCCTCCACTTTACCTCTCTGTAGTGTTCTCTTTTATCTCCAGGCATGAGCTGATTTAACCACATAACTTTCCTGTTATGTGGCTACATTAATTTTCCCCACCTCAGGAGGAAGGCTGACTGTGTCACAGGTGGGGTGGGACCCATTACCTCTTAAAGGGTCAGTCACCCTCTGCCAAAGCCATTGCCGGGGCTTCGGAAAGTAGCATACCGTAAAAAACAAACCTTCACTGGCAGAGGACTAGACCAGCTGACCTAATGTTTTTTTCCATATCTGATTTCTACCATTTTATGCAATAAGAAAGATGATGGAAATTTTCACAGTAATTATATCTAAAGCGTCTGTATTGTGAGCCTGTAACAAAAGTTCTCCAAATATGGTCTAATGATTCAGTATTTACAAGAAGATTTGACTTTTATTTAAAAACATTCAGCTGTGACTGAACTAAGACATTGGAATAGAAAGTAAAAACTAATCTACTTCTGTGGATTTCCTTCTTCCTCCTTTGTTTCTTTTATAATACACATCTACTGATTTTAACAATATATTATCACAGTGCAAAATAAAAGGACAAGTGTGTAACAAACAGATACTGAGGGTAAGTTAGAAATTCTATATTGGATAGATTGATAACTGGATCAGGTTTACCAGGAGTGAAAAACCCCTTCTCACACATTAAACATACGATTATCTCACCGTATCTGTGCATGACTGACGTTCCCTCACACAAACATTCACTGACAAAGAAAAATAGCTAAATGGTTTGCAATAGCAGATTAAAGCACCAGGGGAGGGACAGTGTTAATACAAAATGGATTTTCACTTTTTTTATAATCCTATTTTAGCAGTTATTTGCTTAATCTTATAATACAGTATCTTTAGCTTTCCCCAAATTATAACCAAGTTCCAATTTATACACTGTACAACTACAAATTCCATAGTCATACAGGGCCCAACTAACATTTCCTGCATGGAAATGCCTTGGCATAAGCCACACCATCCCTTTGTAAGAGGTTGCCAATCCAAGAGTCTAAGCCCTGTGCAGAGGCCTCTAATGGCCTGTATCAAAATTATTCCCTGGAGCTAAGGAGAACTCAATTACTGGAAAGCAACTGTAAATGAAAATAAAATTGTAATGGTAAAACCATAAAATACAATATTGTAGAAGTTTCCAATCACACATTGTGTTTAACTACACTCATTTAAGGTATGTATCTAATATTAACAAATTAATGGAGGAAAAAAGCATAACTGAACACTATTAACTCTGGACTAATACCTTGTCTTCTGTAATAATCTTAGAGTTTAGTTCAACTTCAGGTTTTTACCGCTGGTAAAATTGTTGAAGTATTGTTTGTGAGTGTCTGTGGGTGTTCATAAGGGATAAGGTGATTTATGAAGGGACATGGCTTTAAACTGTATTTCCTGTATTTTTATGGTTTTGAGTTTTACAGCATTGTGCCTTGGCAACCCTAACTGTTCACATAGCATTTTTTATATTTGAAGAATATATAATTGCAATCCACACATGTACATTATGCCTGCCCCAAAAACCTGAAAACTTTAGTTGATCATAACAACTAGAATGGACACTGTGGGGAAAGAACAGGCCAGGCAGAGGGAATGGAAGGAAAAAAAGGAATACACTGAATACAGTTACAGGACAAGTAAGAAGGCTGTCTCATGGATTTTTTTAAAATTTGCGTGCTCTAAGTCTACATGACAGAGTGTCTGAGGAGCTCCTAGAACCACAGACTACTTCAGGACACAGCTACCTCTGGAGGTCTGTGAAGTATTTTACCTTTGCATGGCTTTCTTCATGCCCATTCAATCCAGTTTGAGATGAGGGCAAAGCCCTGCATAATTTAAGAACTCCACCAGCTTGCAGGAACAGCAGGAGAGAGGTTGAAGAGATGCAGTAACTTTAAACACAGCTTTAAATCTTTAATACTCCCACTTCACCAGCACTTCCACAGATCTTGAAATCCTACAGAGTTCCCCTGATACTATCGCTGCCAACCTGCAGAATTTATTGTAAAGCTCCGTTTCTGCAGAGCTCTGAAAGTGGAAAGCCCATCTCCTGCAGACCTCCTATGATCCTCAGGAGAGGTTTCCATCCTGAAGCCTTTACTGTGGGTGACAATTAGTAATATGGTTGTTGGGTATACTGGGACACTAGCTGAACCAGCTATCTGAATTTAGAAAAGCTTTTCAGTACTCCAATTAACTTCATAAGAAACAATGTCACTTTCAGTAACCTACTGCAGCATTTCTCGAACTGGGGTCTGCGACAGTACTCCAGAGGGTCTGCTGGCCCTGCTGATCAACTCCTCCCTCTCCCTCCCAGTGCCTCCTGCACACTGGTGAACAGCTGTTCAGCAGCATGCAGGAGGCACTGAGAGGGAGGGGGAGAAGCAGGGATGGGGCTGCCAGCCCTGCTGAACAATTTCTCCCCCTCCCTCTCACTGCCTCCTGCATGCTGCTGAACAGCTGTTCCCCAGTGTGCAGGAGACACTGGGAGGGAGGAGCAGGAGTTGAGGGAGGGAGCGGGAGGAGTTGAGCAGCAGGGC
The DNA here is from genome assembly GCF_002925995.2 of Terrapene triunguis. Classification (NCBI taxonomy): domain Eukaryota; kingdom Metazoa; phylum Chordata; order Testudines; family Emydidae; genus Terrapene; species Terrapene triunguis. Next base: position 57,043,003 of record NW_020664413.1, on the reverse strand, counting down.
CAACAAGCCCCCTGGAGTTCCTTTGGTTCCCGGGCCTGCAGGAGGCACTGGGAGGGAGGAGGAGGAGGAGCAGGGGCAGGAAGAGGAGGGGCAGGAGTGGAGCGGGAGCAGGAAGAGGTGGGGTGGGGATGAGGCCTTGGGGGAAGGGGTGGAGTGGGGGCAGGGCCTGGGGCTGAGTGGGGTGCCTGGGGGTCCGCAAAATTTTTAAAATCAAAATGGTGGTCCTCGGGTTGCTAACGTTTGAGAACCGCTGAACTACTGCATTTTGACATACTAGTCTGACATCCCTACTTCAATGCTTAGCATTTTGAATATGTTTTTCAATGTCTCCGATTCTAAAGTGCTCAAAACTAGAGCCAGATTTTCAAAATAGCTCAGCTACCATATATAGTGTCTAAATCAGGGGCAAATTTTCAAAATTGCTCAATGCCAAACAGTTCTTTTTATTAGCATTATTTGTATTACAGTAGCACCTAACAGCCCCAATCATGGATCAGGCTAGGCACTAACAGAATAAAAAGACAGTCCCTGCCCCAGAGAGCTTACATTCTCAGATAGACAGGGGAGTACAAGGAAACAATGAGATCACATTGGTCACTGCTTATGGAAAAGTTCAGTTTCTCTCTTTCTCCATCTCATACAATGTGACAAATACAGCAAACCATTCCCAACTCTTACCATACGGCCATGCTAAAATGCTAAACAATATGTGGTCCCAAATAATTGTATTTAAGACAGGCTGAGTGAGAGATATTATGTTGCCTATAAGCTCTGGAAATAACCCTTCTTTTTTCTCTGAACTAGGAGAAAAGGACCATTTTACTAAATAGAACATTGCACATAATCAATTCACATGTACATAAAGGAGTAAAATGATGCAAGCACAATTAATCCTTTTGAGTTTTAATTTGTTTTACATTTAACCTTAAAGTTCTGCTTCCCATTAAAACTAAATAGGAAAATCTATCTAGTCCTAAACCTGGAGCAGGTGAGTGCAGTATTTCCAGTTAGTGGACCTATTTACATTTACTTCAGTGGAGTTTTGTCTGTCTGAATAATTATTAAGCAAAGACTCCTGTTTATGTTTAGCCAAGATGATGGCAATTCCAAACCAACCCTGACATGAAGTCAAATTCCGTAAGGCAGAATGCTTCTATGATTAATAACTGAGAAGAATTCAGTTCCAAAAGAAACATCTCCTATACTCTTTTTTTTTTTTTCATGATTCTAGGTAGAACATGGATACCCAGCACTGTTGATTCTAAAACAAACACTCTTACATTTTAAGTCAAAATATTAGCTGTTTCAGTCAAGGTGCACCAAAGTGGTCTCTACTGTTTGCCCTTTAAGAATGTGAATGTGTGTATACATAAACACTTCTATTAACCTTGCAAAACTAAAATGTACCAGCTCAAACACAAAATCTACTCACCCATTCCTTTCTATGATGTTTGATAATAAAGCAAAAACCAATTAGAGTTTACATACCAGGGCAGATAGAACTTTTGAAAATTAGAAATTTTTGTAATGAAAATCTTTGAGCAAAACATGTTTTAACCTGAGTTCTATTATACACACAATCCGTATTATACAATTATTATTGGGAAACAACATAGTTAACGCACCTAAAGTCATTAAACAATACTTCTGCATGAGTTAAACCAAGATGGTACTGTATCAACTTTTTTTATTTTTTTCTTAATACACACACTACTGTTTTGCAATTATGCCAAATGAGAAGTAAATTAGAATCTGAGTCACACAAACTTTTCCCAGTGGCTGTTGTACATTCAGCGGAGCTGGAAAAGACTGAATTCCTTATCTTTGCCCTGGACTGGAGTTCAAGGACTTTTTCTGGATATGATTGCCTGGCTTCTGTTTATCTGAGCTGTCACAGTGAAGTATTTGCAAGGAACAACACAGGAAGTCTTGCAGCAATGGGCAAAGTAAAGCAAAGTAGTGGTATCTCTCCCAGAACACAGATGTGACAAACTTCCTGTAGAAACTCAATTATGATTTCAGTATATATAAAGATACCAATGGAAGGGTTAGTTATGGGAAATGCATTATAAAATATACATTTAATTTTCCAAAGGCAGTTCCAGACTCTTACTACCAAGTCTTTTTCCTGAAAGCTTCTTCAAATACCTTTAAAATTAGTCAAAGGCAGTATATATACATATACATACACATACACACACTATAATATATATTATACATGTATTTTACAATATATTCCAAAGAACTCCCCTTCTGTGGAATCTTTTTAGGAAGCTTCTGGGGGAAGTCAGAGGTCTTGGTAACTGTGCTGAAACTTTTGTCAACTGACAAATATGTTCTACCATCATGACTGATGAGGAAATTTTGTACCATCTAGTGGACAATGTCCTAGTTTCAACAGTACACACTTTTTTTTTATCCTGATGGGTAGACTATAGCAATGTTATCTTGAAACCTTCAGGCTTGACAGAACTACAACTGGAGCAGAAGGCAGTAGCCTGCCTCTCAGCAACATGGGATATTGCAAGCACATCAAACCTGCCCTCTCATAACTCCCCAGAGAATACTGGGTCAACTTCAAGGTAGTAATCTTCAATGTATTTAATGATTTCGTCCCATAGCCTGGGATCAACACTTTGGTCCATCAACTCCACTCTGCTGGCACAACAAAATTATCCACTGCAAGGTGAAAGCTCATTATGGAGGGGACAGTGTGTTACTAGGGATTGGTCCAAGACTGTGGAACCCATTGCTGCAGGAACTGAGAACCACCTCCACCCTTGGTACTTTGTGTTCCAAGTGAAAAGTTTTCATTAATAAGAACACATAGCTCTTGGCGGAGGGGGTGGGGAGGGAGGACAACAAGAAGAATCCCTCTCCCAGGTGCAGAAATGGAGAAGTTGCTTCATGCATCATAATGAGGAGGTACAAAAATCTGAGTAGAGAAGGTATGGAAGGAGATGGATGGTAGACTAAGAATATTTACTGTATGTTTGTTAAAAAGGTCAACAGTGAAAAGTTCCTGTTGCCATTTAAGTTCATTAGGTTTCAGAATTAATGACCCATTAAGCTGAGTGGTACTGTTGTCATGTTTCCCTGAGTTATGGGTTCAGCCTGTCTACAGACTTATGAAGACAATACTGCATTATTTACACTCTACAGATTTTCTTTGCATCCATAACCACACTCCTGCTACAAGAACTGATTTCCTCACAGATTCCACACCTGCAGTATCAGAGTATGTGGGGCCAACATGTAATCTATCTCCTGGAAATAAAAAAACATCTGGGAAACATGACCAGTAATTCCTTTTACACAGGGGAAAATGTTACTTGAGAAAATCTGGCTGTTGTAGTCTTGATCTAATAGTAAGGAAGAATTACATCTTTACATTGGACAGGTATGAAAGAATAATCAAAAGGAAAAGAATGATTCTGCCCACAGAGGTTCCCCCAGAATGGGTTGTGATCCACTAGTGGTTGAAGTCAGTTGTATCTCATTAAGCTCCAGTGTACATAAAGGCAGTGTATACACCAATATGACGAATTAAAACAGAACTGAAGTTAATGTGTAGGACAAGAGCATAACTGTCATTCTCAACTACCTGATAGAAAGGATAATGAGAAAAAACTCAAGACTTACTGAAGAAAGACAATCTCCCAGTAAGAGCTTTTTGCTCTCAACTCCTCTATCTTTACTGAATCCTTCAAAAGCACAAAATGAGGATATGGAGCTGGCTAGCAAACCAGTAATTACACTAGAGTCAACAAAAAAAACCTCTGAAACAGAATATATTTTGCTACAAGAACACTGAACAACCATCAGTTATCTAATTTCAGTTGTCACTAGAACATGGATTCTTGTTCATTGTTTTTCCAGATTTAACCATTATGATTTACCGTATTTCTTTAGCTCAATCAATATTCAGGTTTTTTTTTTTAAGAGAAGGCATAATATTTGGAGGTTTTATAGTGCTCTGGTATTTACATTAAAATTTTATTGCTTTCAAAGTAGCAGATTACAAGAAAAATGACTTATTTAAAACCACAGATTACTGAGATTTGTCTTTTTTTCAAATAAATTAATTCATTTTTTTCCTCGTAATCTAGTTCAAAACAAATATCTAATTCTAATTTCTAAAATTCTAATTTATGCAAATACATATTAATATAGCAAAGATATATAATCCACGTGTATATTTTTTTAATTGCTGCTATGTCAAACATTATTGCTATACTGAATATGCTGCTATAAATGTACATTACAATGGATATTCCAGGTAAATCTTACATGCATAATAGTTCTTTATTGTTTTTGATAGATTTATATAATAAAAATCTTGTTTGTGGTAACTCTCCTAATGAGAGATCCTTTTCTGAGACTGAATTATTTGACATGGTGATAAACCTGATAAGAACAAGTTCTAGTGACTAACCTACAAATCCATCCAGTGCCAAGAGAACTTAGGTTTGTGTTTTTTTAAAATAAAATAGTTTTAGCCCCATGCGTGTGGGGTTTTTTTGCTACAGTTGTAGTTACACAATAGTTTATTAGCACAGAGAAAAGACACTATCGTCCTAAACTGAATGTGCATTTTAGAGTATCTTATTTATCTGTGCTAATTTATGCTACAAGATTCAGCACACTAATTTACAGGATCAGACAGGTTTCAGGACCTCTGAGACAACTAATACTTCAATCAAAGGATCAACAAGCCAGATGCCTGGATGCCATTACAAATGATTAGCATCCACTGTAGATGGCTGGTTTAGTTGGAATACATTTTGAGGAGTTCTTGCTGTTTTCAGAGATGAGGCTAGAAAAGAATAATCTGATAGTAATTCAAAATTTCATTGTACAGCAACAAATGGAATAAAGTAAAACATTTTCTTATACATCTTCTAGTAATTTATTTTAAATTATAAACTAACAAAAAAGTAAAAACATTCAAGGTGAACAAGTGATGTGAACAGAAATACAGTATATTGCAATATATATTATGGTGGAATGCTGGACCCTGCATAACTCAGGTTAAAGCTAGTTTCCCCATTATTAATCTGACTTTTCAAACCCTTCCCTCAACTTTACTAAAACCAAACAAATCTACCTCGAAGTTCACATACCACATCAGATTCCAGGGTAGAATTCTGGAAAGACTGGGACACATTAAACAAGTAATTTGAAAGAGAAGGTTTGTTTAAAATGTTCTGTCATTCACTTTTCAAAAAATGTTAACGTGTTTTGAGCTCATCTTATCTCTGAAAATAAAAATAACTTCAAACTTCACTTATTCTGTAGTGCTTAACAAATAATTGTGCCTTGAATGTTTAGGTTGAGTTAGAAAGCCTTTAGATATATCAGAGTTATCACAAATACCAAAATACAGATGACTATATACAAAAGAGGAATACATGTGTATTATACATACACATCATACACAAACATAAATGCATCACAAACTTTAAAATATGTCTTTATACACACATCAGTTTGATATATTCATTATATATTGACTAATAAAGAATAAGTCCAGGTCAGAGTTAAGATTGTGTGTTGTGAAAAAAATATAGATTTGTTGGTACTTGATGATAATAGTTTTATGTTTAATTTGTGGAACAGTGTTTCAAAAAGCGGTAAATATTGATTTTTAACTGGTGTAAATTCCTACATATCCTTTTCTACATACTGGCTTTTCTTCACTAGAATTTAAGGTATGATGTTAGCATGCATTAGCTTAACAGAGAAGCCTAGGACTTTAACTGGACCAGTTTACCACAGTATAGAAAGGCAAGCCTTTTAAAACATGCTAGCACATCTTAGCTTGCTCTCACACACTAGTCTAGACAAGGCCTCTGGGATATACGTTGGAGCAGCTTCACTGATTGCTGAAACAGGGTTATTCCTGAGTGTAGACAAGGCCTAAACAGTTAAAGAGGGCGTAGAATAAATATAACATTAAAGGATTAGAGTTCGCTTAAGCTGTTTAAGAAAATATATGTGTTGTAAAGTAAAGCCCTGACTAGCAAGTAGAAGGAGGGCCTTAAAAATAATGAGTTTTAAGACCAAAAAGAATAGAGTATGAAGAATGCCTGGTACAAGAAATAACTACTGTAATAAGAAAAAAAAGTTTCTAAAAAGAAAGGCCCCTTAATGACTAAAGATGGTTTTAAATAAGATAAAGAAAATCTATCTTAGAAGGAGCCATCATGGACCTTCCCACTCTATATACATCAGTGTTATCTCAAAAATTAGGGCCTACGTGAATCCAGCTGCAATGGAAAAAACGGTGACGAGGGGAGGAAAGCCCTCGGGGAGAAATTAGGTTTTAAATCTTATCTGAATTAAAACCGAAAATAAGGGTGAACTGTCTCAAACTGGTTTTTAGTTGAAGTCTGTAGTTGGCAATGACATCACTTGTTTATTAAAGGGCATAAAAAAGCAAACTCTTAAAGGGTTCATTTCTGACCATGTTGGAGCCAACCAATATGAATCTCAGCAGATTTATAAACTTTTGTTACTGTTTGAATATAGTAAATTTCTTATTATTTAGGTTTTTACTCATGTTTAGAGCAATTGTATAAATAGCATTCGGCCTTTGGATTTAATAAAGGAATTTATGGTTAAATTAGTGTCGTCATAATATCCTGCATAAATAATAATAATTCCAGAGGGACACTCTGCTCAGAACTTTGAGACTGCATTAAGACTCCCAGGAGAGGTCCATCTTCCAGGGGCCCTAATGTAGAAAAACACCTTGCGGAACCTAGAGACAAAAGGGTCAGCTCTCACTAAACAGTCCATTTTTCCCTTTCTCTAAGGCTTAGGGCATGTGTACATTACGCGTTGGATCGATGGGCAGCGATCGATCCAGCGGGGGTTGATTTATTGTGTCTAGTCTAGATGCGATAAATCGACCGCCGAGCACTCTCCCGTTGACTCCGGTACTCCACCAGAGCGAGAAGCGGAAGCGGAGTCGACGGGGGGTGTCAGCCATCGACCTACCACAGTGAAGACACTGCAGCAAGTAGATCTAAGTACGTCGACTTCAGCTACATTATTCGCGTAGCTGAAGTTGCGTAACTTAGAGCCATCCCCTCCGGCCCCCAATGTAGACCAAGCCTTAGTCTATACTCAAAAGTCATGACACGGTAACACTTTTTTTTTCCAGTGGGAAGGCACAAGTCCACACCCATCTTTGTCTCCCATCAATAGATGTCTATAGCAAAACCAATATAATTGCCCCATTTTACTGGGGAAATTCTACCTTGGTTGAAGTTAAATTAATATATAGGATCATCGTGAATGCTTACATACACTGATGTAGCTACAGCAATACATGCAGTCCTCTCAGTGCAATAGCACCAGTCACTGAAGGTATCAAAAGCACACAGTATAAAAATTAGTACTATTCAAAGTATGAGGTACCAAAAGCCCAAAATAAATAAATAAATTAATTAATGGAGATATCCTATCTCCTAGAACTGGAAGGGACCTTGAAAGGTCATCAAGTCCAGCCCCTTGCCTTCACTAGCAGGACCAAGTACTGATTTTGCCACAGATCCCTAAGTGGCCCCCTCAAGGATTGAACTCAGAACCCTGGGTTTAGCAGGCCAATGCTCAAACCACTGAGCTATCTCTTCCCCCTATCTCACTATATTTCATTTACATACACATTCATAGGCCCAAGACACCTATCCCTCAACATGTACCTCACCAAACCAAAATTATGGCCTAATTTTCAAAATGATCTTGAGATCTTAATCCCACTATAGCGAGCCTGCTATTAACAGTGGGAACCATCCCTCATTCAGGCTTCTCATAACTGGCAGACAGATTCTTTACCTCAAGTTTCCTTTCTTCTGATACTGCTTCTCCCTTTTGTCTCACAAATGTACAATATACACCACATACGCATAATGCAAGGGAAGTATTTCTCAGAGGTGCCAACGCGCATTATTAAATACCTTCACCAGCCCTTCAATCTGCCAAATACTCCACACTCATCTTGCAGTTAAACAAGCAGTAATTAAATGGCTTCTTGCTTCTGTCCAGATTGTCAATATATGGCTTCATGAGCCAGAGAAGCAAAAAGATACGCAGGATCAACCACAGCAATTAGGACAGCAACCCCATTAATGTCCATTGCATGTTTTGGAGGAAAGGAGTTAATTGTTGTAGCTTTTCAAACAGTGATGAATTTCTGAATATTCTAGCATCATGTCCTTTTTCAGACCATCCAATGTTGAAATCTTTCTGTTGCCCCAGTGATACACCAAAGCCTGAAGAACCACTGAGAAATAGCCCTTCCAGTGGATACACTTTGTAACTAGCTGAGCCAGGCCAAAAAAACCTTAAAAAATTAAAAAATAAAATAAGAATATGGACTCTGAATAGCACTGCCATGACTAGAGAGCCTCAAATGCTCGAATCCTTTTATTATATTATATCCTGCACACTGCCCAGCCTGATAATACTAGCACTTTTAAAAGAGGTGCTAAATATTAATGGCAGTATGTTAATTTAAGGTAGGTTAGTTTATATTAGTTCTTCCATAGACATCTGACTAATTATACAGTATCATTATTTATGGTAAGTAACACTGACTAGAAACCCACTCAGAAAAGAACTGGGAAATTTCCTTCTTCATAATCGGTAAAGCCAAAAGAGAATTTTTTAAGGTCTCATTAATTTTCTATCTTTCAATTCTACCCAGTAGAATTTGACTTGGTTAGTATTGCGATGGTGAATTACCAAGGAAATCTATACATGGAAGGAAATGGTGGCAATGGTCCTTTCAGTTGGCACTGAACCATTATCTAAGCATGGTAACCAGCTGAATCTGATCTGTTAGCCAATGTGCTATTAGAATTGTCACCTTTAAGAGGTAGTGTAAAATGGAGTCCTTGACCATCCAGTCATTAGAAGACTCATGACACTTTTTACAAGGGTAATCGTTCATTACTGACTGGTTCAGTATCATTTGGAATGAAATACAGGGCCTTGGGAGACCTGTAAGTTAAGATGCATAGCCTCATCTTGGCTGACGTACCTTCTCAGAAGTGGAAGTTGAGATTGGAGTGTTTGGAGCCTAGTGAAGAGGGAGCTGCTGGGAAAGGGCACAGGCGCACAGTTATGTCACTCAGTAGATATATAAACACCGTTCAGAAAAACTTTAAGCAAGGGAGACTGATAATATCTCTACCTGCCCCTTTTCTAGTTTGCTTGGTCTATCTCACCTTCTAGGGAATCCAAGGTCTCTGTATTTCCTATGTAGGAGCTGTAATAGCTGGAGCACACTGCTTTCAGATGCAACATCTTGATAAATCAGAGTACTGGAAACGGGAGAATCTTGCCATAGTCCCATCCTCAATCGCTTGTCTGAAGAGAGGTCCCTCTCTCAGGCCTGTTTGCAGTAACGGGACTTTCCATTCCCAAGCTGAGAAAGGACACATATAAAGTCTCCAAGTTTCTTCTGCCCAAGAACGTGTGGACTTTTTCAACAATATCAAGCAGAAGGATTATACAACTGAAGGCTGCTAAGATGCACTAAACACAGGTCATTTACACCCTATTTTAGCCTCTTTCTTTTTGGAATTTATTATGTACTATTATGTATTAGGGGAATTCTGCACCACTATGCATGCACAGAATTCATATCTCCCACAGACTCCCCCTCCCTGCCCCATCCCCACAGAAAATAGATTCTGCTGGGGAGGCACTGAAATTATACCTTTTGCCCACCAGGGGCTGCTGTGGCACCAGAAGAGAGGGCAGATGGCTCGTGGAGAGGGAGGGAGAGAAGCTGCTTTCCTCACAACACCTTGCCCGTGGGGCCAGGTAAGGAGGCACAAGATTTGAGGGGGCCACACCGAGCAGGACATACGCGGCCGCTGGGGGGGTCACAGACTGGGATTCAGAAGGGCAGCGAGGGACAGACTGGGGTGACAGTAGTGAGCCAGGGGCTGAATAGGAATGCGGGTGCAGGACCCCATGGGGACAGGAAGAGGGGGTGGAGAGCCACATGGGGGCAGGGGGAGGAGAGGAGGTTGAGTGGGGGTGCAGGAACAGACGAAGACGGGGGCAAATGTTCCTGGCTGAATGGGAGAGGCTAGGGGTCAGCCAAGGTCTGCATGGGGGAAGCTCCCCAACTCCCTAACAACCCCCCCCAACCCAAAAAACCCAAAACTGTGCCATACTTCTCCCACCTACACCCAACAACCCTCCATATTCACTCCCTGCAATTACCTCCCTCTCCCTCAGCTCCTCCATTACCCCTGACTGCCCCCAAGCCTTTGCACTGCTTCTGAGAGGTGTGGGAAATACATTTTTGTGTTGTAGTTTAAATGAATTATTACTCGAAGTTCTGTATTAATATGCCTAGTAAAGAATCTATTTGTCAAAACAAATTCCTGAATCTTTTGTTGTCTGTATTGTTACAGACATACTTGTTGACATGTATTTTGAAATAAACCACCAAAATAATTGAAAACTGGCATGATTATATTGGGTTATTTTGACAAATAAAATATGCAGAATTCTAAAATATTGTGCACAGAATTTTAAGTTTGGTGCAGAATTCCCCAGAAGTAACTATGATATTTTTCTGGTGTCTTGCCTATTTTTTTTTTTTTTTTTTTAAAGAGCTATGTAAAATCACAGTTGCGAAACACAGGAGGAGGAGGAGAAACATGGCTTAGGTACTTTTGAAAATTGTACCCAATAGCGGTATTGTTCATTGACAAGGAAGCCTTTTTATAAAGTTAGCTGAAGAAACTACCCTACAATCAGTTCAGTTAAAACCCACAAAATGAGGGAAATTTAGGTATTCTGCCAATCTCTACATTCCACTTTTGTGTCTTAGTGCTGTATCTTACATTGCTTTCTGTCAGAACACATACACCATAATATCACCCAGAGACCATAATGTAAAACTGGGAGCAATAAAATGAATTGCCAAAGATGCACAAATCCTTGTGCATCAAGAGGAAAATAAAAGCCTAAACAGAGAACAAAGGAAATCCAAATCTGACTGTCTCATTATATGGAGAGAGACCAAGAAATTTAAGAAATCCCAGCAAGCGAAATTTGCAACTGTTCACATTCAGTGACATCAAGACAGTAAAATCACTCATGGAGGAAAAACAACATTTCATGCATAAAATAATGAAGCATTTATTCATGCATGACTAAGATCTCTCTAAACAGAAAAAGCTAACTTAAAAAAAAGAAAAAAAAAAGAGACTATCCTGACAGTCATCAGCAGCCCAATTTCAAAATCGACCACAGGGCCTAAGGTAAAGGTAAAAAAAGACAGCACAAAAGAAAACTGTAAACAGAAAGGTATACATTTGAGATATTCTATAGGAAAGCCAAGATTATGGGTATTTTAAGTATTACAGGAGAAGGCAAATAAAAAACCCACAAAGATCCTACGTCTTCTGAAATTCTTGTTTAAATAATTTATAAAGAACTTAGTGAAAAGGCATCTGGGAATTGTACGTGAAGTATGGCCACATGCAGCAATCTTTACTCATATCGAGTAATATTTAATCACAAAAGTAGTCTCATTATAGTAAAAAGGACTATACTTGTAAATGCTACTGAGAATGTGGTTGAAGAATCTGGTCCATGGAATTCAAGTCAATAACAGGGTTTAGTAGCAAGTAGAGAGAGACAGAGACAGAGAGACAGAGACAGAGACGTTATGGTCTGGCATAGTGGTCAGAGAAGGAGTCAGGTCTAAGGGAAGAGCAGGTATCCAGGTTAGGGAACAATGCTAAGGGTAGGCACCAGAGTGAACTGCCAGTTACCAGAGCCAGGGGTCAAGCCGGAGTCAGAACCAGGAATTGAAGCTGAGGGTCAGAACTGAGGTCAGATACCAAATGCTAGAGCCAAAGGTCAAGCCGGAATCAAGGTCAAAGGCCGGGGTTAGAGCCAGGAGTGGTCACTGAAGATCAATAGCGAGGTGTAAGGGCAGGGGGTAAGGTAAGGATCAAGCACAGAGCAAGAGCACTGTGGAAACAGGAGCAAATATGGAAGTAAGGCAAGAGCCAGGAGTAGAGCTGGAACCAGGAACAGGGTTGGGTGCAGGAGACAGTCACAAGCAGGGGCCAACATAGCGACAATAGGAAGCCACCTTGTTGCTCAGACAAACTTCCTGTTCCTCCTTCTGGCTTAAATAGGAGCAATTAGTGGAGCTGCATGTATTAGATTAAAAAATTGGCACTCAGTGGGGTGTGGGGGGGGAAGAGAAGGACCGAGCAGATGAACAGAGATTTGTTGTGTAACTCCATTAGAATTCAAGAGCTGAAAGAAAATTTCCAGAAATATATAGAAGAAAATGATTAGGAAGGGATAAATAAGAGTGTTGTCTGGGATGCTGGAGAGGTGATAATGTGGGGGATCCTTATAAATAACGCATCATACCTCACAAAGACAAGAGCTCTTGAAGAACAGAGTTTGATTAAGAACTTCATGGTTTGGAAGGCAGACAAATCTACAACATCTAAAAGAGTATACAAGAAAATAACTGAGGTCAGAGGGAAGATTAACCTGTTACAAATAGATACGGCGTAGCGAACACTTAGCTATATCTAACAAAATTATTATGAGAAGGGCAATAAAGCTGATAGGCTTTTAGTCAAAAAGTTACCACACAAAAAAAAAAAAAAAAAAAAAAAAAAAAAAAAAAAAAAAAAAAAAAAAGGATAAATCAGCCATCCCACTGATTAGAAATAAAAAGGGAAATTAAGTAACTGGCATCAAACAGATCTCAAACATTTGCTAAACTTTTTCCATACCTTGTACACTTCAGAACATCCAAATCCTGAACTCATAAATAGATATTTCAGAAGTATGAAACTTCTTCAGCTCTCAAAGGATGATGTGGCAGCTCTTGATAGGCAAATTGCTGCAGAGGACCTTGAAAAATGTAATTAAGAATTTAAAATCCAATAGAGCGCCAGGTCCCAGGTTTTCTGGGGAGCATTACAGATCTCTACAGCAAATGCTGGTCCCTGTTTTAATTGAATTGCTTAATGTTATTTTGCTGGGGAATGACATTCCAAATTCATAGAAAGAGGCAAAAATTGTGGTTATTCCTAAAGAAGGAAAAGATCTTACTAATTGTGCATCATACAAACCGATTTCTAAAATTTATGACAGGGGTCTAGCAAAAAGATGGGTGTCCTCTAACCCAAATGAGTTCACACAGAACAATCTGGATTCATTACTGGCAGGCATCTTTCTGATAGTCTGAAGAACTCTGAATTTGATGTATAATGTTAATTCTAGCAAGTCTTCCTATTAGTGGCTTTCTTTGGATGCTAAGAAAGACTTTGACTGGATGGTGTGGGAATACCTAAAACAGATTTTAGTAAGGCTTTGTTTTGGAAATTAGTTTTATAGGGGAATATCGGCCCTATATAGTCATACTTCAGCATCTGTGTTCGTTAATAGTTATCAATCCTTTCCTTTTTATTTGTCTAGGTAAAATGGTAGAGCTGGCGCAGCAGGGGGTGCGTGCTCAAAAATTTTTTACTGATAGGGGTGCGCGATCAAAAAAGTTTGGAGACCACTGCCTTACTGTACAGTAGCAATGTTTTAGTGACCTTCAAACTAAACAGAACAGCCTTTTTGTACCAACATCATTAAATGATTTAGTAATCAATGTTACCATAAAAATACCTTTGAAAGGCAAAAAAGATGACACCGTGGTGTTGCCTTGCTTTTAAGCTGGTTCTAAGAGCCAGAAAAGGAATTTGCAATATGTGATAGCCTGTAAAGCCTATTCTTCATGCCAAACTACACATTTCAGCCTTGTTTAAGGACTCAGGCAACAGTAGTAAATACATGCTTTAAAAATTTGTAGCAATGGACACATCCAGCACTAAATAAATTTATTTATGCCTTTATAAATGCATTTATGTTCGACAAAAATAAAATCCTACCCCTCGTATAGTGTGTGCAGTGAGTGACAATGGGAAAATCTCCTTTCCAATATTCTTTCAAATGAAATGGAGGGATGTGTGGGGTTTTTTGAGGGGTAGAAAGGCTTACTTTAGTAGTTCCCTCCCAAAAATACCAGATCTAAATGTCACACTCACAGGAGACTTGACCTCTGCATTTGCCAAAATCCCACAACACCACAAATCCATTAGATCAACAACTCTGATTCACGTCTCACTTCTGTAACCCTCCAGTGTACACATTTTGACATTCATTTTTTACGTAAATTGTACTAGATTAACAACACCCAATTAAGTTTCAAATACTGATATTCAACTCAAAATTGTAAATCAGATACAAATTGTAAATCTCATACAATCAAGCTAAAAGTTGATACAGACTCTCCATCTTGGATTTATCATCAAATTAATTAAAAATGGAACAGAAGATGAAGTAGGACACTAAATGTCTTGCTGTGTTATAATCTACATTAGACTTAAGCTTCTCAGAGCAGGAACCAGTCTGTAAAGCATCTTAAACATCAGAATCCCACAGAATCTATGCACCCCACAATCATCTTCTGCTGAGATACACCCTAATCCTATCCTGCCCACACCAGAAATTCACAAGAATTCACATTCCTGACTACAAAAGCCTTAGAAGAAATTTACTATTTATACTAGCATGGAGAAGGAGAGCGACCACACTGACTTTTTTCAAGTTGCCTCGTATGGATAAAGCAGGTAATTAAAAAAAAAACAAAAAAAACCCTCTCTGACCAGCCATATACTAAAGATCTAAACTGATCTGAAACTGTTCATCTCTATCTCATCACATTTCACTTTTTTGGTGTTATATATGCTGGCTCTATACACAGTTTTTAGAAAAAATAAAACAGTGGAAAGCTCTGCTGCAGCATTACTACAGCAACTTACTTTTGAATCTCCAGTAACGTAATACTCACAGGGTCTGGAACCAACAAAAAGCAATATATATTTAGGTTTTTAGGGTGAGCCTTGGAAACAATTTTTTACCTTTTCCGTCATCCCTCAAAAATAAGAGTCCACTCTTCCCATAGGATCAGCTACAAATGAAGATTTGGGGAAGAACCTTCATAGAATCATAGAATATCAGGGTTGGAAGGGACCTCAGGAGGTCATCTAGTCCAATCCCCTGCTCAAAGCAGGACCAATTCCCAACTAAATCATCCCAGCCAGGGCTTTATCAAGCCTGACCTTAAAAACCTCTAAGGAAGGAGATTCTACCACCTCCCTAGGTAACCCATTCCAGTGCTTCACCACCCTCCTAGTGAAAAAGTTTTTCCTAATATCCAACCTAGACCTCCCCCACTGCAACTTGAGACCATTACTCCTTGTTCTGTCATCTGGTACCACTGAGAACAGTCTAGCTCCATCCTCTTTGGAACCCCCTTTCAGGTAGTTGAAAGCAGCTATCAAATCCCCCCTCATTCTTCTCTTCTGCAGACTAAACAATCCCAGTTCCTTCAGCCTCTCCTCATAAGTCATGTGCTCCAGTCCCCTAATCATTTTTGTTGCCCTCCGCTGGACACTTTCCAATTTTTCCACATCCTTCTTGTAGTGTGGGGCCCAAAACTGGACACAGTACTCCAGATGAGACCTCACCAATGTCAAATAGAGGGGAATGATCACGTTCCTCGATCTGCTGGTAATGCCCCTACTTATACAGCCCAAAATGCCGTTAGCCTTCTTGGCAACAAGGGCACACTGTTCAGTCTTCTGTTACAGGGTAAGTGCACCCCAGCTGGTTGTGGAAAGCTCAGATGCTAATATTTACATGATTTGTGCAAGGGTCAATTGTCCAAATAACCTTGCAGCAGGAAGCAGGTTATGGCCTGAAAAGTCACCCCTTTCCCCCTCCATTTCATATAAATTACGTCAGTTAAGTTTTCAGGTGCTTCAACTAATCTTCCCTCTAGTCGTCCTGAAAATATTTAGTCGTAGCAGACGCCGATGGGTGGCTAGGACTATTTCTTATGGGTGGGGAAAAGGGGGAAAATATTTTTGTGGGTCGAGGGTTTTTTGTTTGTGTGTGTTTGGTTTTTGTTTTAACAGGCTGTAGGGATAATTTAGCTGACATGAACAGGCCCAAGTTAAGACAAGACAAGCCTGAACAAGTAACAAGTAACTGCTGAATAAGCTCAAACAAGTAATTTCTGAAACAACTAACTATTGTGAATATGTTTATAATAAACAAAAGTAGGCAGAAACACACTGACATGATGAGTTTGCCTTAAGCAAGCTGCAAAGCGATTGGTCCTCACATGCAAGAAGCATAGCTGTTAATAGGAAAGATGTATATAAATTGTGTAGTGTGTGACCTGAATTGTGATATCACCCTGAACCTAAATCACCTGCACCTGGGCCTGGCCAGCATGGAAAAAAAGAGCTGTTACCTGCCTAATAAAGTAATCTGAGTGATGAGTTGGAGTCGAACTGAGTCTTTTGGATCCCAGAGAATTGTATGAAGTTTTCCTCCAGAACTGAACAAAGTGTTCTGGATAGTCGAAGTGGAAAGGTCTTGGAAGGAATCCCAACACAGGCTTACCCCAAAATGACAGCTCTCTGCAAACCTGAAAGGAGTTCAGGGATTCCCCATTGGGCCCATCCCTGCTGACTCTCCTTCAGAATAAGAATGAAAAGCAGTGGGGAAAAAAAACCTTTCAGTCCTAGTAATCAGTTTACATTTTCAAGGCTATCTTTGCAAAGAAAAGGGCTAGACATTATTTAAATGTGCTATGTCATCCTGCCACAATTGCTATCAGCAAAGTTCCCTGAGCCTGATGCCTCTGTGTTATAAAGACGTTTGGTAATAGCCTGTTTCCTTTGAAATGCTCTGTGCCCCAAAGTCCAAAATAGCCTGGATTTGCTGACCTGAAAGGCACACAGCAAAGCCCATCCTTTTGAGCAGGCATTGGTGAAGGACTGAAGCAATGAAGTGTGGGATTTCCAACTAGTGAGAATGTTCAATGGGAGGTTTTACGTTGTATTTGTCACTACTGGTGATGAAGAAATGCTGTTGCTTTGTTCCACTTTTACTTTGCATCTCTTAAGTTCTTGTGTTTTTAAAATATATTCAGGATGCCCATTGGTGTGGAGCTTGAGTAATAACATCTAAAATAAGTTTTTAAATAATTAAAAGCTAGAATAACAATAACTATGAATGAAAAACAATTTCACATTTTTTGAAATGTTAAAATGAATTTGCTTGTCTTGCTTACAATCTGTGCGTTCACTTTCCATGAACAACTGAACAATTAAATTTCACTGACAAAAATGTTTGCAAAAAGCAAACTGCAAAGTCACATAGATAGATATTTAAGAAAACCAAATTTTAAATCCGCATGTGCAAAATTGGATGAGTATATAAGCACTTCTTGTACACAAGCAAGAAATAGAAAAAAATGTAGTGCATTGCTGGGCTAACCAGTTGCAAGAAAGAAACTTCAAATTTTGAATAATCAGAGTAAAAAATATTTTAGATATTTGAATAAATTCAAGGAAATCATAACCGATTGTGGAAATTATGACCAGAAAGAGAGAATTCAATGGATAAAATTATGAATTTTAAATTATTTGCTAGACTCTAGCCGTACTATTTCTAGGAGCAAAAAAAGGTTGGATGATGGGTATAGGAGTCACAGATCCATAAGGCTGGCTGTATAGGCTTGCAATCTGATTTTGAGCATTCCAATGGAAACCACAACAAACCAAAAATGTTGACTCCAATTATTACAGTGAGAAAGGTGCATCATCTACAGTTTAAAAAAAATCCAAATCAACAGTCCAAAGATCCAACTGGCTAAATTTTGTTTTAGGTACTTTACGCTTATACAATTAAAATGGATGAGATAGTTAAAATAGAAATTAAATATAGTTCCCTTTTAAACATAGTTTTCCTTATCTGAGTCGTCCGAAGTCCTACATTCATCCTACAAGGAACACTCCTTTAGTCAGACATGTGTGTAGTGGAAATGACAAACTATTTTGCACATTAATTTGACTAACTGGTCACATAAAAATAATTCTTTATAAAAGTAATGAGATGTGATTATGTATAGACGGACTACTTCATTTTTTTTTAAACCATATATTTCCATACTTCTTCCAAGTACCTAACTCCTGTCCTTTCCTTAACAACTGAGTGTGCTGCAGTGGTCAAAATCATTTCCCCCTGACCATTACCAACAACCAGGCATTTTTTCTATGTGGCAGAGATAGATATGTGAAAAATCAATAGCCTTAAAAACTAAGTACAACAAACACAGTTTTTCCAGTGTGTGTGCCAATGTTTCTGAACTTTTATTTTTTTGCTCCAAATAATTTCAAAGTTTGCATAACTAAAATTTATTTTAACAGCAAACACATCAGTAGTCTGGTATATACTAACATTATTTGCCTACAAAGTATGTCTTTTTTTTTTTTTTTTTTTTTAATTGAGGGTTCTCTGGTAAATTACGGCACGACTTGAAATGCTGGTCAACTTTTGCCAGCCCATGTATTATTTTTTGGTTGTTCAGTGGACTCCTTTGCTTGCACTGATTTGTTTATCCTTGTTTATACCCAATTTTTTTTTTTTTTTTGTCAAAGTCTTACTGTGTAAGAGGTGGAACAGTTCAGGTAGACTAAATAATAAGTTGATCAAGCAGCCTTTTTCAAGAATCAAACAGCAACCAAAAAACCACCATCAACAATAAGTGTCAATGTGTGAGAGGAAAGAAAAAAAACTTGAAAGTAACAATGTTTTCTTCAGAAACTGCAGAATGGTTTTACACAAATTCAATGCTTCTTTTTAAAAGTGTTTTAATCACTCATCAATATTACAGCTTGCACTGCCAAAACAAAAGTAGTAAAAAAACAAACTAAAAACACCCAACAACCATGGGTTGCCCAACTGTCCCCAGAGAAAGATCCCAACTAACTATGAATATATCCACATCCCAGAACACACAGGAACAGTGGGCCTCTTGTTCTGACCTGGCTCCTTTGCAGAGAGCAGCAGCATGAATCTATTAACCAATCTGCTGCTGTACAAAGAGCAACAGTGTTTACCAGTGTCCAATTTCTCTGACTATAGTTCATCTCAATTTGAAGCATTTTCACAAGCTCAAATAAAATATGAGAATAACTCCCGTATCTTAAACAGTGATGTCAAGTAAACACCTACAATACATATTCATTGCTGTACAAAAATCTTATACTAAAAAATAAGTATGGAACATAAAATGGGCAAAGCTGTCCACAGTAATTGCTTGTAAAATTCACAGAAAAGCTGTAGTGTACTCACAGCAACAAACAGTTCAACTTATTCTGAGAGCTCTGCTACAAACTGATTAGTTTGGGGGCATTTGTGAGTACATGAATTTTATTTCTCCATGTACTTCGCAATCCAGTATCATAGATAACTTGGCACATTTTTAGTTTCCATTTTCACAGTGTACAACAAAAATTGTGCTGTATGGAAGTTTACCATATACATACTATAATCAACAACAAAATCCACCATTCCTCCAGGAAAAATGATCTCCCTCTGGCCCAGCTGTGCTGGCCAGATTGCTGTTTTCCTGGATATCCTATTAGATCTCCCAGTATTAGTTTACAACTCAGGTATTTGCAAAAGAAACAAAATTTTAAAAGCCTGGAAGAGATTTATTTTGCTAATTTACGTAACAAATCAGCTAACATGAACAAATAATACCTTTCACAGTTGACAGTGCTGGATAGTATCACACTGTAGCTTAATTTTCATGTCTTTTTTCAATCAGTATTGGAGACTTTATGGGAAGGGGTATGAGGAAGACAGAGAAGAGACTGATTGAGGCGTATCCAAGTAACACACTCTTCCAAGCCATTCAATGAGATCAATTCACATTATAATCACATAACTGCTGAACACTAAACTATTCTGGGTTCCCTTCACGCTTAGATAGTCTCAGTGTACAATTTTACATGTGAGTTGTTCAAAACATTTGATAAGGCAGTACTTTTTACCCTGTGTTTGTACAAAGAGCTTTTTATGGCCAGCACTATTCAAAGCTACACCAGCACCACAAAGATGTACTTTTTAATAGCTTGAATTTAGTTTAGTAGTATGATCACAGGTTGCATTCTACTTTTTCCTTCTGCATTAGAAGAACTTCATTTCAGACAGCTACGAACTTTCTTGTTTGATCTCAAAAGGACTGAGTTACTTTAGATCTCAAATATCTAAAAAGATCTTAAAATATGGCCTCTTGCAGTTAAACATTTATTTCTCCAGCTGTGTAACTGAAGCATATAATATTTTAATTATTGCGTGTCTTATATACTTAAAGAAACCTAGGCATGTGCATTACAGAAAGTTATGCACAAATGTATGTACATTAGCATTTCATTCACATCATTTACTGTTACAGTGAGCAATTTAAGGACATAAGGATCAACTGACATATTTCCTTTTCAACAAAATGTACAATTTTAAAGATATGGAAAATCTGAGGCCCAAACTGCACAAAGGATCTTTTAAACTGCCTTATTTTGCTACACTGGTCATGTTTTCTTCATTCTCATCTGGGTCATAAAACTGCAAAAGAAAAGTCACTTTTATTAACAGTATTGAAGGACAGAAGTTTGAATGCCCTATTACAATTGTTGTGTCTCATTAATACAAAAAAAAAAAAAAAAAAAAGGAGGCGGCCAGGGGATGCTCTATTCAGCTTTACAATAGCTAGTAGAAGTTAAGGGCTAAATTTAATTCCAAGAGTTCAGCTAGACCCATTTAACACAATAAAACACAGCAATTCATAGGTGAAGCAGACTTTTCTTCCTTTCCCCTCCCCCTTTTCCAATTGCTTCTCAGAGAAAATGCTGAGGCTCCACTGCATTGGACGTCTGGCTGTGATCCAAAATGCACTTAATGAGGTCCTGGCAACTCCCCAGCATTACAGATGCCCCTCCAGCACCACAAACAGCCTCCACCAAATAGACAGGAACCACAGGCAAATCTGTGCCTGACAGCAGGGCTTTTACTTCCAAAGAGAAGAGACAAACAAGGACTCTAGAAAATAACGTATCCCAGATATTGCTAAATTAATCTAGGGTAATTTCAATCCTTTTTCCTCCATCATAACCATAATCTTTAATGAGTTGTTATAATTAACACACAGTTTGACTGAAGTATTACACAGATTTAAAAGCTTACAGCAGTATTACAATTGTACAGTGGGTAAAGAAATGTATGTCTTTAAAACAGACATCTGCAGCAGCCAAGACAAAACTGTTACATTAACAACAATTTAACAGTTTTAAAGTATTTTCTACCCTACTCTGGCTGGGCAAATAGCAAATACACATGTTTTCACCATAATCAAAGTATTGATGCTTTGAATTAATGAAATAAAGCAGTAATCTAATGAGTTTGACAATGTTCAATATAACTTGATAAATGTTGCAATATCAGCTCACATCTCATCAAAACCAAACATTAATACAGTTAAAAAAATAATGCACATTCACACTACATCTACTTGTAAGATAGTGCTCTAGAATGATTACTCCTCTTTAAAGGCCCCAGTTACAGGGTTGACCCAAACAATACAAACTATCATTATAGAAAATAGATGCCATTTAATTTGATTCTATTTAGAAAAAGTACTTATATGTCTCTATGTGCATTTATAAAACCTGTTAAATTAATAATGCAGCTTAGTTGTTTCTGAACCAGTGCCAATTAGAGGGCTCAACCCAAAGCCCTGTTAAAAAGCCTCAAATTCCCCCCAAAGACAACTTCAATCCACATATGCAGGGGACTTCCTGAATTGAATATATAGATTGCTATATTCCCTCACTTCTTCTAAAATCATCACCTTCATTCAAAGAGATGGAGAGAGGAGGACCAGACTCTCCATACAGTTTCCCGTGGTTGCCAAGCTGCAGCTGAACAGTCTAGCAGTAACTATAGTTAACTATCAAAAAGAAATCAAAAAACAATCCTATCATCTCAGCCTAACTGCCTAGGATGTCTAGATGACATAAAAATATTTAAAGAAACTTATTAACATTTAAGAAATTACCCTTCCTTAGCATAATGCCAGACCTGTCCCTAAGACTAGGGCTACCTAGGAAAGGCAGCCTGCAACATCTACTGTTCAAATGCTGCATCAAAAGATGCACTACATATTGTTTGTAATGTCAAATAAAAGTACAGGGAAACTCTCTCAGGACCAAAATTTCCAGGGACCAAATGGATATTCCCTGAGACCAACAGACCACCCATATGTGATGCAGTTTGACTAAGGAGGAGCCCTTAGCAAGTAGGAACTTGAGGCATAATAAATGCTCTCAACACAAAGAGAGCTAACAATCCTCTTTGTTATGATTTCTTGTGAAAAGGAAAAGATATCTATGATTGACGTATAACATTAAGGCTTTTCTTCCTGTATAGTACATTCCAAAACATGACCTCCAAATGCAGTATTATTCTGATATTTTACCGAGCTTACATATTTAAGTCAGTAGTGTAGTGGTAGCAAAACTGAAGTAGCCACATGCCAGGTTCCTTGGACAGGTGGTCATAAAGGATAATGGAAAAGTAATAAGAAAAAAAAAAACCACAACAAACCAGAAGCATAATTGGCAAGCCCACTTCCTGCAAAGGTGGTGATAAAGCATGGTCTGGATTAGCATAGAAGAATGTTACAGAAACCAGATTATATGGAAACAGGTTTGTCACTATGATGATAACCACAAATTAAATTGGAATTTGTATATAAATATTGCTGTCAACTGAGGCAGACCATGTTTACAAGTGAATAATGACTACACAATAGCTACTGCTCAATTAAATTTAATTAAAATATTTCATCTTGATATTGAAGGTTTTCCAATAGTAGCACCAACTAATCTGGTTCAGTTCAAACATAAAAGGATAAAAAAAATTACATTTTAAGATTAAAAAATAAGAATTTATATTAGAATCTTTGTGTAGAAAGACTTACTTCTGCCATAATTATTAACTGCAACAAGAAAGATTTGCTATTCTTACTCACTTCCAACAGCTCATAATTTAGCAATCCATTAAATAGAACAACAGGTTTTTCACTGTATCAACTTCTCACCAAAGAGGTTGAACTTCAGTCTGGATTTCATTTAAGCCGGTCATTGTACCATTGCAGCTGAATTTAATTCTGTAATCATACTATTGAATATTTGCTAAATTGGTTGAATATTTTTGTGGGGCTGTAGGGCTTTTCTTTGGTTTCATTAAAGTAGCCTTTGAACCTGTCTGAAGGGCTGGAAGTGAAAAGGCACCAACAATGCACATATTAGTGTAATGAAGCAGAAAAACAGCAGGATCAGTAGTACCAGAGTAGAGGAACTGTGAGGAAACTGGACCTCCCCACCGGAGTCAAGATGGCACACAGCACCTACGTGACAGCACAGAGCAAAAAAGCACCACAAGTTGAGATTTCCAGTTCTGGGGATTTATTGTCCAAGTCTCTCTCTTCCCCTCACTCCCCAGAGAACTGAACTGTAGTCTTTATTTTATCTTTCTTCAACTTTCCATAACATGAAAATAAATACTGTAGCTTAAAACATACATTCAATGCATATCAGACATGGAAAACTCATGGTCCAGAACACTGAGCATTCTTAATTTGTCAGGAAAGCATACCAACAGTCTCTTAATTTTCAATATACAGCAAAAGGCTAGAGCTTTTCCAGCAGGGGAGACTATTATTCCACTAATGAAAAACTGTCATCTCAAGGACTGAAAAGTGTGTTTTAAAAAAAATATTTCAGAATGTAAAAATGAATAGTAAATATCAAAACCCACATAACTTTGTGTCTTTAGCTATATTTTAGACACTTTCAACAGGACCCTGTTTCCACATACTAATAGCCTTTAGGGAAGCATTTCTCAAACCGGGAGTCCCTACCCAAAAAGGGGTCACAAAGCTATTGCAGAGGGGGTCACAAGATCATAAAAAATATTGCGATAACTTTTAGATCCTTTGGTAGGGTTACCATATTTCAAGTTCCCAAACAGAGGACAAGGGGATATATCACCTGGCAGCACACTCACCTCGCACCACTGCACGTGCTCCTAGGGCCCCTCTCAGGTCCAGGAAGGCCCCTCATCTCCCCTGTGGTGGGTGCAGGGGAGGAGTCTGCCATCACATGTGTGCCTCCCCCCCTGCTGCTGCCCCTCACTGTAGCCTCACTGGGGGGGGGGGATGGGGCTGCCCCTTGCCCAGCATGGGGCAGGAGGGGCCCTATGCTGGAAAAGGGAAGGGTCCTTGGCAGATGGGCAGGGTCAGCCTGCCCTGGCACTAGTGCATGGGGGGCACTAGGACCCTGCAGCCGCAGTCGATGCCGGGAGCCGGCAGAGCAGAGTGGAGTGCAGCGCTGCAGGCAAAAGGCAGGGACGCTATGGGGCCTGGGGGAGGTGCACGGGGGCAGCAAGTGGGGACTGCGGGACACTCAGGGGAAGCACGTGGGGGCGGCAGGCTCCTGGGCCCTGAATATTGTTGAAGCCCGGGTACCATGGGCCCATATAACTTGCCACCCCTGAGGGTGGCAATTCCATACTGTTGCTTTACATTTTTTGTAAGGCTTCAGCACCTTTGACTGCAGGAATAATGATTACATTTCATTTAGTGCTTCTATGGGTATGTACAGTAATTTGCTATCACTGTTTTCTGGGGTGGTGGGTCGTCACAGCCTGAAATATTTTCAAAGCAGGGCCCAGCAAAAAAAAGTTTGAGAACCCCTGCTTTAGGGCTTCTCACATTCTCCCCAATTTGCTAGCCATATTCATAGATTAAGGCCAGAAGTGACCGTGGTGATCATCTAGTCTTACCTCCTGTATAGCACAGGCCATAAAACTTCCCCCAAATAACTCCTAGAGAATATCTTTTATAAAAGCATCCAATCTTGATTTAAAAATGGAGAATTCACCACAACTCTTGGCAAATTGTTTCAATGGTTAGTTATTCTCATTGTCAAAAATTTACACCTTATTTCCAATCTGAATTTGTCTAGAGTGAACTTCCAGCCATTGGACAGTGTTATACCTTTCTCTGCTAGACTCAAGAGATCATTAGTAAATATTTGTTCCCCATGTAGGTACTTTCAAACTGTAAACAAATCACTCCTTAACCTTCTCTTTGTTAAACTACATCGATTGAGCTCCTTGAGCCTATCCTTATAAGGCAGGTTTTCTAATCCTTTCATCATTTTCATGGCTCTTCTCTGAACCCTCTCCAATTTTTCAATATCCTCTTGAACTGGGGATACCAGAACTGGACACAGTATTCCAGCAGTCACATCAGTGTCAAATTTAGAGGTAAAATAACCTCTATACTCCTACTTAAGATTCTCTTGTTTATGCATCCAAGGATTGCACTAGTTCTTTTTGTCACAATGGGTGCTCAAGTTCAGCTGATTATCCAGGCCAACCACCAAATCTTTTTCAGAGTCACTGCTTCCCAGGATGTCACCCCCATCACGTAGGTATGGCCTATATTCTTAATTCCAATATTATACATTTAAACATGTTAAAACACATACTGTTTGCTTGCACTCAGTTTACCATTCAAAACAGATCGCTCTGTTTCAATTACCAGTCTTCATTATTTACACCACTTCGCCAATTTTTGTTTCATATACAGTCATCACTGAAAGTCTGTAGATCTTCTTCCAGGTCATTAATAAAAATGTTAACCAGTATAGGGATAAGAACCAATCCCTGCAGGAGCCCACTAGAAACACACCTGTTTGATGATGACTCCCCATTTACAGTTACATTTTGAGACCAAGCAGTTAGCTAGCATTTAAGCAGTTTAATGTGTGCCACATTAATTTTATATCTTTCTAGTTTTTTAATCAAAATGTCATGCAGTTACCAAGGCAAATGTCTTACAGAAGTCTAGGTATATTATATCAAAAGATGTGGACAGATTGGAGAAAGTCCAGAGATGGGCAACAAAAATGATTAAAGGTCTAGAACAGGGGTCGGCAACGTCTGGCAAGTGGCTCGCCAGGGTAAGCACCCTGGCAGGCCGGGCCAGTTTAGTTACCTGCTGACGTGGCAGGTTCGGCCGACCGCGGCCCCCACTGGCCGCGGTTCACCGTCCCGGGCCAATGGGGGGCGGCAAGAAGCAGCGCGGGCGAGGGACGTCGAGAACAAGAGTTCTCAATCAGGGGTCCGGGGCCCCCTAAGGGACCACAAGCAGGTTTCAGGGGGGCCTTCAAGCAGGGCCAGCATTAGACTCACTGGGGCCCAGGGCAGAAAGCCAAAGCCCCACTGCATGGGGCTGCAGCCCAGGTCCCTGAGCCCTACCTTCCGGGGCTGAAGCCTGAGCAATGTAGCTTTGTGGGGGCCCCTGTGGCATGGCGCCCCAGGCAATTGCCTGATTACTACCCCCTAACACCGTTCCTGGCTTTTATATGACGAAAACTAGTTACTGTGGCACAGATGAGCCGTGGAATTTTTATAGCATGTTGGGGGGGAGAGAGGGGAGCCTCAGAAAGAAAAAGGTTGAGAACCTCTGGTCTAGAACCTGACCTATGAGGGAAGATTGAAAAAAAATTGGGTTTGTTTAGTCTAGAGAAGAGAAGACAGAGTGGACATAAAAGACGGTTACTCACCGTTGTAACTGTTGTTCTTCGAGATGTGTTGCTCATATCCATTCCAGTTAGGTGTGTGCGCGCCGCGTGCACGATCGTCGGAAGATTTTTACCCTAGCAACACCCGGTGGGTCGGCTGTGGAGCCCCCTAGAGTGGCGCCGTTATGGCGCTGGATATATACCCCAGCCGACCCAGCGCCCCCTCAGTTCCTTCTTGCCGGCTACTCCGACAGTGGGGAAGGGGGGCGGGTTTGGAATGGATATGAGCAACACATCTCGAAGAACAACAGTTACAACGGTGAGTAACCGTCTTTTCTTCTTCGAGTGCTTGCTCATATCCATTCCAGTTAGGTGACTCCCAAGCCCCACCTAGGTGGCGGGGTCGGAGTGAGACATTGCTGTGTGCAGAACCGCTGACCCGAAAGCAGCGTCGTCTCTGGATTGTTGCACCAGCGCATAGTGAGTAGCAAATGTGTGGACCGATGACCACACTGCAGCTTTACAAATGTCCTGGATTGGTACTTGAGCCAGAAAGGCAGTCGAGGAGGCCTGGGCCCTCGTGGAATGAGCAGTGAGACGTGGCGTCGGTACACCGGCCAGGTCGTAGCAAGCACGAATGCAGGACGTAATCCAAGAGGACAGGCACTGTGAAGAGACCGGTGAGCCTTTCATCCGGTCGGCCACCGCAACGAAGAGTTGCGTCGTTTTCCTAAATGGCTTTGTACGGTCAATGTAGAAAGCCAGGGCCCTGCGAACGTCCAAAGAATGTAAACGTTGGTCTTGACGAGTAGCGTGCGGTTTCGGATGGAAGACCGGAAGAAATATATCTTGGTTTACGTGGAAAGGTGACACCACCTTCGGAAGAAAGGCAGGGTGGGGGCGAAGCTGCACCTTGTCCTTGTGGAACACCGTGTAAGGGGGCTCGGATGTCAGCGCCCTGAGTTCCGAGACGCGTCGTGCTGAGGTGATAGCTACGAGGAAGGCTGTCTTCCAGGATAAGTACAGGAGTGAGCAGGTCGCCAATGGTTCAAACGGAGGCCCTGTGAGCCTGGAGAGGACGAGGTTGAGGTTCCACGTCGGAACCGGTTGTCGTTGCTGTGGGTACAGCCGGTCTAAGCCCTTGAGGAATCTAACGACCATCGGGTTAGAGAAGACCGAGGACGTGAGTTCTCCTGGGTGGAAAGCGGAAATGGCGGCGAGGTGAACCCTAATTGAGGATGTCGCCAAGCCTTGCTGTCTTAGGGACAGAAGGTATTCCAGTATCAAGGGGATAGGAGCCTGCGCGGGAGACGTAGCTCGTTGCTCACACCAACAGGAAAACCTCTTCCACTTGGCTAAATAAGTGGTCCGCGTAGAGGGCTTTCTACTTCCCAGCAGGACCTGTTGGACGGCCTGGGAGCATTGCCGCTCTGTCCGACTCAATCATGAAGCATCCACGCCGTGAGGTGGAGTGACTGCAGGTCGGGGTGACACAGCCGGCCGTGGTCCTGAGAGATGAGATCCGGAGTCAAGGGGAGCGTGATGGGCCTCTGTACTGACAGCTCCAGCAGTGTGGTGTACCAGTGCTGTCTCGGCCAAGCGGGAGCGACTAGAATTACCCGTGCATGGTCCCTGCGGATCTTGAGCAGCACCCTGTGGACGAGCGGGAATGGAGGAAAGGCGTAGAACAGATGGTCTTTCCATGCCATGAGGAAGGCGTCTGACCGAGAGCCCGGGGCTCGCCCGTGTAGGGAGCAGAATGCCTGGCACTTCCTGTTGGCCCGAGACGCGAATAAGTCGATCTGGGGAAACCCCCACCTTTGGAAGACGGAATAAATGATGTCCGGGCGAATCGACCACTCGTGCGTCTGGAAGGACCTGCTGAGACGGTCCGCCAGCGTATTCTGGACTCCAGGAAGGAATGACGCCGTGAGATGAATCGAATGGGCGATGCAGAATTCCCACAGACGAATGGCCTCTTGGCATAGGGGAGATGAGCGAGCTCCGCCTTGCTTGTTGATGTAAAACATGGCCGTGGTGTTGTCGGTGAGAATCAGCACGCAACGGCCCTGTAGGAAGTTGAGGAAAGCCTGGCAAGCCAGGCGCACCGCCATCAGCTCTCGGACGTTGATGTGCAGGGCTAGTTGGGACGCGGACCACAGGCCTTGGGTATGGTGCTCCCCCAGGTGAGCGCCCCAGCCTAGAGATGAAGCGTCCGTAACTAGGTGGAGGGAGGGCTGCGGGGCGTGAAAGGGTACTCCTGCACAGACCGCTGTGCGATCCGTCCACCAGGCGAGAGAGGCCAAGACCGAGGCCGGAACCGTGACCACCATGTTCAGGTCGTCTCGATGAGGACGGTAGACCGATGACACCCAAGCCTGCAGTGGGCGAAGTCGCAGTCTGGCGTGCCTGGTCACGTATGTACACGAGGCCATGTGGCCCAGAAGGACCAGGCATGTTCTTATGGTGGTAATTGGAAAGGCCCTGAGACGTTGAATGACGCTTAAGATGGTATGAAATCGGCTGTCTGGCAGTGTGGCTCGGGCATGTCTGGAGTCGAGGATTGCTCCAATGAACTCTATCCTCTGAGTTGGTACTAGAGTGGACTTCTCTCTGTTGAGTAGAATGCCCAGCTCGTGGAAAGTGTTTGTCACTATGTGGACATGAGCCTGCACTTGGCCTCTGGTGCGGCCGCGTACCAGCCAGTCGTCCAAGTACGGGAACAGTTGTATCCCTTGTCGACGGAGGAAGGCCGCGACGACTGCCAGACACTTCGTGAACACCCTGGGAGCCGAGGACAAGCCGAAGGGAAGGACTGCGAATTGGTAGTGTACCCTGTTTACCACGAATCGCAGGAAACGTCTGTGGGGCGGGTAAATTGCTATGTGAAAATAAGCGTCCTTCATGTCGAGGGCGGCGAACCAGTCTCCAGGATCCAGTGAAGGGATAATGGTCCCCAATGACACCATGCGGAACTTCAACTTTACTATGAATTTGTTGAGTCCGCGTAAGTCTAAGATGGGCCGTAGACCCCCTTTTGACTTGGGTATCAGGAAGTAGCGGGAGTAAAACCCCCTGCCCCTTAGCTCCGATGGAACCTCCTCTATGGCCCCCATAGCGAGGAGCCCAAGAACCTCCTGTGTAAGGAGTTGCTCGTGAGAAGGGTCCCTGAAGAGGGACGGGGAGAGGGAGTGGAAGGGGGGGGGCGAGGAAAACTGGAGGGCGTATCCCCTCTCCACCGTGCGAAGGACCCAACGGTCCGAGGTTATACGGGACCAAGCACGGTGGAAACGGGAGAGGCGATCCCGGAAGGGGGGAACCGGATCCTGGAAAGTGGCTAAGGTGCCGTCCTCGACCGCACCTTCAAAAGGCTTGCCGAGGCCCAGAAGGTGGCCTAGGTTGGCCCTGGTTTTGACCGGTTTGTGGGCCGGTCGACCTTCGCCTACCACCTCGACCCCGCCTCCTAGCAAAGTCCTGTCTTGGACGAGGCGGGGGAGGGTAGAACCGCTGAGGCTGCGGCCTGAAGGGCCTGCGCTGAGGCCCTGGGACATGCATCCCCAGGGAGCGCATCATTGTTCGAGAGTCCTTAAGGTTTTGGAGCCTCGAGTCTGTTTTCTCTGAAAAGAGGCCCTGTCCCTCGAACGGTAGGTCCTGCAGGGTCTGCTGCAGTTCCGGAGGCAAGCCCGACACCTGGAGCCAGGAGATTCGGAGCATTGCTATCCCGGAAGCCAGGGTCCTAGCGGCCGAGTCCGCTATATCAAGGGACGCCTGTAGGGAGGTGCATGCCACCCGCTTGCCCTCCTCTACCAGGGCCCCGAACTCGTCCCTCGAGTCCTGGGGAACCAGTTCTTTAAATTTCCCCATCGAGGACCACATATTGAAGCCGTAGCGGCTGAGGAGCGCCTGCTGGTTCGCTGCCCGCAATTGCAGTCCGCCAGCAGAATAAACCTTGCGTCCGAACAAATCGAAGCGCTTAGCGTCCTTCGATTTGGGCGCAGCAGCCTGCTGGCCATGGCGCTCCCGTGCATTGACTGATGACACCACCAGTGAGCACGGTTGGGGGTGAGTGTACAGATACTCATGTTCCCGGGAAGGCACGAAGTACTTTCTCTCAACCCCTCTGGCCGTGGGCGGAATAGAGGCCGGGGTCTGCCAGATAGTGGTGGCGTTGGCCTGGATGGTGCGGACCAGCGGTAATGCCACCCTGGATGGAGCATCTGCTGAAATGATCTGCACTATTGGGTCATGGACCTCCGCAATCTCCTCCACCTGTAGGTCCAGATTGCGAGCCATGCGCCGCAGCAGGTCCTGATGGGCCCGAAGGTCTATCGGAGGCGGCCCGATGGTAGACGTGCCCGCTACGGCCTCATCAGGAGAGGACGAGGAGGATACCCCCGGTGGCAAGGGGTCCAATGGTTGATCCTGCTCCAGGTGTTGGGCATCTCCTGCCCCCTGGTCCAGGGCCTCTACAGGTGCGGGCACTGGAGCCTCCACGT
Organism: Terrapene triunguis; assembly: GCF_002925995.2. Taxonomy (NCBI): domain Eukaryota; kingdom Metazoa; phylum Chordata; order Testudines; family Emydidae; genus Terrapene; species Terrapene triunguis. Next base: position 57,011,934 of record NW_020664413.1, on the reverse strand, counting down.
CCCTTGGAGGAGGGCGGGAGATGGTGGACTCTGGGGCCCTAGGCTCCGAACGGCCAGAGCGGGAGGCCGATAGGGGAGCTCCTTGTGCTTGGTGGTAGGCCCAAGGAGTCCAGAAGGACCAATGCGCAGGACCTTGTATCGGGTCGTCGGTCTCCTGCAGGTGGCCGGGCTCCACTGTCTCAGAGGACCGCGACGCCGATCTCGACGGCCACGGCGGTGCCGAAGCCGATGCCGTCGGCACCGGATGGTACGGTGCCGATCGGTGCCGACCGTAAGGGGACCTGTCCCTGTGCGGTTCCGGCGAACGGTGCCGGGACCTGGACCGGTGCCAATAGTCTCTTCGGTGCCGGGATCCCGATCTGGAACGGGACGACGATCTGGAGGAGGCGTGGTACCGGGAGCGGCCTCTCGAGCCCGAGCGGCGCTCATACCGGTGCCAGGAGCTGCGCCTCGACCCCGATCGGTGCCGGTCGTCACGGCGATGCCGGGATGTTGAGCGGCGCCGCGAGGAAGATCTGGGCCGCGAGTACGACCGGTGCCGAGGTGACACTCGGCGCCGGGACTCAGAGCGGCGTCGGGACCTGCTTCGGGATCTGGAGCGGTGCCGAGAGGGTTGTGCTGGCGACGGTGGGCGCACCAGGGCAGGTTTCCCTCTAGACTGCAGCACACGTGGGGCTACCGGTGCCGGGAGTTGCGACGGCGCCGGCTCAGTGAGGGCAATCAGGTCTCTCGCGGTAGCGAAGGTCTCCGGGGTGGAAGGGAGACAAGGTTCCACCACCAGCCTTGGTGGTGAAACAGTCCGCACCGGACTCAACGGCCTCGGTGCCGGAGTCGACGGTGTGGCCGCCTGTCTTTGGCGGTCCAGCTGCGGACACGGCTCTACCCCGGGCACCGGGGGAGCCGGTATCTTCGCGGCAGCAGCGTCCCGTGTCTTAGCGGTCCTCTTATGGCCCGGAGAAATGGATCGGTGCCGAGGTTCTTTGGGCGGGCGCGGTGCCGACGTCGGTCGGTGCCGAACAGTCTTTTCTGCCGCACCGGTCGGGCCCGCCGGGGCGCTGCGCACCGAAGCGCTCGGTGCCGGGACAGGGCGCGCCGAGGGAGGATCAGGGCTCAGAGCCGCCTCCATGAGGAGCTGTCGGAGCCTAAAGTCCCGCTCCTTCCTTGTCCTCGGCTTGAAGGCCTTGCAGATAGGGCACTTATCTGCTGGATGAGTCTCTCCCAGGCACTTCAAGCAAGAACTATGCGGGTCGCTAGTTGGCATGTGCTTCCCGCAGGACGCGCACGGCTTAAAGCCAGGAGCCTTGGGCATGGGCCCGGCTGTGCGCCGGGGGGAAAAGGGGAAAAACACCCCCTAAACCCCCGATAACAAACTACAACTATATATATATACACTATACACTAACTACTAACTAACTTGAACAACTATCTATATAACTAAATATAACAAGAACAATGAAAAGCTAGGGAGTGTGGAGATCAGCTAAGCCGCGCTCCACCGTTCCAACGACCGTCAGGGGCGGTAAGAAGGAACTGAGGGGGCGCTGGGTCGGCTGGGGTATATATCCAGCGCCATAACGGCGCCACTCTAGGGGGCTCCACAGCCGACCCACCGGGTGTTGCTAGGGTAAAAATCTTCCGACGATCGTGCACGCGGCGCGCACACACCTAACTGGAATGGATATGAGCAAGCACTCGAAGAAGAATAACAGTTTTCAAGTACATAAAAGGTTGTTACAAGGAGGAGGGAGAAAAATTGTTCTTAACCTCTGAGGATAGGACAAGAAGCAACAAGCTGAAATTGCACCAAGGAGGTTTACGCTGGACATTAGGAAAAACTTCCTAACTGTCAGGGTGGTTAAGCACTGAAATAAATTGCCTAGGGAGGTTGTGGAATCTCCATCATTGGAGATTTTTAAGAGCAGATTAGACAAACACCTGTCAGGGATGGTCTAGATAATCCTGCCATGAGTACGGGGGACTGGACTAGATGACTTCTTGAGGTCCCTTCCAGTGCTATGATTCCATGAATACTATTACCTTTATCAACCAAACTTGTAATCTCATCAAAAAATATATCAAGTTAATTTGACAGGATTTACCTTCTATAAACGCATGTTAATTGGCCTGAATTATATTATCCTCCTATAATTCTTTATTAATCGAATCGCATAACAGCCATTCCATTATCTTGCCCAGGAACAATATCAGACTGTTAGGCCTGTAATTAGTCCAGTCATCCTGTTTACCTTTCTGAAATATTGGCACAATATTAACATTCCTCCAGACTTCTGGAACTTCCCCAGTATTTCAAGTTATTGAAAATCAACATTAATGGCATAGTAAGCTCCTCAGCCAGCTCTTTTAAAACTCTTGGATGCAAGATCTCCAAACTTTCTGATTTAAAAATGTTTAACTTTCGTAGCTGAAGTTTAACATTCTTCTGAGATACTAGTGGAATGAAAAGGGTGTTATCACCATATGATGAGAGTACATCATCTCTTTTTCCCAAATACAGAACAGAAATATTTTTGAACACTTTTGCCTTTTCTGTATTATTGATCATTCTACTATTTCCCTCTAGTAATGGACCATTGTTAGGATTATTTTTGTTTCTAATATACTTAAAAAACTCCTCCTTATTGTCCTTAACGCTGACGGCCATAGAGTTCTCCTTGTATCCTTTTGCTTCCCTTATCAATTTTCTATAATTCCTAGCTTCTGATTTATGTTCATTCCTATCAACTTTACGATGGTTCTAATGCATTTGTAGAGCTAAAGGGGTAGTAATTGCTCATTCTTAAGAAGAGATATTTGGCAAATATCAAGATTTCCTTATTCTATGCTATTCCCTCCTTCTCCCCCCCGTGAATTAGTACTTTTAAAAAATCCATTTAATTGTTTTTGTTAAACAGCAAAAAAGCATCAATATTCTTTATTTCAAAGGTGTTCAATAAACTATAACCAATATGTCAAACACTAGAAATTATAAATGCAATTCACCACACCTTTAATATTCTTTGTTAAATCAATTTTCAGCTCAGGAAGTAACTTTTGTTTTGTTTTTTTTCAGAGCAAATAGCTTTTTGCTCTCTCAGCAATGCCCATATCAGTCCTGAAGCGATTAATCTTTTCTCTGGGGTTTGAAAAGGTTATTATAGCCTCATTTCTTATTAGGTGTAAGCCCTACTCGTAGCCTTCAATAATTCATTAGTGGCAATCGTATATACCAGGCCATGCTAAAGAGAAAGAATTGTAAATAAATCTATTACAAAACATTATTTTACACACAAACACACAAAATCTTAAATGCCAAGAAGAATATGACTTTTCTTTATGAAAATGCAACATAATATAATAATAAAAACAAAAAAAATATTACAGGTTCTTTTATCAGAGAAGATTTGCTCTTCAAGGCCCCAATTCAGCAAAGCACTTAAGCACAAGCTTAATTTTAAATATTTAAAGTTAAGGACATGCGTAAGTGTATGACTAGATTGAGGCTCAAGCAGTCACGGCTTTGTGACTCTATACTCCATTTAATATGAGAACACAGTAAAACTGAGTTATGTAGAGGTGAAATTAATACCTTCTTGCCTGCACCTATCTCTATTCCCCACATTATGATCCCTGGCATTCTATAGCTACTTCTCATGCAACAAAGTCTGCTTATTACTAAAAGAGTTGCAAAGTATATCTTACTTATTTTCTTCAGAAACTGAGATGTGGGCTAGGAAAATCAGGCCTGTGTAATTTACTCAAACTCCTTCAGATTCTTTCACAATCTGAAGATACACACACACACTTTTTACATAATACCAATCACTATATAGGGGAACAGAGTGCAAACATTTAGAACGATCATCATAAAACTGCATCCACAGAGAAGCAGCCACACTACCAAATAACCCAAAATGGACAAGATTAACTCACCCTCCCCAGAAAGGACATGCAGTGAGCCATGAAGAGTACTTAAGGCCCTTTGTTTTCAGTTTTTACTGATCCTCTCTCAACAATTCCCAGGTTTTACAAATGCTATTTGTTTTTGACTGATTTGCACGTGAATTTTGGATCACTCCAGTACAGGAAAATACTGATATATTAAGAACATCCAGTACATTACATGATGCGAGACTGCCTGTTAAAATAAGGCAATGTAGTAGAAGAAACATGTATGTACACATATACAGGTATATGTACAGTTTGTGAAATAACCCATAGCATTAAGCTGCTTTTACTTTCAATCCTCTTACTTTTCTCTATTTGTTGCTTTTTTCTGCCCTCCTATCCCCCAATATTTACCCAGACAATTGTGAAGTTAATTTTTTGCATTGATGTTCATCCATTTTAAAATTTTTGTAAAACACAGATAAATTATTGGAAATTTTAAACAAAATAAAAAAATAAAAATGAAGGGCCTTAAGAATATTATACCCCAGGGGTCGGCAACCTTTCAGAAGTGGTGTGCCGAGTCTTTATTTATTCATTCAAATTTAAGGTTTCACGTGCCAGTAATACATTTTAACGTTTTTAGAAGGTCTCTTTCTATAAGTCTGTAATATAGAACTAAACTATTGTTGCATGCAAAGTAAATAAGGTTTTTAAAATGTTTAAGAAGCTTAATTTAAAATTAAATTAAATGCAGAGCCCCCCAGACCGGTGGCCAGGACCCAGGCAGCGTGAGTGTCACTTGAAAATCAGCTTGCGTGCCGCCTTTGGCACACGTGCCATAGGTTGCTTACCCCTGCTATACCCTATAAGCAACTCAGGTTATAACTATACCACATTTTTGCAAAATTCCACTTGCCCACTTAATTGCGGCAAGTAGTTTTTTGGAGCAGGAAAGTAAAACATTAGTTTCTTTCACCATTTACCATGATAAAGAGCAGGAGACTTGTTTTTGTACTAGGGCTAATAAAGGATCTTGACAGTTTTGCAAGGCTGCTATAAGTCTAGGAATCTATGACTAAGGGTATGTCTACACTACAGGATTAATCCGAATTTAGATAATTCGAATTTGGGAAACAGGTTGTATAAATTCGATTGTGCGCGGCCACACTAAGCACCTTAATTCGGTTTTAAACCACATTAATTCGGTGGTGTGCGGCCACACTAACCCTAATTCGAATTAACAAAATCGATTTAGGCTCTACTCCGTTCGTCGAGGTGGAGTACAGAAATCGATTTAAAGGGCCCTTTAATTCGAATTAACTGGCTCTGTAGTGTGGACGGGTGAAGGGTTAATTCGGATTAAGGCAGCTAAATCCGAATTAAAGTCCTAGTGTAGACCAGGCCTAAGCAATGTCTGTACTGTACATACTTCTGCTTTCAGTAAATATTATGAACATTACTTATATTTACATTACATTATTTACATTTTCTGTATTGTCTTAAGCAAGTAACCAAGGGCCCAGCAAAAACAAAAATTAGAGACACTCTCTTGCAGTTAGAAATTAACATATTTTAACATTCTGTAGCACCCTAAATGAAAAACAAGAAACAGACTGGATTTTCTTTCAAAAAACACAACACTACAAAGCAACACTATGGACTTACTTCCAATACACAATGGGTTTACTTAAAATCCAATTTAAATACTCCCCTTGCCAACTCCCACCACTTTACTGATAGAAGTGCAAAGTAACATCACTGTAGTGTAGACCCTCTCAAAACAGAAGGTCAATGTCAGCTGGTGTCACAAAGAACTACAGGCACAAAGCCACTCATTCTCCATTTTCTTTCTATTAAGGGTCTCATCCAAAGCATACTGAAGTCAATAGAAAGACTCCCACTGATTTCAGTGGGCCTGGGATCATGCCAAAATAAGCCCCTCTCTACTATTAATAAATTAACAAAAATATCAATAAGAACAGATACAGGAGGGAAAAATTGTAGTCTTTCTCAAAAATCTTTAGAGGAAATATTTTGCTAATTCATATGCTAATATATAAACAATCTTATTAGTCAGCAGTCTGCTAATAAATCCCTTTCATGCCCGTCTGTCACCGTGTCTCAGTGGGTCACAACTGAGAAAACCAAATTCAGGACAAGCTGCTGAGAAATAGGGCAAACACACCCCAAAACTGGTGGTTATTCTTCCATAAGATATACCAAACCAGCAACAAAAGTAAACTTCTGTCTCACCATACTGGCTAACAAGATGTCAGAAATGCAGCCTCCTTAGGTATTCCAGTCCTGGATTCAAAACCCAGACACTAGACTTAATGATGAGTAGTTATTTAAAACCAATTTCATCAAAGGGTTCTTCTGATCCCAAAGGACCAGCCACATATCCAGGTCAATACATAACTCAGATCTTAGCCAATAATCACACTGTTGCCAATTCTTTAGTATCTAACATGTAAAAGTTTATTTATAGAAAGAAAGCGAGAAGGAGAAAGCGAGAAAGAAGTGAGACTTAAAATTGGTTAAAGGAATCAAATACATACAATATTTCCTGAATGTGCATATACTATGTACATCATTTACCAAACCTTTTATTATTTACATTAAAAAAGATGAGCCATAACATTATAAAACTTATCTTGTAACCACCATATTTCTCATATCTAAAAGAACCACATTTTCAAAAACAATCACCTAAACTGTGTGCCCATCGATCTGGCATTTCTGCACACAAACTGGTAGGTACACAATAACTTAGTAAACATGCAAATTTTGCAGACACAATCTAGCCAGCTCGCTTTGAAATACCACCCAAGAGAAAAAAGTAGGGAAGTCCAATATTGTTAAAATTTGATTTCTCTGGAGAAAAATTGCCATAGGTTTTCCTTTTATTCGTTTTTTTTAAACTAAGCACATTCGCCACTTGCAGCATTACATTGTATATATAGGGATTGTTTTGGCATCTAACCGTCCTGGTAATTCTCAAAATAAACTTAATCATAAAATAGCAGAGCTGAATTTATTATTAGGACTAACAATCAGTAACTTGCATTGTAGGAGCTCAAAGCACTTTACAAAAGTTGGTATTGTGCATGGTGCTTCTACGGCATCAGCATGTTTACTGCTAGCCAGGATGTAAATGAATAGCTAATAAAGTTCTGGTTTTACTAGAAACAGTAGCAAATATTTTCTTTGTCTCCTTTTATTGAAAGCCAGCACTCTCACAAGCAGTTTGAAATTGGCCCCCCTCAACAGCCCTCCAAAGAAAAAACTAGTTCTGTTTACATTGCCATAACAGTATTTGCTGAAACAGCACTAGCTGCTAATGAGTAAATCTTCTCCATAGCTAATGCTTTTAGTTCACAGTGAATTGATCTTACTCAATATGTAGACTGCACTCATAACCGGAAACAACAAAAATGTCTCACATCCTGCTCGTACTAGCAGTGCACATTTGGACCTCAGAGGCTAATATTCTAATCCATCGGTAGACTTCGACAGCTGATTTGTTCCTGTTAATGAGTCACTAACTTTTTGGTTTATTTATTAATTATTATTAAACTGTACCAAGAGGGGTCAATTTAGCCAATTTATAAGTGAGGTATGTTGAGATGAACTAAAGTGACCTAGCCTCCACGTTACTGGCCAACACTCCAACAGGATCAGTGAACCTCTCGCCTGCAGACATCCACAACAAAACCTATTACCAATTCCTAGTTTAAGGGGATATTGCAATTCTCATGAATTTTAGTCAACTATAAACTAGACAAGAAACACTGCAGTATCAGATTATGAAAACAGACCCAGCTGGTACTTCAGAATACTGGGTCTGGTCGTCTGGCTGCCTACCACAAAATCTTTACTTCGTTTAAATTCCATTCTAATTCTGCCCTCAATTGTTCCATTGCTTTAGGGAAATTTCACTTAACAATAAGGGAACCTCTGCCAATCTAGCCCTGTCTCTGTAAATAATGTACTTCATTAGTTACAGGATCATTTCTCAATGATGAACTACAGAATTTGCACTGTGTTAGCCTTTACTCTGAAATCTAAACATGAGAGCCAAAAGGATCAAGTATTATCAGAGGGCAATTTCATAACACAATGAGCCATAGTACGGGTGTTTGTGGCAGGGGCAAGCTGGCAGAATTGGAGCAACTTTAAACCTGCTGGCTATATAATACACAGATAAAAATCCCCAGTGGCTGGAGACGGGACACTACATGGGGAGGGATTTGAGTTACTACAGAGAATTCTTTCCCAGGTATCTGTCTGGTGGGTCTTGCTCACATGCTCAGGGTCTAACTGACTGCCATATTTGGGGTCGGGAAGTAATTTCCCCCCGGGTCATATTGGCAGAGGCTCTGGGATTTTTCACTTCCCTCTGCAGCATGGGGCACAGGTCACTTGCAGGTTTAAACTAGTGTAAATGGTGAATTCTCTGTAACATAGGATTACTATTCGTCCGGATTCCCCCGGACACTTCCGGCTTTTTGAGCTAAAAATAGCGTCCGGGGGGAATTTGTAAATGTCCGGATTTCTCCCCCCCCATGCAGAGCGCGTGCGGCTAACAGGGCAGCCGGCTGGATGGTGCCACTTACATGGGGCTCCGACAGCCAGAGAGAGCCCCTCCTCCACTTTCCCTGCAGCTGAGATCACTCCCTCCCTCCCTGCATTCGCAGATCGCCTCCAGCAGTCTGGAGCTCCCCCCCCCGCTGCCCAGCGTGCCGGGACGAACGGCTCAAGCCGTTCCTGAGCAAGTTCACAGAGACGTTAGGCGAAGGCCAACAACAAGGGGGCCAGGGGGTCGGAGAAGGGGCAGGGAGGTTCTGGAGGGGGCAGTCACGAGACGGGGGGGTCGGGAGTTGCGGGGGGGATGTGGATAAGGTTTTGGGAAGTCAGGGTACAGGTAGGGGGTAGGCTCCTGGGGGGCAGTTAGGGTGGGGGGGTCTTAGGAGGGGGCAGTTAGGGGACAAGGAACAGGGAGGCTTAGGAAGGGGGTGGGGTTCTGGAGGGCAGTTAGGAGCAGGGGTCCCAGGAGG